>NC_064849.1:132543824-132890074 GCF_024139225.1 Suncus etruscus
ACCCAGAGTGCTCAGGGGTTACTCCTGGCTGTCTGCTCAGAAATAGCTCCTGGCAGGCACGGGGGACCATATGGGACACTGGGATTTGAACCAACCACCTTTGGTTCTGGATTGGCTGCTTGCAAGGCAAATGCCACTGTGCTATCTCTTCAGGCCCTCTTTCTTTCTTTTTCTTTTTTCTTCCTTCCTTCCTTTCTTCCTTCTTTCCTTCCATTCTCTTCTCTTTTTTCTTTCTTTTTATCTTTTTCCCTCCCTTCCTTCCTTCCTTCCTTCCTTTTTTTCCTTCTTTTTTTCCTTCTTTCACTCTTTCTTTTATTTCTTATTTTTGGAACAAAACAGACAATTTTACTCCTGACTGTGTTCAGGGATTACTCTTGGCAAAACTAGGAGGACCATCTGAGGTTTTGAAATTCTGGAGATTAAACTGCAGTTAACTATATACAAGAAAAACAACCAATCCACTGTATTACCTCTCTGGTCCCCAGAATTGTCAAAGTCTGAAAGATAAACCAGATAGATTAACAATTTTTAAGTAATATTAGACCCTAGAAGCCTTTCATTTTTAAAGTAAAGAAATTACTTTTTAGTGCTCCTTGAGTTAATGAAATAGAAAGTCAGCTTCCCCTCCCCACACCTCCAGACTTTCCTCTTTCTGAAATTTGCCTTCAGGGAGCTATTCTTCCTACCCTGTCCTCATGTCTCCAAACTCCATCTGTGCATGTTTACGACAATAGTTGAATTAACTTAAAAACCCAAGATAGCAAAACATGATAAATATTATAACAAAAACAACTCATATGCCTTGAGCACATTTTTTTAATTTTTCTTTTTATAGTAGTCCAAACACCTAAGCAGTACTTGGGGGGAAATTGCTAGTTCCTTGGCACATAGCAGGATACCAGGGATAGAGCAGATGGCTGTGGGGCATTCCTGGCTGGGAATTCTGCCAGGAACCATTCAAGAAGGAGGGGCAAAGATAGACTGAGCAAGACAGCCAAGAGACTAATATGTTCAGATGGCATAATGTCTCTTCACAAACTGCTGGGCTTTTTATCTGTGGCAGAAGGAAAAAGGGCTTTCAGGAACTCTGCCTAATACCTTAAATATCACATTGGAAATCCCTTCCCAGTAAGAGAATAAAAGTATCTGGAAAATATCTCTTGTAATATTAAATCTGCTGAAATGATGTTTCTGAAATAACAAAGACATTTTAGTCCCTGGTTTGAGATACTGAGCCCATTCAGTCCTACTTAGATAATTTGTCGCACTGTTTAGTTCACCTGAAGGTGTCTACCCCCCCCCCCCAAAAGGCAGTATGATGATAAGATCTTGTGTGTTTACTGTCATGTTAGAAATGGAAGTCAGGTGTTCTATCTCTGATGTATCACTTATTAGGCTTCTGTATGACTTTTGGAAAATCAATCAGAATATTAATGCTTGCTTATGCCTCACCATTCCAAACATGTTAATAGAAGATGAGTAACAAACATTAGAAAATTTGGGCTTAGATAAGATGTGCTTTTTCAAAGTTTCTCTGGATGACTAAGGCAGTGATTTTCAACTAGGATGGTGGGAGGTGGGTGGAGAAGAAATTTTAAATCTACACATTTCTCCCAGTATTCTGATGTATCCTATTATAAGGCATTCCTTCCACCTCCACCTAATGAGACAATTGGGTAAGCCAAGTTTTTAGTGTCATATAGAAAAAAACCTTTGTTTAAACCAAGGTCATAAAAGATTTAGTTGATGTTTCCTTCAAGAATATTTATAGAGAGTGCTGATCGCTCTACCTGTGGAGACTCCACCATGCTGTGCTTCTTCTGATGACCCGAGGACCTGAATGAACTCTATCCTGTGCTTCTCTGTCTTTCCTGAATTCTTGAAGCTCTCCTCAGAGGCCTGGGAAGTGAACCCCCAAAAAAAGCTGCATTCTGAAGCTGCCCAGTGAGTGAGTGAGTGAGTGAGTGAGTGAGTGAGTGAGTGAGAACTGGCTGGCTGTGCGGGTTGCCGGGCAGAGTGCTGATCGCTCTACCTGTGGAGACTCCACCAAGCTGTGCTTCTTCTGATGACACTGAGGACCTAAAGGGAACTCTTTCTTGTGCTTCTCTGTCTTTCCTGAATGCTTGAAGCTCTCCTCAGAGGCCTAGGGTGCGCACCCCCAAAAAACTGTCACCTAGAGGCCTCAGAAGAGGCATTCTTTCTAACCAATGAACCCCACCACAACACACAGAAAAAAATCACACTACAAGCTTGACAATGGGGAAACCTCACAGGCAAACACCATGCACAGAGAATAGAGAAGATAGCTCGGATGACACAAAAAATTCCAACAATCTGATTAACCTCTTGGATAAGGAGCTTAGAAAAGAAATATGGAAGATGTTCGTAGAAATCAAAGAAAGCATAGATCGATCTGAACAGAACAGAAAGACAGAAATCAGAAAACTCCAAACTGAAATAACTAATCTGAAAAACACGGTAGCTCAACTGAAAAACTCAGTGGAAAGCCTCTTCAGTAGGTTAACAGCAGCTGAGGACAGAATCAGTGTGCTGGAAGATGAGATGCAGAAAAACTCAACACAGCAGAAGAAATTGGAAAAGAACCTTAAGACAACCGATCATACAATGAAAAAAGTACTCAAGGAATGTGAGCAGATGGAAATAGAAGTCTTTGATAAACTCAACAGAAACAACATAAGAATCATTGGAGTCCCAGAGGCCCAGGTAGGAGATCCCCAGGAAGAATCAACTGTCAAAGACATCATCACAGAGATACTCCCAGAGTCAAAGACTACATGCAATCAAATCCTGCATGCCCAAAGAGTACCTGCTAAAAGAGACCTGAAGAAAAACACCCCAAGACACATCCTTGTTACAATGACAAATCCTGCAGATAGAGATCAAATACTGAAAGCAGCAAGATCAAAAATGGAAATTACATTCAAAGGAGCATCCTTAAGACACAGCAGACATGTCACAAGAAACTCTCAAGGCCATAAGACAGTGGTGGGATATTGTGACAAGACTGAATGAAACGGATGCCTCACCAGAATACTGCACCCAGCGGACTCACGTTCAGGTTTGAAGAAAGGATACATAGCTTCATGGATAAACAGCAGCTCAGAAACTTCACAGATGAAAAACCAGCCTTAAAGGAAAAAACAGAAAGGTCTACTTTAATACAAGAGAGACCAACAAACACAGAAAACTTATCTACAAAGATGGTATTAAATCCTATGACAATCATCTCCGTCAATGTCAATGGACTATTTTCACCAATTAAAAGACACAGAGTGGCAAAGTGGGTCAAAAAGATGAATCCAACCTTCTGCTACCTACAAGAAACAGACTAAATAATCAGAACAAACATAGACTCAAAATCAAAGGCTGGAGGAAAATCATCCAAGAAAACAACAACCTTAAAAAAGCTGGGGTGGCCATATTAATATCTGATGACACCAACTTTATACTCAGAAAAATGATAAGGGACAAAGATGGACACTTTGTACTAATCAAAGGATATGTACAACAAGAAGAAATCAGACTATTAAACATATATGCACCCAATGAGAGACCAGCAAACTATCTAATACAATTATTGACAAATCTGAAAGAAGACATCAATAATAACACAATAATTGTGGAGACCTCAACACAGCCCTGTCAACACTTGATAAATCAACCAGACTGAAACCCAACAAAAACATACTAGCCCTGAAAAGAGAAAAGGAAGAAAGAGGACTAGTAGATATATATAGGACACTCTACCCCCCAAAACTTGGATACACATTCTTCTCCAATGTACATTGGTGATTCTCCAGGATAGACCACATGCTGACACATAAAACACACCTTCATAAAATCAAGAAGTTAGATATCTTGCAGGCTACCTTTGCTGACCACAAGGCTCTGAAATTAGATATGAACTACAAAGTGACACAGAAGAAAAACTTTAACATTGGAAGTTAAACAGTCTGCTACTGAACAACCAGTGGTCCAAGATGAAATCAAAAAGGAAATAAAAACTTTTCTGGAAACAAATGATAATGAAGACACAAACTGCCAGAATCTATGGGGCACAGCAAAAGCATCCTGAAAGGAAAATTTATAGCTTTGCAAGCACACATCAAGAAAGAAGAAGGGGCATACCTGAACAACTTAATGACGCAGCTCATAAAATTAGAAAATGACCAACAAAAGAAACCAAAAATAGGGAAACAGAAGGAAATAACAAAGCTGAAAGCAGAAATCAATGAAGTGGAAAGCCAAAAAACAATCCGAAAGATCAATGAGAGCAGAAGTTGGTTCTTTGACAAAATAAACAAGATTGATAGCCCATTGGCAAAACTCACAAAGTGAGCGAGAGAGAGAGAGAGAAACCGGATAACCTGTATTAGAAATGAAAAGGGGGAAAACACAACAGAAATTGCAGAGATACAAACAGTAGTCAGAGACTACTTTGAGAAACTTTATGCTACTAAACATGAGAACCTAGAAGAAATGGATAAATTATTGGACACTCATAACCTTCCACAGTTAAGTAAGGATGATGTAGCATATCTAAACACCCCCATCACTATGGAGGAGATTGAAACTGTAATCAAAAATCTACGTAAAAAGAAAAGCCCAGGACCAGATGAATTCACTAATGAATTATTTCAAACCTTTCAAGAGGAGCTACTACAAATCCTAGCCAGACTCTTCCATGAAATTGAAAAACGGAACACTCCCAAACAACTTTTATGAAGCTAACATCACCTTGATGATAAAACCAGACAGAGATGCTGCTGAAAAAGAAAATTACAGACCAATATCCCTGATGAATGCAGATCAAAGATCTTCAACAAAATCATGGCAAATAGATCCAATGCATCATCAAGAAGATCATTAACTATGACCAAGTAGGTTTCATCCCAGGAATGCAAGGATGGTTTAACATCCATAAATCTATCTACATAATACAAGACATCAACAACAAGAAAAATAAAAATCACATGATCATATCAATAGATGCAGAGAAAGCATTTGATATGGTCCAACACCCATTCTTGATTAAAACTCTCAGCAAGATGGGAATGAAAGGAACCTTTCTCAATCTAGTTAAAGCCATCTACCACAAGCCAATGGTAATATTATCCTAAATGGAGAAAAATTAAAGCCTTTTCTCTAAATTCTGGTACAAACAAGGCTGTCTGCTCTCACCACTCCTCTTCAACATAGTACTGAAAGTACTTGCTATAGCGATCAGGCAAGAAAAAGATATCAAGAAAATCCAGATAGGAAATGAAGAAGTCAAGCTCTCACTGTTTGCAAATGACATGATACTATACTTAGAAAACCCTAAAGACTCTACCATAAAGCTTCTAGAAACAATAGATTCATATAGCAAGGTGGCATGCTACAAAATTAGCACACAGAAATCAATGGCCTTTTTATACACCAATAATGATAAGGAAGAGATGGACGTTAAGAAGGCAATCCCATTCACATTAGTCCCACACAAACTCAAATATCTTGGAGTCAACTTGACCAAAGACATGAAGGACCTATACAAAGAAAACTACAAAGCCCTGCTCCAAGAAATATGAAGAAGACACAAGGTAATGGTAACACATGCCCTTCTCATGGATTGGCAGGATTAACGTCATTAAATGGGCCATACTCCCCAACAGCATTATACAGATTTATGTTTGATCCCTCTAAAGACACCCATGACATTCTTCAAAGAAGTGGATTCAGCACTTTTGAAATTTCATTTGGACAATAAATAACTCGCTCGAATAGGCTTAAAGCCACTCCTAGGGAAAGGAAAATGGGAGGCATTACTTCTCCCCAACTTTAAACTGTACTACAAAGCCATGAGTTATCAAAACAAGCAATGGTATAGGAAATAAAAGAGAGAACCCTCATATCAAAGTGGAAGAGGGTTTTTGAGTCTGTAGGACAATGTTCCCAGACAATACAATCATACCTAATTTTTGACAAAAGAAGCAAGAAATTCCTAAGTGGAGCAGGAAAATCCTCTTCAACAAATGATGCTGGCAGAACTGGTGTAGCTCCACTTGCTAAAAAAGCAAACATAGACCCCAGTTACATCATGTTACGAAGGTAAAATCCAAATGGATTAAAAGACCTTGATTTCAGACCTGATACCATAAGGTATATAGAACAACACATAGGTAAAATCACTCCATGACATTGAGAATAAAGGCAATCTTCAAGGACGAAACTGCATTTTCCAAGCAAGAGGAAGCAAGAGATAACAGATGGGAATACATAAAAGCTGAGAAGCTTCTGCACCTCTAAAGAAATCGTGTCTGGAATACAACAGCCATCCACCATGTGGGAGAAACTGTTTACCCAATACCCATTAGATAAGGGCCTAATTCTCCAAAATATACAGGGACACTGACAGAACTTTACAAGAAAAAAACATCTAATATCATCAAAAAGTGGGGAAAAGAAATGAACAGACACTTTGATAAAAAAAAATACAAATGGTCAAACAGCACATGAAAAAATGCTCTTCATCACTAATCATTAGGGAGATGCAAATCAAACAATGATGAGATACCATCTCACACCACAGAGATTGGCACACATCACAAAGAATGAGAACAAGCAGTGCTGGCGGGATGTGGAGAGAAAGGGAACTCCTTATTCACTGCTGGTGGAATGCCATCTAGTCCAACCTCTATGGAAAGCAATATGGAGGACTCCTCCAAAAATTGAAATTGAGCTTCCATTCGACCCAGCTATTCCACTCCTAGTGATATACCTTAGGAACACAAGAATACAATACAAAAATTTCTTTCCTCACACCTATATTTATTACAGCACTATTCACAATAGTCAGGCTCTGGAAACAACCAAGATGCCCTTCAACTGATGAATGGCTAAAGAAACTGTGGTACATATACACAATGGAATATTATGCAGCTGTCAGAAGATATGAAGTCATGAAATTTTCCTATACATGGATGTACATGGAATCCATCAAATCTGAGTGAAGGTGAGTCAGAGGGGAGAGAGATAGACGCAGAATAGTCTCACTCATCTATGGGTTTTTAAGAAAAATTAACAGTCACTTTTGCAACAATCCTCAGAGACAATGAAAGGAGGGCTGGAACTTCCAGCTCACTTCAGAAGCTCATCACAAAGAGTGGTGAGTGCAGTTATAGAAATAACTACACTGAGAAATACTATAACCATGTGAATGAATGAGGGGAACTGGGAAATCCTGTCTAGAGTACAGGTGGGGTGGGGTGGGGGTGGGATGCAGGGAGTTTTGGGACATTGGTGGTGGAAATGTTGCACTGGTGAAGGGGGGTGTTCTTTTACATGACTGAAACCTAATCACAAACATATTGGGTAATCACAGATGTTTAAATAAGATACCTAATAAAAAAGTAAAAAAAGAATATTTATAATTTTTAGATTTTAATATTAGCTTAGGATCCATTTTGGTATTGATTGCTGTGTATGATGTTGGGTATGAAACCATATTTTTGCAGTATAGATTATATATTTGTTACATCAGATAATAGATTGTTTCTAACTATTATAATCCACCCAATTTGCCTTTATGCTTCTATTGAAAATAGCATTTTTATGTTTCCATAGGTGTATTTTGTAAATCTATATTCCATTTATGTATTGTCTCTATGACACATAAGTACTCATTGTTTTAACAATGAAGACATATATGGGCTTTATATAACAAGCTTTATAATAAGTCAACTAAGTAGAGAATGTTTCTTGAACTTTATTTTAGAATTTGTCCCTTTTAACTCTCACTGTTTACACATGACATAATACTGTACTTAGGAAACCTTAAAGCCTCTATCAAAAAGCTTCTAGAGGACAATAGATTCATATCACAAATATAGAGGTTACAAAATTTGCACACAAAAATCAATTGGCCTTCTTATATACAAATAATGGTAGAGAAAAAATGGACTCTTAAGAAAAAAACAATCCCATTCTCAACAGTGCTTCAGAAACTCAAATACCTTTGAGTCAACTTAACTAAAGAGATCAAGGACATATACAAAGAAAAACTGCAAAACTACTGCATCAAGAAATAAAAGAGGACACAAGGAAATGGAAGCACATTTATGGATTGGTAGGATTAACGTCATTAAAATGCCAATATTCCCTAAAGCAGTACAGATTTAATGCAATCCTTCTAAGGATACCTATGGCATTCTTCAAATAAATAGATCAAACACACCGAAAATTTATTGCGAAAAATAATATACACCCACAAATAGCTAAAGCAATCCTTAGGGAAAAAGATGGGGATATCACTTCTCCAACTTTAAATTTATTACAAAGCAAAATTAATTAAAACAGCATGGTATTGGAATAAAGGACAGACCTTCATTGCCAATGGAATACACTTGAGTATTCAGAAAATGTTCTCCCAGACATACATTAATTGTATCTTTATAAAGGGCCAAAAACAAACCCACAAAATGGGAACAAGGAAAGCCTCTTCAACAAGTGGTGTTGGGACAACTGGTCAGCCACAGTGCAAAAAAGCAAACTCAGATCTCCATCTAACACCATGTACAAAAGTCAAATCAAAGTGGATTACAGACCCATAAGTGTATAGAAGAAATTATAGGTAAAACATCCTATGACACGAGACTAAAGGCATCTTCAAGGAGGAAACACCACTGTCCAAACAAATGGAAACAGAGATAAACAAATAGGAGAATATTAAACTAAGAAGCTTCTGCACCTCAAAGGAAACAGTGACTAGGACAACAAAGGCCACCCACAGAATGGGGAAGAAACTATTCACCCAATACCCAGCAAATAAGAGGATAATGCCTATAATATACCAAGTACTGACAGACACTTAACAAGAAAAAATTTAACATCATCAAAAATTGGGGAGAAGAAATGAACAGACTTTCTTAAAGAATAAAATACAGATGGCCAAAAGGCACATGAAAAATGCTTTAACATCAATAATCATTCAATGCAAATTGAAACAACAACGAGGTATCATCTTATGCCATAGAGATTGGCCTACATCACAAAGAATGAGAACAATCAGTGCTGGCATGGATATGGGGAAAAAGGAACTCTTATTCACTGCTGGTAGGAATGTCATCTAGTCCAGCCTATTTGGAAACAATATAGATATTCCTCAAAAAACTGGAAATTGAGCTACCCATATGACCCAGCAATACTACTCCTAGGAATATACTCTAGGAATCCAAAAATGCTCTCTGCATTCCTCTGTATATTGAAGCTCTTTTTGCAATAGCCAGAATCTGGAAAGAACCCAAAGTTCCAGCAGCAGATGAATGGCTAAGAACTGGTACATATACATAATGGAATACTATGCTGCTGTTAGGAAAAATGAAGTCTTGAAATTTTTCTATACATGGATATACATGGAAACTATTATACTTGAGTGAAATGAGTCAGAGAGAGAGAAATATAAATAGTATATTCTCACTATCTGTAGGATTTAAGAAAAATAAAAAATAGTATGGTATTAATACCCAGAGACAATAGATATAGAAGGGCAATAAGTCCGGCCCACAATATGAAGCTTACCAGAAAGAATGGCGAGTGCAGTAGAGAAAGAACTATACTAACAACTATCATAACAATGACAATGAGTGAGTGAGCAAAAATAAAATGTCTTTGAAAACAGTCCAGGGGATGGGGGGAGAAAAGAAATGGGGGACATTTGTTGGCAGAGGGAAGGGTTTACATTTGGTGAAGGGGGTGCATCTTTTTATGTCTGAAATCCAACTAAAAACATATTTGTAACTATGGTGCTTAATATATTATTAGAAAAAAGAGAATGCGTCCCTTTTTTAAGTTGTTTTTGCCAACTTAAAGTCCCACATTTGAATATTGATAACATATTTGTTAAATATATTCAACATGGGTGTGGGTAGAGCTCCATGGGTGGTTATACTGATAGACCTGGAGAATGAATCAATACATACAAATCAGCTTTCTCAACTTCAACACCACTAACATTGGAAAGTAGGTCTTTTCTGTTCCAGTCAGGAGAGAAAACTGAGGCAAGGAACATAGTCCGATGAGGAGTTTTTTGCTAAAACTTTTGGAAAATAAAAGAAGACTAAAAAAGAATTACAAAGTTTGAGTCCATTTTTCTTGGCAACACCCGAGCTACAGACTATTCTCTACATAGAAAAATCCCCAAATAAAGTGGGGCCTGGGGCGGGGCAGGGAACCTTCTAAAACTAATTTTACCGAAGTAAGAGCTTAGGTTCCAGGGAGACAGTACAATGGGTAAGGTGCCTGCTGACACAGCTTCAATCCCTGAAATCCCAAAGGCCATAGGAGTAATTCCTGTTTACAGAGCCCTAAGTATTCCTGGGTGTGGCTGAAAAAGCCAGAAAATAAAAAGTAAGTGCTGCATCTTTCCCTGAAATTGCTCATATCCCAACATGAAAATTTTAATTCCATTAACTCTATGGGATCCCTCCCCCTTTTCTCTTTTCTTTCTTATATTTGCTAAATATAGATTTCTTTGTGACATTGTTTGTTTTGGAAAATTATTTTTTTTAATTTTTTTATTTAAACAACTTTATTACATACATGATTGTGTTTGGGTTTGAGTCATGTAAAGAACACCACCCATCACCAGTGCAACATTCTCATCACCAATGTCCCAAATCTCCCTCCTCCCCACCCAACCCCCACCTGTACTCTAGACAAGCTTTCTATTTCCATCGTACATTCTCATTATTAGGATAGTTAAAAACGTAGTTATTTCTCTAACTAAACTCATCCCTGTTTGTGGTGAGCTTCATGAGGTGAGCTGTAACTTCCAGCTCTTTTCTCTTTCGTGTCTGAAAGTTATTATTGCAAGAATATTATTCATTTTTCTTAAAATCCATAGATGAGTGAGACTATTCTGCGGTCTTTCTCTCTCTCTCTGACTTATTTCACTCAGTATAAATAGATTCCATGTACATCCATGTATAGGAAAATTTCATGACTTCATCTCTCCTGACAGCTGCATAATACTCCATTGTGTATATGTACCACAGTTTCTTTTGCCATTCATCTGCTGAAGGGTATCTTGGCTGTTTCCAGAGTCTTGCTATGGTAAATAGTGCTGCAATGAATATAGGTGTAAGGAAAGGATTTTTGTATTGTATTCTTATATTCCTAGGGTATATTCCTAGGAGTGGTATAGCTGGGTCGTATGGTAAGCTCAATTTCCAGTTTTTTGGAGGAATCTCCATATTGCTTTCCATAAAGGTTGAACTAGACGGCAATTCCCACAAGCAGTGGATAAGAGTTCCCTTTCTCTCCACATCCCTGCCAACACTGCTTGTTCTCATTCTTTGTAATGTGTGCCAATCTCTGGGGTGTGAGGTGGTAACTCATGGTTGTTTTTGATTTGCATCTCCCTGATGGATTAGTGATATGGAGCATTTTTTCATGTGTCTTTTGGACATTTGTATTTCTTCTTTGTCAAAGTGTCTGTCCATTTTCTTCTCCCCCATTTTTTGATGGGATTAGATGTTTCTTTCTCGTAAATTTCTGTCAGTGCCTTGTATATTTTGGAGATTAGCCCCTTGTCTGATGGGTATTGGGTGAATAGTTTCTCCCACTCAGTGAGGGGCTCTTGTATCCTGGGGCACTATTTCTTTTGAGGTGGTTTTGAGTCTGTAAAGTTTTCTGAGCTGTTGTTTGTCTGTGAAACCATGTATTGTTCCTTCAAAACCTGAAAGTGAGTTTTGCTGGGTGCAGTATTCTAGGCAAAGCATTTATTTCATTGAGTTTTGTCACTATGTCCCACCACTGCCTTCTGGTCTTGCGTGTTTTCCGGTGACAGGTCTGCAGTGAATCTCAAGGATGTTCCGTTGAATGTAATTTCTCTTTTCAATCTTGCTGCTTTCAGAATTCTGTCTCTATCTGTGGGATTCGTCATTGTGACTAGGATTTGTCTTGGGGTGTTTTTTCTGGGGGTCTCTTTTAGTTGGTACTCTTTGGGCGTGCAGGATTTGATCACATGTATTCATTAGCTCTGGTAGTTTCTCTTTAATGATGTTCTTGACCGTTGATTCTTCCTGGAGATTTTTCTTCCTGGGTCTCTGGGGACTCCAATGATTCTTAAGTTGTTTCTGTTGAGCTTATCATAGACTTCTATTTTCATCTGTTCCCATTCTTTGAGTAATTTTTTCCATTGTTTGATCATTTGCTTTAAAGGCTTTTTTTCCAATTTCTTCTTCTGTATGGAATTGTTATTCATCTCATCTTCCAGTGTACTAATTCTGTCCTCAGCTGCTGTTAACCCGTGGAAAGTTCAACCATTTTTTCTTAATTCATCTACTGAGTTTTTCAGACCTGTTAATTGACCTGAAATTTCAGTTTGGAGTTTTCTCATTTCTATCTTCATATTCTCTTGATTCTTATTAGTGTTCTCTTCTATACTTTCTTTGAGTTCTTTGAACATCTTCCATATTGCTACTCTAAACTCCTTATCTGAGAGACTGACAAGTTGGTTGGTCATGTTCAAGTCATCAGAGTTGCCATTGTCATTCTCTATGTCTGGCACTGGCCTGCATTGATTCCCCCATTGTCACACTTGTATTGTGGGTTTTTCTACATGTTTTGGTTGTATTCATTGGCTAAATGATGTGCACGGAGGGAAGTGAAGCGGAGCGGCCATGCTCCCCTGGCTCCACCCTTTCTGGGCGTGTAAGCTCACCTCCAGTGAATGCTCCAGGGAAGGCAAGCCGTCTACAGATGAGCCACACACAGGATAAAATCAGGCCGAAAATGGAGCACAGCATAGAAGACAGGCAGATAGGGGTGCTGGTATCCGAGTTCCAGCAGAGTTCCTCAATTCTGTCTCTCACTCTGAAGCAGGCAGGATCACCAGCAGGAACGCTGATATTCAGTCTCAGGCAGCTGGAAACCGATTGGCCCAAGATGGCTTCTGCGCCCTTCTGACTCCCAGCAGAAACCAGCAGGAATCAGTGTGTGTATGTCCCAAACCACCTCTGAAGCAGGCAGGATCACCGGCAGGAATGCTGATGAAATCCAGTCTCAGGCAGCTGGAAACCTCATGGCCCAAAATGGCTTCTGTGCCCTTCTGACTCCCAGCAGAAACCAGCAGGAATCAGTGTGTATACATTCCGACCCACCTCTGAAGCAGGCAGGATCACCAGCAGGAATGCTGATGAAATCCAGTCTTAGGCAGCTGAAAACAGCATGACCCAAGATTGGAAAATTCTTTTTTTAAATACCAAGAATAAGCCTGGGAAAATTGGTCAGAGGTCAGGACTTTCTTCTTCTTTTTTTTTTTTTTTTGGTTTTTGGTTTTTGGGCCACACCCGGCGGTGCTCAGGGGTTACTCCTGGCTGTCTGCTCAGAAATAGCTCCTGGCAGGCACGGGGGACCATATGGGACTCCCGGATTCGAACCAACCACCATAGGTCCTGGATCGGCTGCTTGCAAGGCAAACACCGCTGTACTATCTCTCCGGGCCCAGGACTTTCTTCTTACATCTGAGAGCAAATCTCACTCCTGGTGAAGAATAATGCATCCCTCACAAATCCAGGTGATGAAACAAATTCTCACACCAAAGAGATCTAATGACTCTCAGGTGAAGCTTCATGGTTTTCTTATGGGACCAGTGGTCCCTAGTATGCACAACATGTAAGTACTCAAGCAGAACTGTGCCATCTGACCCCTCCTAGTATTTAGTGATGATGTGGACAAAATAAAAGGTACTTGCATTCTATTGTGACTCCTCCCTCCTGCTTTCTGCCTGTCCACACTCACCCTGCAATTGAATCATCCTGCATACTCTAGGATGGATACTAGCTTCCTAGACTACCTACTAGATACCTCCTCTACCCTCATTGTTGCAAACAAAACACTTTCACAAATTTCCAAATAGTCCCAAGGGAGGTAAGTTATCTCTAGTTGAGAGGCATTGGTCCAAACTAAATTTGGAACATAAGCTATTGAGGACAAAAACTGCCTTTTAAAATTATTTCTATATATCCAGCCCTCAAGAGTTTGCACTTAAATGACTATAAAGTTAATGAATGATCTCTCAAATGGAAGTCATTTGTCCTCACCTTTGAGAATAAGTATTTTCGGTCTCACACTTTCTAACAGTCACTGGCATTCCTGAGCAAATGCAGATACTCCAACGCCACTCCCAAAGAGTCATTGCATACATACCATGTGTATTGCTGGCATTTGCATTTTCACACTTTACACTTCACAGTCATTTCTCAAACAAAATATGAGAAGAGCCTTAATCCCTAGCACCATGCTTAGTACTATTTACTAAGGGAGAAAATAATAGTTCCATTTTACCAAATATAGAACTTTCAAGGGGCCTGAAAAAGAATTCAGTGGGTAAGGTACATGCCTTGAATACAGTTGACCAGGGTTTATCCCTGGCATCTTGTTACTCTCAACACAGAAGGGTGTGCACCCTCCCCAGTGGCAATGACTCTCTAGGCCCATTATACATTCTTGGGAGGAGTGTCAGGCCTTCTGAGCACCTTTTGAGAGGCCCTGCCTCTGCAAAAAAAAAAAAAAAAAATCAGCAAGACTACAAAATTCTGAAAAAAAAAAAAAAGTATGCATATGCAAATTAAGGTACAGGAAAATATTTGGCTCTTTTACAGAAGCATTTACTTTTAATTCTTATTTTATTTTTCTGGCCCCAAATTATTTTATTTTATTTTTATAATGATTTTATTTAAGTATAGTGGTTACAAAATTGTTCACATCATACACCTGTGATGGTTCTCCCCAAAGTGAAAGATACCAGATTAAATTCTAAAAATTCTTGTTTTTATCTTGAAGTAAATATCCAGCTGAATATTTTTAAAGCAAGTTCTTAACTGAATTTGTAACTTTTTGTTGCAATACCATTGGCCACATGATATTTACTTTAGGATAAAAACAAGAACTTTTATAATTTAGTCTGGCATCTTTTCATTCTGGAGTGAACCATTACAGGGGTTTGCTACTAGAACAAGTTCCCAATATGAATTCTGTCTGTAGAGGTCACTTCTTTTTAAAACTTGTTTGGATGAAACCCTTAAGTCCCAGAAACAGCTATCAATTCAGACAACCTCAGACCTTGTTTCTATGGTGATTATTTCAAAGAATGAAAAAGATGCAGGGAAATAACTCAAAAGGAAAGGATTTTCATGATGTATTTTCTTTTTAAAATTCCAATAAACTCATAGTCAATATGAAGAGCCTTTGCCTTAATATATGCAACTGCTAAAGGATGCAATATTGGGCAGAATAGTCACATGTTTTGGCTCAGTGAAATGATTTTACAACTAAACAGATAGTTTGGGTTTCTTCCTTTCTGTTAATATTCTTTTTCAAAAAGTTTCCATCTGCCCTATCTAAAGCATAGCAATCATATGCCAATCTAGCCAAGAGTTTTTAGAGACGAAAGTGGCTTTGAGCACTTTACAGACCCACTGTTCACACAAATGATTTTAGAAGTAGTCTATGGTTTATAGAGGAAATTTTCCACAATGAAAATGATTCTTACTAGTAAAAATCATTATAATAGTGATATGATTTGCTATTTAAAAAAAGAACAAGTTCTTGATCCCCAGGTGACTGAGAGTTATCACTTTGCACATTTGGGGCATCATGTGTGATTGGCTTTTCTGATAGACTCTTCCAGGCTTTTTTTTTGTGTGTGTGTGTGTGTGATTTTTTTGGGTCACACCCGGCTGTGCTCAGGGGTTTTTCCTGGCTCTGTGCTCAGAAACTGCTCCTGGCAGGCATGGGGGACCATATGGGACGCCGGGATTCGAACCGATGACCTTCTGCATGAAAGGTAAACGCCTTACCTCCATGCCATCTCTCCGGCCCCTCTTCCAGGCTTTTTAACTTAACAATATACCTCTTTCTTGATGGAGATAGCCACTGGAATTTAGGTTAACACTGATCTGAAAGCTTTTCACAGATGACACTAAAGAAAAACCAACTAAATTTAGCAATACTTAACAACAAGTATGGTAAGATACCTATATGTATGTAAATAATTTTAATGATCTAAATCAACTAGCTGAAGAGTATAACATTTCTCACCATGAAATTTTAATTGAGAAGATTCATCAAGCTATTCTAATATTTTGATGTATTTTAGATGTATTTATTTTTCCTCATTTTTATTGATGAACTATGCTTTATAATGCTGTCAGTGATAATTTAATTATCATTGATAATTATTTCACTATCATATACACTATTAAGGTGTCCATCCACTTTGCTTCAATCTACCAATATCCCAAGAATCCCTCCCATTTCCACCTTCCTACCCCAAGTTAGTTCAGATAAGTAGACCAATTCCAGTTCTGTTACCTTTGGTCATCTTGATGTCCCCTTACTGGGTATTTTTATAACCAATACATGAAAGAGACTAGTATAATATTTTTTAATAATTTACTGAACTTTAGAAATCGCAAGTGTTGTTTTTGTCTGCCACAGCTGTAACAGGCTAAATAATGGCCATGTTGAGGGAAAGAAATGCAAATATCTCTTCTAAAACCTACCCTGTTCCACTCATCATCCTTTGGTCACTGTTTCTAGGGATCCCTCCTGGAACTTCATGATTATCCTTAGGCATGCAACCTGTTCATCCCCATCAACTACACACTTGATGTTTCTAATGATTTCCACACAATCTGTATCTCGGACTTTGCCACTGATAGTACCTCATGTCCCATGACTTCAATCCCTCTGACCAGGATGGTACCTCTAAAATACAGGATAACTGGAGAGAAAGGAACTCTGATCCACTGCTGGTGGGAATACCGTCTAGTTCAACCTTTATGGAAAGCAATATGGAGATTCCTCCCAAAAATGGAAATTGAGCTCTCATATGATCAAGCTATACCACTCCTAGGAATATGCCCTAGGAACACTAAAACACAATACAAAAATCCCTTCCTTACACCTATATTCATTGCAGCAATATTTACCATAGCAAGACTCTGGAAACAACCAAGATGCCCTTCAACAGATGAATGGCTAAATAAACTGTGGTACATATACACAATGGAATATTATGCAGCCATCAGGAGATATGAAGTCATGAAATTTTCCTATACATGGATGTACATGGAATCTATTATGCTGAGTGAAATAAGTCAGAGGGAGAGATAGATGCAGAATAGTCTCACTCATCTATGGGTTTAAAAAAAATGAAAGATATTCTTGCAATAATTTTCAGAGACAAAAGAGAGGAGGGCTAGAAGTTCCAGCTTACTATATGAAGCTCACCACAGAGTGATGAGTACATTTAGAGAAATAACTACATTGAGAACTATCATAACAATGTGAATGAGGGAAGTAGAAAGCCTGTCTAGAGTACAGGCAGGGGTGGGGTAGGGAGGAGGGAGATTTGGGACATTGGTGATGGGAATGCTACACTGATGAAGGGGGGTGTTCTTTACATGACTGAAACCCAACCACAATCATGTTTGTAATCAAGGTGTTTAAATAAAGATATTAATTTAAAAAATAAAAAAGAAATTGCTCCTGGCAGGTTTGGGGGACCATATGGGATGCCAAGATTTGAAACACAGTCCTCCTACGTTCAAGGCAAACGCCTTACCTTCATGCTATCTCTCCGGCCCCAATCCTCCACATCTTTAATAAATTATCCTACACCTAAAGTCCTTAGCACAATGTGTAGCATAGGGTAATAAAAATAAAAAATAAAATACAGGATAGCTTGGCACATCAGGCACACCCTGGACTCTCCCTCACCAACTTCACCTCTTGACAGCCTAACTGCAGTGGGGGAAGTAATATCTGATGAGTCTTAGTTGAAGTAAGTGTGAAATTTCACTTAATGATATAGAATCTATGCAGATATCTATTGATCAAACTATTGCATTCCAAAGCTGACTTGCCCATAGAGCTTGTCTGAGATATTCAGTATCTCTGTTACTACTGCAAGAGAAAATCCATTTGTTAATGATCAGAGTGACAGTTTCCAACATCAGTTTAAATTTGTTGCTGTTTATTTGGAGGCCACTTCAGATGCTGCTCAGGGTTTACTCAGGGATCATTCCTGGTGGTCCTCAGAGGACCTTATGTAAAAAGCTGGAAGCTGAACATGGGTCAGCAATGTGCCAGGCAAGCACCTTATCCGTGTACTATTTCTTTAGCTCACATCAACTTAAATTAAATAACAGTATTAGAAATTGCCATTAATTACACAATAAGCTAAGGACAGTTATAGCTATTTTCTTTACAATAGATTCAGAAAAATTTCCATAGTTCATCAACTTATCCAGAGCTTTTCCAAATATTTTTATCTACTAGCTACCAAGAGATGGTATATAAACTCCAGCTTCATGAAATAGAACCTGAGTTAAGTCACCAGTTCATAGGACCCCCAAGCAAATCTGGGAAAATAGAAAATCCCTAGATACAGTGCTTCTATTTAAAATACTTACTAACAAATTTTAGAATTAATTGTGAATAGTAAAAACAGTCGTTTTATTATTACTTATTAACTTTGGCATGGAAGAAAAGTGATTTTTTTCTGATCAGGGATTATATTTATTTCTCTTCTTACACTGTGGTAAAGACCCAGGCCCGCGGGCCACATATTGTATTTGTATCTGTTTTGTTTCTTCATTGCAAAATAAGATATATGCAGTGTGCATAAGAATTTGTTCATAAGTTTTGTTTTTACTATAGTCAGATTCTCCAATGGTCTGAGGGACAGTGAACTGGCCCCCTTTTTAAAAAGTTTGAGAACCCCTGCATTACACTAATCTATAAACCAGATATTTAAATGAATAAAATTAAAGGCTCTACTAAAGTTAGGTTTGGGAAGATCAAGACTAGGATTAGGAGAAATTGCTTTATAAGCGAAATAACATGGTTTGAGAAGACAAAGGGAAGGGACCTTGGCAGCATCCCAGATTTAGCACTTACCTGTGTAACCTGGGACTTGTCACTTACTCCTATGATTTGGTTTCAAAATCTAAAAATGAAGATTGTACAATGTAATAATATTTATAGTGCAGACTTGTAATAAAAGTATAAATAAGGTGTTTTAATAAAAGTTTTAAATAAGGTATAATAATATAAATAAAATTATAAACAAGCTCTGGGAAGATAGTGGTAAAATGTGAATACCTAATCACATTACTGATCACTCATATCATTTACTAAAAGTATGAATCCTAAAAGACCCTCAAACCTATCTTAGATTATATTAAACAACACTTTTCTCAATATGAAATATATCTCTCAGAATTTTACATTGACAACAAATAAACTAATTGAGATGGGATTTCAAAAACCAATGAGTTAAAATCACCATTTATTAGTTTTGTGAACTTAAATGATTTTTTCAGACTCTTCAAGCTTCAAGTTTGTCATAAAATAAAATAAAGATGTTATACATAGCTTGTTTTAAAAATTAGATTAAAAAATGTCTGTGAAATACTTACTTAAAGGCTTGCTGTTAATATATGCATCAGACCCTTACTTCAAAAGTATTTCTGAAAGCATAATTTTCACCAAATATATTATTTCCTTTGGAGTAGTTTTTTTTCAGACTAGTATTCTTCAGTACATCATGTGTCTGATCCTGATGTGATTTTTCTGTTTCTGCCAAGTAAATTTCCATGTTCCAGGTGACTCACACTTTCCTAACTCCATGGTTTTTGCTCCTGCCATTCCAACTGCGTTGTGTTCAATCTCCAAACAGTACTTGACATAAGACCTCCTCTCTGCAATTCCAGGTCTTAATTTATGTCAAAGCCAAGCTTAGTATTAACCTGTTCAAAAAGAACTAATGCCACTCTTCTTGCCACATGGAGTTTCTAACAATAGCTGATTGTCCTCTTTGATCGAACACCCTCTATTGCAATGTGACCTTACCAAAGAGTAGAGTCAATTTATCCTTTCATTGAAACTGAGTGGACTTTGTGATGGTTTTGATTAGTAGAGTGTGGTCAAATATGAATTTCAGTTGTTCAGACCCAGATCCTAGGAGGACTGGCTGATTCCATGAGATGCCTTAACATATTTATGCTTGTAAAGCAAGTTGCCTTGTTAGAAATATGAATACACTGAAAGTGCCATGTAATAAGGAAATCCAAGTTAGGTAAATGACTAGCCCATTCAGAGAGAGATGCCTGCCAATCCCTTGGTGTTTTAGCCAATCTCTAAGATGGTTCCAAGTTTCTGGTATTCACTATACTGAGTGTATAGTATTTATATTAGTTTGTTTTAGGTAATTAATAAAATACATCAGAAGTTATGTAGGAAAGAGAGTGTAAGAAATTACTAAAAGAATAAAAATATACTTGATCCTTGTCATTCTTTTGGTTATCAACTTCTGATAGGTACTAAAGGAACTCAGGACAATTTGTTCAAAAGGGTTACAGCACATCCCTGGCCAGGAGTTTACCATTTTTCCTTCATTAATACTGAAAAATATATATGTATGTATATACATATATATATCAACTTACACATACCCTAGCTGTATGAGTTACCAATGAGAGTTGTGACTATGAGCCAATGTAATTCTATATGCTCATTTAACCCCAGCACTGTCCAGACAAATCTAATTTCTTCACAAATATATCATGCCTTAGTTTATTCTCTATAAGAAAAACTCTTATCCCAAACACAACATGTACAATTCTTCTCTGAGAGTAACCATACTTTGTTGGGTATTTTTGTGTAACTCAATAATTTTGTTTTCTACATATACTTTATCTAATTTATGAATTTTTTCTTAATGAAGACAAAGAACTAGTGAACTGCTTGAGCTTCCCTTTCCATTGACCCCAAAGTGTAAAATCTTCCCTCTCCAAAGGGTAAAATTTTGTCTTCATTTAAATTTCATGGCTGCCATGAAACCTGTGCTCTTGAGTGGCAGGAAGTCAAGCTCCAAGGCAACATAGATCAAGTGGACTTAAGTATAGACCGATGACTTGCCAATGTGGGACTAACAGGGCAGCTGCCTATACCAAGTAGAAAATCACCAGGGCCCTCTTTAAATCCTCTGGCTTCCCTGAGACTGGCCCTCTCTAGTAAAAGAAATACTTGTTAAAATAAAACTTTTGAGATGAAAATAATTTTTTAAACTGTAGTTTCTAAATATATATCTCCAAGTGTAATTCATTTGATCTAGAAGAGTCTAGCTGTTATGTAAGTTGTTAATAGTTACTCACTGATCCAGATCATAAGTTTACCATGGCAGAAGATGAACATTATTAAGTCTAGGTGAAACACTACTACTGAATCTTCTACCTCTCTTAATTCTCTTATTCAGGGTAATTAGGAGAGGTACAAGTATATTTCTTATTGTTTGATAATGTCCTCCCAGCCTTAGTTCAAAATGCATAGATCATTTTCTAAGTGAAACACAAGATATATTGATGCACTGATTTTATTGTTTAGGTCTATTTTGTGTTGCTTTGCAATGATAACAGTATTACAACTGTTACAGCCTACTCAATAAGCATGCAAGGCATTATACTAAACTCAATGGGAACTAAAAGAAAATCCACTGAGAAGGGCTTGTATCTTCAAAAAGCTTAAATCCAATGATAGATGATAAGTCTACCATGATTTCTGGCTGGGGTTGAAAGAGGGGGAAAAATTCATTCAGTCACTTAATCCCCAGATACTTTAGGAGCCATGCTGTAGGCACCATTTTGAACACTTGAAACTCAACAGTAAATCAAAAAGACACTGAATGGGTAGTACTTAAGCTCTTGTGAGGGAAGTGGCTTAAAGGATAGAGTGTGTGCTTTGCATGAGAAAGTTCCATTTTAGATCCAGACATCACATGTTCCCCAACACCACTGATAATGTCTCTATAATCAGCCTGAGTACTGCCTAGTGTGGTCTTCCACTAAAACAAATTAAAACAACACAAAAGAAAATAACAGTTATGGGGCTGGAGCGATAGTGCAGAGGTAGGGTGTTTGTCTTGCACGCAGCTGACACAGGATGGTCCGCAGTTTGATCCCAAGTCAAGAGCAATTTCTGAGCGCATAGTCAGGAGTAATCCCTGAGTATCACCGGTGTGGCCCCAAAACAAAAACAAAAACAAACAAGAAAAGAAAAAGAAGAAAAGAAAATAACAAATACAAGATGAAGATGCTGGTGCTGGGCCCGGAGAGATAACACAGCGGCGTTTGCCTTGCAAGCAGCCGATCCAGGACCAAAAGTGGTTGGTTCGAATCCCGGTGTCCCATATGGTCCCCGGTGCCTGCCAGGAGCTATTTCTGAGCAGACAGCCAGGAGTAACCCCTGAGCACCGCCGGGTGTGGCCCAAAAACCAAAAACCAAAAAAAAAAAAAAAAAAAAAAAAAAAGATGCTGGTGCTAAAGGCTAGAAAGATGTAATGCTAAACCTAGATATGGTTTCAACTTTCTCCAGCAACGAAGTGTTGACTGGTCAGTATAAGGTCAGTCATAAGGTTATAGTAAGAGCTGATGCCTCTAACTTTTCCACTTAGAAAAAGGCTTTGCCTACAATAAAATTTCCTGTCTTTCTGTACCATCTCAAAAAAGCTTAAAAAGTCTGTACCACCATCTAGTACTTAAAAAAAATTTCTGTTTGGTACACTTTCTTGTAATACATTTTTACTTGCTAAATGGAATGAGGCCAATTCATGAATTATTTTAATTCCATTAAATTTTACTACTAACAGGAATTAATACACAGTTGAAAAAACAAATGAGTGGGTGAGAAAGAGCAAGTCTCCTCTTCAGGGCATTTACTGTGTTATAAATGCTAGTCATCTGGAAAATACCCAATCCTATATCTGGGAAAATTGAGAAAATAAGTTTCAGCGAAATTAAAAATTAATTAATTTACAGTGCTCCAGGACACTGCTCTCAGTCTGATCAGGATCTTTTTTGAGGACATTTTTTTAAACAATGTGAGGTTTTGTTGCTTTGAACATTTCATGTAAACTTTATTTTTATAATCTGAAAGCAACAATACCACTGTACCATATTATCTTCCTTTAGTGATGCAAAAGTTAAGACATAAAATTTAACAGATGAAAATGAGAAAGTATTGGAATCTGGAGAGGTTATATGAAAAGCTATATGGAGGTGGTGGCATTTGAGTTGTATATTAAGATAAAATAAAACTAGTCAAGGTAAATTAAGAGATGTAGGACTAGAGAGATGGGTAGTATAGCAGATAAAGTATAGGCAGTCCATGCTGCTTCACTCCAGTTTAATCTCCAGTATCACAAGGCCCCCAAACATATCAGGTTGCAACTGAGAAGGCCCCCAAGTACCACTCAGCCACAGTAGGGCATGAATATCACTGGAGCTCTTGCAACAATGAAATTTCCATTAATTGGCCAAGAATCACCACTTGGGAGTGATGCCCACTTCCTGAGACCACCTAAAAAAGTTTAAGCCTGCACATGCCTCTGTGTTTCAATTGTTGGAGACACTCCCCTGATCAATTCCTTCCCCCAGAAAGACTATGCCAGTAAGATAACATGTAAGCTGAACTTCAATGACCTAAGAGAAGCCCACCAGGAACTTTATAGACCACTCAGAGCTTAGAAGTCTGCATCTGTCTTCTCTAAAAAAATATTTTACTGCCCTTTTCAACATAAGTTGTTTGTGTGAGAAAGGCAATGTTTACATTGAAGACATGAGTTCAACATGCTGGTTTGTTAACAATTATGCTCTTTCTTCACTGATACCTTTGTCTCTCCACTGATTGATTCCCTCAAGAAGCAGTGGAACCAGGACCTTCTTGTTTACTAAAATAGAAGGGAAAAGAATTATCACTAAGAAAAGTCTAAATACATGGGTGTATATATATTGTCTATTTAGCATAAATTCATATAATCACATGGAAGCTTTTCAAGAAATAAAGAAAGGAAGAAAGAGAAGAGGGAAGGAGGGAGGTAGAAGGGATAAAGGAAAGAAGGAGGGGATAGGAAGGAAGGAAAGAAGTAAGAAATGAGGGAGGGGAGAAAGAAGGAAGGAGGGAGAGAAGGAGGAAAGGAAAAAAGGAGGGAGGAAAGAAAGGAAAAGAGGAGTGAGGGAGGAAATGAAGGAAAGAAGGGAGGGAAGGGATGAGGGAATGGGAAGGAGGGAAATAACGAAGGAAGGAAGGAAAGAAGGAAGGAATGAGAAAAATCCTTAAAAAGGGCTGCACGCATGTGGTTAGAATTCTTTTTTTTTTTTTTAATTTTTATTGTGACCAAAGTGCATTACAAATCTTTCACTGCATCATTTATGGTACATAGTGACAATGAATGAGGGGCATTCCCATCACCAGTGCTGTCCTCCCTCCGCCCCTGTTCTCAGTATGCATCCCATATCTCCCTCCTCTACCCCTCAGTATGCTAGTATAACTGGTCTCCATTTTACAGCTTGTTGTAGATTGAGCACCCATTTCACCGTCATTGGAGATAAAAAGGATTAGAAAAAGAGGAGAAAAAAATTTGGTGACAACTACCAAAAAAAAAAGAAAGAAAGAAAGAAGAGAGAGAAAAAAAAGAAAGAAAAATAGAAGAAAAAAAGAAAAAAAAGGCAAATAAAAATAAAAATAAATCTCTAAATAATAACCACAAGCGTGAAAAAGAAAGAGAAAACTGGAAGAACAAAGAGAAGGAAAATAAAGTAAAAAACTAACAAATCAAAACAAAACAAGAAAAAGTATGGGTGCTGGAGTGGTAGGGTTTGGCATTCCCCCCACTTTTTTTTTTTTTTTTGCATAGACACAGTAAGCATTGGGGAAGAAAGGGAATTCCCGTGGCCTAAGAGATTCAGGGTTTCTCCATCCTTGAAGCATACCATCATGGGATCAACCCTGACCACCTAGTCCAGGAGACCGAGATCCCCCCATGCCAAACTGGTCTTCAGGGCCAGGTTTGGCAACTGGGCTCTGGGGGAAGTGGGGAGGAGGAAAACTCCAATCCCATGCTTTTTCAAGCATGGACCCATGCAGCTGGACCCAGAAAATTCCACATTCCAGGCTTATTGTTCCTCTTCTATTGGCATGGCTGGGAATCTGGACAGACAGCTGGCCAAAGGCCCCCAGGACTGACCAGCTAGTCCTGGAGACCGAGAGCCCCCCATGCCAAGCTGGCTTTCAAGGCCATGTCTGGCATCTGAGCTCTGGGGGGGAGGGGAAAGGAGGAAAACTCCTCCCGTCTTCATACTGGACACCCTGCAGCAGTGTCTTTTCTTACTAATACTCATTTTTATAACCACGCAGGCGCAAATATACTTTTTAAGCATTATCTAAAAATGTTCTTCATTCTGGATGGTTCCTCGGAAAGGAAACGAAATACCAAAGATTTGGATGATAACACTCAAATAGATCTTTAAAGTCAGTCTTTATGAACGTAACTTTTCGTACTGACTCCAAGCCAAAATCACAAACAATTTATATATATATATATATATATATATATGTATATATATGTATGTATGTATTGTATATAGCCCCTGTCATGTATTGCCTCTCCCCTACCGCTGTGTCTCCTCTATCTTCTCATTTTTCAATCCTGATCCTTTATCTTCCCCTAATTTAACCCTCTTTACCCTCAGTTCCTAACTCAGTAGGCACCAAGATTGACCTCCTGCCCCAACAGACCACCTTCCAGCTCCTCAGTGAAAGATACCCTCTGGCTCCCCGTTCTCATGCATCAGCAAAGAACTACAACCAGCACGCCTGCTGACTCATGCTTGATGGCCCCTTTTACCCCCACCAAATCGTGGACTGTTGCACGATATAGAATCGGCCTCAGCAAAACTCCCAGCTCAAAGACACTATATGGTCTCGTAATGCAGCAAAGTGGTTAGAATTCTTAAAGAGAATTTAAAAAAAAATTGTCACATTTTTAAAACTCTAACTCACAATTTACAAAGCTGGTTGTACTACAGTTGTTTCAGATATTTAATGTTCCAACAATATGTGACCTTCCTTCCACTATTGTCCCCAGTTTCCCAAACAATTCCCCCAAGCCTGCCCCATTGGCAGCTACAAAATAATTTGTTTTATATGTCTTTTTTGTTGTTGTTGTTTTTCGGGCCACACCCGTTTGATGTTCAGGGGTTACTCCTGGCTAAGCACTCAGAAATTGCCCCTGGCAAAACTTCAAAACACTCCAGAAAGAAATTGAAGAGGATCTAAGGAAATGGAAGAACATCCCATGCTCATGGGTAGGTAGAATCAACTTAGTCATAATGACTATTCTACCAAAACTACTATATAGATTTAATGCAATCCCTATCCAAATTCAGACATTATTCTTTAAAGAATTAGAACAATCAATCATAAAATTAATCTGGAACCACAAAAGACCCAGGATAGCCAAACATATATTAAAAACAAGAAGCTGGGTGGCATCTCTTTCCCTAACTTGAAACTATACTATAAAGCCATAGTGATCAAAACAGCATGGTACTGGAAAAAAGACAGGACCTCAGACCAGTGGGTTAGAACAGAATTTCCATACATAAATCGCCAGATATACAGTTAACTAGTATCTGAAAAAAGAGCCAAGAACTTGAAATGAAACAAATAAAGTCTCTTCAACAAATGGTGTTGGTACAACTGGAAAACCACATGTAAGAAATTCAAAATTGACCTATACCTCACTCCTTATACAAAAGTCAACTCAAAATGGATCAGAGACTTTGAAATCAGATCCGAATCTATAAAGTTTATTGAGAATAAAATAGGTAGAATACTTGAAGACCTATATATCCAAAAGGTCTTCGAGGATGGAGCACCAATGCAAGAACTTTAGCGTCAAACATCAACAAATGGGACTACATCAAACTAAAAATCTTCTTCATGGCAAAAAAAAAAAACCCTACTTAACACAAGTAGACAGTTAACTGACTGGGAAAAAAATCTTTTCACTTAACATATCATATAAAGGGCTGATATCCAGAATATACAAAGCACTCAGAAAGCTGAGCCCCAAAACCAAATAGAGCCATAAAAAAATGGGAAGACGAAATGAATAGACACTTCTCTGAGGAAGACAGAAGGATGGCCAACAAACACATGAAAACATGCTCACCTTCACTCATCATCAGAGAAATCCAAATCAAAACAACAATGAGGTACCACCTTACACCAGTGAGAATGGCTCACATCAAAAATAGTGGGAATAGTCTCTGTTGGCAGGGATGCACTATGAAAGGCACTCTCATTCACTGCTGGTGGGAATGCCCCCTAGTCCAACCTCTATGGAGAACAGTTTAGAGAGTGCTCAAGGAACTCAGAATTGAGCTGCCATTTGACCCAGCAATTGCTCTCTTAGGTATCTACCCCCAAGTCGAAAGGACATTCATCCCAAAGTATGTGTGAACCCCACTATTTATCGCAGCACTCAGTATAATAGCCAAGTCTTGGAACCAACCTCGATGTCCAACAACAGATGAGTGGATCATTAAGATGTGGTATCTATACACAATGGAATACTACATGGCAGTCAGAAATGATACAATCATGGACTTTGCAGCAACATGGATGGACCTAGAACATATTATGTTAAACAAAGTAAGTCAGAAGATGAAAGATAAACACAGAATGATAGCACTATTCTGAAGCACCTTGACCATACACCTTATATACAACTAATACTCAACAATCAAATAACAGGGTTTAACAGGGTAGAAACTCCAAACACTGTAACAGTCAACATATACTGAGGAGCAGTGCCCAAAACACATGAAAGAGGAACAACACAAACTCTTGACTACACATTATATCACAAAGAAACCAGCAACAGCAAAAACAGCAGCATAGAGAGAACAGGTATGTAATCAGCCTTTTACTACAAAGGCCCATAATAATCCCTTAGGGATCTTATGCAGGATTACAGGTAAAGAATACCATGGAAAATCACTGACTCCAATGGAAACATCTCATAACAATATGTTTTAATGCTTTAATCTTACTATATTTAGAATAACCTCTGAGCTTTTCTGTCCACAGGTGTTCTTGGATACAAAGGGTGGACAAACTAAAATGGCATCTCGGGACTCAGTCACACAAGATACCATACCCAGCTTGCACTACTAGAATGTCCTGAGAAAACTCTTTAACATACACTTTATCTCTAGGTTATACCTTCTTTTTGGACTTGAAGTATGTGACCAGCCAGACCACTGAATTAGCAACTGTGACCTACAGACTTATACTACAGTTCCTACTCAGTGAACACAGTCAAGCAAACTAACATTCCCTTGCTCTTTTCTCCTTTCTTCTCACTACTTTCTTTTTTCTTTTCTTTTTTTTTCTTCTCCTTTTCTTTTTAATGTATTTTCTCTTTCCTTCTTTCCTGCCCCTTCCATATACTTTCCCCTTTTGCCCTTTTGGAAATCCGACTATCCCTTCACCCCTCAATCCCATCCAGATTTCCCACCTTATTAAAACTCTTCACCCTCAGTTTTTAATCCATTAGGCATCAAGACTGACCTCCTACCCCAATGAACCAGTACCCAGCACCCAAGCGAAGGGACACCCAGTCAAACCCACACCTCGTCCCCAGCTAGAAAAAGCAACCAAGTAAAGGCAGCTGATTCATGCTGCACGGCTCTCCTTACCAACTCTTCCTAATGTGGACTTAGCTCTAAAAATATCCCCAAAGCAAGAACTCTTCCCAAGACCTCCCTGCCGCAAATCTTTTGCCAATCTCAAGAAGGTTAGGGTGTGTGATGAAAAGGCGCCTGAGAACCCACACACCTACAAGAAAATCTCAAAAGACAATGGGGAAACCTATACTTCCATCATAAGTATACACTGTATTACACTACCTCTTTACCTGCTTTTCCCCAACTGTAAGGTAGTCTATTGCATCACTTTGTTCCTTTAATTACTTTGTTATTTCATTTTTTAAAACCTTTGTTCTTTATATATATATATATATATATATATATATGATATAACATATCATATATATATATGAGCACATATATTTTTATTTCTATTTTTATCTTGTTTGGGTGTGTTTCTGTTTTCTGTTTTCTTCTCTTTCCACACCCAAATGCACTGGCAATATAATGTAGCACCATTTCTCCCTGCAAAGACACACACAAAAAAAGGGGAAATCTTATGTATAAAAACGAGCTCTTATCTACTAGGGATAAGAACTCATACTTGTTTACAATACAGGGACATCTCCCACCTTGAAAATATGTCACGTGGACCCAACTTCGACTCCAGGTGATTAGACACCATTCGTCCGGCCTTGAACCCTGGATCCCAGACATAGAAACGACACAGTTCTTCACAACAGCTACAGGAAACAAATCTCATCCGGGACATCCTTAATACTGCTGAGACACCAAAATGTGCCAGCTCTAATATGATATCCTGACAACGAGGAAAATGGGAATAACTTGACCTAAGAGCAGGTTATCCTACCTCACCAGCTAACGATAAGACAAAATCAGAAGACTTATCACCCTTTGGTCTGTCCAAAAGCCAAGATCGCGATTTACAGATGACTGGCTGATAGAACCATGACCGGACTGTATATATCCTGGGACCAATAAAAAAGCCCTAGTCTAGGGTTTGAGCTACAACCTGCACAACAACCATGATCCCCAGATACAAAGGTCTGTCTGAGACAATTGCAACAGAATGGGTCTTCTGGAAACATAATGAAAGATGCTATCCTAGGCTCCATCCTAGGATCAGCACAAAGACCAAGACCACCAACCACAGAAGATGAATTAAAATGACACTGAGGGAACAGAACTTCTAGAACCACAAAGAAAGACTTCATCATAAGTTCCACTCCATGACCTGTGCAGATACCGAGATCTCTAGATACAGAGGTCTGATTTTTTCACCCAGGACGAAGCAGAAGTCTTCCAATCACCACAAAAGCACCAAAAAGAACCTGAACGGAGTCTATAATTAATCCCATGACAATATACTCCAAGGGTGGAGAAGCCCTGTATCTCTTAGGCCAAGGGAATTCCTTTTTGAATGACCCCAATATTTACTGTGCCTGTGCAGGAGGGGGAAAAAAAGGGCAAAAAGCACAAAACATTTTTTTAATTTATCTATCTAGTTTTTGTCGATTTTTTTATTTTGTTGTGGTTATTGAAGTTGTTGTCTCCATTTATATATTTTTTCTTCTTTTCTTTATGTGCTCTGCCATATTTTTATCTCAAGACCATGGCTTTTATGTGGTGCTTATCTTTATTGTTGTAGTGCTGACTCGATTTTATTTTGACACTTCTTTTTGTTTTTTTTTTGTTTTTTTTTTCCTTTTTTTATTTTAATTATGACAACAAAGATGTAAAGAAGAGGACAGTGGAAGCCCAATCACCCATAAACAGAATTCTCGGTAGTCCCATCGATGATATCCCAGCCTTGAACTTTCAGCCAAAGAGCATTAAGAAAAACAAAACTGAACCCATGTACAATACAATTTCTTGTCCCTCAAATCCCCAGTTGTAGTACATACTATTTCTTAGCAGCACACAATATAATCTAAAGACATTATACTTATGTAGCTCCCTAAACATTGAGGGCAAAGTACATTTCTCTAGTTCTATGCACATGCTTACTAGTTTAAGTTAACCTCAAAAGTTTTAGTGGGTTGTTTTTCTTAAGGATTGGAGTCAAGGGAACATAGTAAAAAAATGGTATTAAAGTGGCATTTGTTTGCATAGGCCCATCAAAACATAAGGGACATGGAAAGACAAATTATGGTCTAAATACAAGAAGACCCTAACCCTGAAGTTTCCTGGCACAGGACTGACTCTAGGCTCCAGGCAAATTAGTTTGTCCAATTCAAGTCATCGTCTGTAGTGGCAATACACCTCCATTCCTCACATAGTCTCTGTTGTTGGTATCATGCTTCTGTATTAAGGATCCTGGAGTCTGCATATCCCATATTGCAGTCAGGATGGTGCATAGCATCCTCTCGTTTCACCTCACAATTAAGGGGCACTAGAGAGAACCATGTCCTGTAGAGCAGGTCATTGATGTTGTCGAGTCTTCTCAGTGTAAACGGAAGTCTCTTTTTAGGGGGTCGATGTCAGACCCTTGGTAGTGTCTTTCCTGGTAGAGGACTGCTTCCAGCTGTTGCTGAAAAAGACCCTGGATGTTTCATAGATAGCTTGCCTGGTTCCGGCGTGAATGGAGGATGCCCATTCTTATGAGGCCTGTGCCAGGTCATTATATCAATGTTCAGGGTGTAAGGTACATTGTACTGAGATTTATTAGATAAGAACTTATCTGTATGTATGGTGTTTTCCCATTTTAATGTGTCTATGCAAACAAGGATCAATGCCATGGGGCGTTATTGGTGCATCTGGAGGCAATAGGAACAAGACCTGCATTTTCCATGACATAGTTCAATCATAAGCATCAAACTGAGGGACAGTTCCACCAACAATCCTTACTGTACAGCTTACAAAGAACAGACAAGATGAAAAGTGAATAGAAACATCAGGGTAGAAGAATATATAGAGAGTTACATCAGTTAAAGAAAATACCCATAAAATATTCAAAAGATATATGTGTTCAATGGGTGTCCTTCTAGATAGTTCTGGGATTTGTTAGATCTACTGTATGTCTTAGGTCAGAGATTAGAACTATGTGTTACTGAAGTTAAGAAGGGTAAATCTGGGGTACTAATGGTTGGAATGAGCAAATGTTCCAAAATGTAGACTGGTATGAAATTACCAGTGACAGACTGAGTATAGCTGAGCAGCTATCTGCCACCCACAAGATCAAACTCTACCCCCTAAGCCCCTCCCTAGGCCAGGGTCCCGGCCCGGCCTGGGAGTGGGGAAAAAAACCCAGGGTGCCCCGTCAGCTCCTCCCAGAAACCCACCTGGAGATCCGGAGGAATGGGGGAGAGAGGGGCCTGGTGACCCAGGTCCGGGCCCCCCTAACCCTAGGCCGGACTAAAAGGCCGCTGGCCCATGGGGGGCCTGCCAGCTGCCCGTCCGCGCCGGCTAAGAATCCTGCTCCGGGAAGGGAGAGAGACCCTCCCAAGCCTGAAGCTCAGGGACTGGAGCCCCTCCCTAGGCCAGGGTCCCGGCCCGGCCTGGGAGTGGGGAAAAAAAACCCAGGGTGCCCCGTCAGCTCCTCCCAGAAACCCACCTGGAGATCCGGAGGAATGGGGGAGAGAGGGGCCTGGTGACCCAGGTCCGGGCCCCCCTAACCCTAGGCCGGACTAAAAGGCCGCTGGCCCATGGGGGGCCTGCCAGCTGCCCGTCCGCGCCGGCTCGACACTTCTTTTTGTACTGTTGGGATGTTTCACCTTCTTTTTCTCCTTCGTCTCTCATACCAGTGATGAGAACCTTTAGAAGGACTCCACCCATTTTTGGCATATTTGATTTTTACCCCAGTTTATTACTTTTCTCTTCTTCAAACTAAACCACATAACTTGAACTATCTAGTCCCACCTCCACGTTAGGGTGGGAAATAAGGGAGGTACCAAGACCAAACAGGTGTGAGACCACTAACTAGTAAGCTAGGCACAGAGGGGATCATGTATTCTAGCAGCCCCAAAGGTGAGAGAGCAGGATATGGGAGGTAGGATGGGAACGGAGGTGTAGGGAGGACAATTTGGTGATGGGAATCCCCCTGATCTTACGTTAATATGTACCTAAAATATTATTGTCAACAATATGTAAGCCACTATGATCAAAATAAAAATTATATTAAAAATAAAAATAAATACAAATAAATAAAAAGAAAAAAAAAGAAATTGCCCCTGGCTTGAGGGGACCATATGGGATGCTGGGGGATTAAACCGCGGTCCTTCCTTGGCTGGCGTTTGCAAGGCAAACACCTTACCTCTAGTGCCACCTCATCAGCCCCTGTTTTATATTTCTTGTTACAATAAAATGGCAAATGGAATGATCAAAATTAGCTGACAAAAGAAAAAATTTAAATTGTTTTATCTCAGTGAGGTTATTGAAGTCATTGACTGAATGTTTACTTAACTATTTTTGCTAGTAGAGCCTTCTGTGTTATTTTGTTTGTTTGTTTATTGAGCATAATTGGTTTCTATGCTACTTTCCTATATGGTTTGCTGTGCTTCTATTGGCTGTAAGTATTCTAGAGGTGTCAGATATGGGCACTCCAGGAACTCCAAGATCTGTAGAACTGGAACAGTTCTCAGTTCATCCCCCCTCCTGGAGTGTTCAGCCCAAAGAGAGGGTACTGGTGAGTTGCATTGGTTTGGTTTGGCATCTCTGAAAGATGGTGCTTTACTTTACATCTAGGTACTGTGGGATGAGGGTGTGAGTTGGGGTTTGGAAGGAGGGCAGAAAAAGACTGCCCATTCCCACTACTAGAAGACCTCAGAGTTTTCAGCCTGAAAACCTGTATGTATGCCTGGAAGTTTTCTTAGCTTGGAGTCTCTGCAGTCAAAGACTTCCTGTTGAATGAGAACTTATTTCCTAAAAATCATTGTGTGCTCTGTAGCACTACCACATTTAAATAAAATGCTAAAAAACACAAAGCAATACTCTCATACTGAGAAACCAAGCATCCTATTTCATAATTTTTTAAATTAAAAAGCCTTGTAAGCTTTTTTAAAGCCTCTGACCTAGACTTTGCCCAGAGTAGAAACCTCCAGATTCAAGCTCCCCACTCACCACACACACACACACACACACACACACACACACACACACACACACACACACACACACACACACACACACACACACACACACCTCCCTGCAGCAGCTCATGAGATCCTGAAAGAATTCTGAATCTGACTACCACCACCCCATTCATTTTATAACCCTGACTGAGAGCCAGTGACTTTTCCTGGTATTAAAATTGGGGCTATTTTTTCCCCAGGACTACACTTATGCATGGCAATGTTTTGGCTCTCTTCCAGTTCAGCTTCTGAATTAAGTGCTTGTATGCATTTCACTGAAGATTGGAAAATGAGTAGTCTTTGTTATGTGATTCATGTCCTTTGTAAGTCTTGGAGACTTTTTTTCTAATATCCCTAATAGAAGTCTTTTTTTTTTTTATAATTTTTATTTTGACCAAAGTTAGAAGTCTTTTGATTGAAGTTAATATACTTATGGGAAGTACAAAATCCCTGAGTGTATGGCCTGATGCACTTTATGTAACTCACCACCTATTCCAGCCCTCCAGATGCATTTCTTCCAGGCACTGCCTTCTCCCCCAAAGATAACTTGACTTCCAATAGCTTGGTTTTGACTGTATAATTATAAAGAGAATCACACAGCATGTATTCTGTCCTGTTCGACATCTTTTACTCAATATTATGTCAATGAGATTCCTTTCTGGTTGCAAAACATTCTCTCTGCAGTGTCTGCGGTATATCCGTGAAATGAATGAATTCCATGGCATCTATCCATTGTTGCTGACAGCATGAATTGTTCCCATTATGAGGTCAAAGCACTTAGCTGATTGCTTTCAAAGCAATTTATGGAACTTTGTGATTAGTTTTTTTTTAATGCTATTAATGGATCCCCTGTCATTATGAGCAAAATTCTAACTTAAAAATTTGTACTAGACAACAGGTTCCTTGAATATAAGATGCATAAGTAGATCTCCGTTGGATTTCTGAGACTTCTATGATAAACATTGCCATACAGAGTAACTTAACAAACATTTGGTGAATATTGAAATGAGTATTAAAAGAGACAAATGTCATCTTTAGATGACTAATCTAAGAAGTCGTATTGTTCATTGCTGAGCAGTTTGTTAATGGGTACAGGTGGGGTTTTTTTCCCCACAATTTTGACAAGGGGCATTTTAGCAAGAGGTGAATTATCTTTGATATTGTAGAGTGAATGTCTGCAATAAAGGAGAGACACATAGGTCTAGATGACTTCAATTCTAGGGTTTCACATGTCATCACACAAGTAATATAGCTTTTAGGTTAAGAGTCCATAAAAACAAGAGGAAACAAATAGTTTTATTGTTTGTTTTTGTTTTTCTTTATAATTCAATAATATATGGATTATATAGTTAAGATAATGTTTTTACAATGATATGGACATTTATGTGTTGGTGCACACAGTTACATCATCTCACCACCACCAGATTTCTCTATTTCATTCTCCTGTGTCAAATTTCATCCATATTTTCACTTCTCTGCGGGTACGTGGTAGTGTTTGCCTTAAATACTTTACAGGAAGAGCAGAAGTTGATGTTTTAGTAGTCTTTCACAATACCAATATTTTGTTTAACTTTTGTGGTTATTTTGTAACAAAAGCTACAATAGTTCTGCTGAATGTCTTTAGTAATATTATTGTTTCTGGTTAAGTCCAAATAAATTTCTCAGTTAAAAATATCATGACCATAAGAAACAGAATTTGGGAGCCAGATATTCCAAGCTGAATCTCATATAGTTTTACCATTTGTTAATAATGTTATTTTTCAGTTACTTACCTAAGCTCCTATACCTTGGTATTTACATCTGAAAATGCAGCCATTATTGGTACCTACTTCAGAGAGTTTTCATAAAGAATAATGTATGGATGGCACAAAGTAATAGTGCCTGGCACAAAGTAAGCATTAAATTAAAATTCATTATTGTTGTAAATACATTCTATTACTAATACTGTAAATATTTACTATATGCCACCTATCTAATTAATATTAAATAAAGTGTTTAAGGTTGAAGATACTATAAATGGTACTTCTTTTCTTGTCTCAACACGGTACTGATATTTATACATCTTGATATCACAAACTGTTTGACAATTTTTCACATTTAATTTTTAATTTCTATCTATAGAAAACTTGCCAAAACAATTAAAATTAGAAAATCAACACAACGAAAATGTAAAATTACTAAATGTAAAGAGGAAGAATATAATATTTTTTTCAGAGAGTGAGACTGTAGACCTTTGAAGGAAGAGGAGTTACCAAACATCTAGCAGAAAGATCTCACTGATAAATAGGAGAAAGAAAGTGCAGAGAAAGCCTGGGGATAGAGGACTTCCATCGTCAGAGATTCTAGGTGAAAATGGGCTTCACCAGTGAGAACTGCAAAATGCTGAAATGTACATAGATGAGGAAGTACTCCTTGGGTGGGAACGTTCATTAGCCCTGCATCCTCAAATGTGCACTTAAACGATTGTACCTCATAAATCTGCATATACTTTTTTGAAAAACTACAGAATGTATATAGACTGTTGCCGTGGGCTAGCTTTTTGGGTCTGGTTGCGTTAGAGAACTTCTTTGAGTTCCCTCAAGGAGAGTAGGTGACATGAATGGCAAAATATGAAGGAAAGAAGAGGTCACACAATATATGTGGGAGAACCAACGTGTTCTAATTTTTAATGTGAGGGACAGGTATATATGAGGTAAATTGCCAGTCACAGGTATAAGAGAATTGTTCACAAACTAAGCACAGATTAACTGTAAAACAATTCACCTGGCTGAGTTCCTGGTAGTACTCAGACCTGAATAAATCTAATATTAAGTTAAAGTCCTAGAAAGAAGGCTAATTTTAACATCTCAATGCAGTTTCTGGCAGACTATCCTAAGATGTAAAATAATAGGAGATTAGTGATGAGCAGAGTTTTTCTATCAAGTTCCTATTTCTAAAGGGAGAGTTTCATTGTTTAAAGAACAAAATGAAGAAGACTATATATAAAAAAGATGTAATTCCTTTTCTGGTGAAGATAACAGCCCAAATCTACATCCTGGCCAAACCTTTTTCGAAGTAAATTGTGAGGTAAAGTTAACAAGTACTCAAGGTTCTTTTAGAAATGTCCCAAGAAGCAGAAACTATAAGGGTATTATAAAGACAGAGAAGACAAATGTTTCTAAATGCCTTTAATTTGGTGCTGAGATTTTCCAGGTAAAGAGAAATTTAATCAAGGTTATCTTCACCTGTATTACACACAAGAAAGGCCAATTAGATGTTAGTAGTGAAGAAAGCATAATGTCAGTACCATAACATGAATCTCAAAAATATTTCTCAGGAATTGTCTAGCCATTCACACTGTGGGAAAGCTGCCCAAAGGGCCTTCTAGTGAAATGTTCCTTGGGAATTTTTGAAACAGCAATATGCACTAAAAAAAATGGCATCTTAGTGGGCCTTCTGTTGGTCATTCTCTAGAAATATAGAAATTCCTAGTTAATGGTGTGGCAGACTCTTAGGTCTCTCTAACTCTAACCAGCGTAAAACAAGACCTCCTCTTCCTCTTTTGACATTTCCTCAGCAGCCTTTCCCTATTAAATGTGCTTTCCAACTTCAGTTGTTTCCTTTTTTTTGTTTTTGTTTTTGGGCCACACCCAGCAGTGCTCAGTGGGTTACTCCTGGATCTACACTCAGAAATCGCTTCTGGCAGGCTCAGGAGACCATATGGGATGCCAGATTTGAACCACCATCCTTCTGCATGCAAGGCAAATGCCCTACCTCCATGCTATCTTTCCAGCCCCTTGGTTGTTTTTTTGTCAGTAAAGCACCTCTTTTCTATTCAGGCATTCCTGTGCTTTTCAGTTATCATTTTATATTGAAACAAATAAATGTTCAAATGATTATACCAAAAGCTGTTGAAAATAAAGGCAGTAAAGGGGTCTCTGAAAAACAAACTTGGCATAATTCTACAAGATTTAATTTAACATTATGTGTTGTCTTGGTGTTTATGCCTTCAAATCAAATAATCCCACTTCTAGAAACCTATCACAACAACTAAAAAATCTAGCAAAGCTTGGTCAATAAAGGTATCTATCACAGCATTACTTAGACAGTGAAATACTAAAAATCACTCAAAAATACAAGCCCAATTATGCATTCTGTTCAAATATTTACATAATTTGCAAAATAACAAAAATATAATGTTAAGTAAGGAAAGCAAGCCATAAAATACAGTAGCATAGCTATTTTGCAAACAACTTTTAAAAAGTCTTTAGAAATAAAGGTATTGCATAAAAATGACAAAGGAAATAGATAAAACTATAAAAACAGACTTATTTGTAGGAATAGGACTAAGAACAAAGCTTTCCACTGATTTGTCTACTATATGTATTAGCCAAATGAACTATAATAAGTACATGTACCTCTTAAGTAAAAAAAAATATTACTTGAAAAAATAAGGAAATTAAAAATAAAATTTTTCTTTCCTTTTTTTTGTTTTATTTTCTTTTTGCAGTCTAATTTTATCTGAATTGTAGCCATTGGCTCTATCTATGAAGTGTAGATGCTATTATCTAGGCTTTGCCAAGGTTTGAGCTGTTAGAGCATCTGAGCCTTCAAGATCAAATCTTAACGCTTTTTGAAGCCACAGTATAGACTAAAAGAAGGTTTCAAAATGTTTGCTTCGTAGTTTTCTTGGAAATTTTTTTTCTTCTTATCAAGTCTGGAAAATTTTAAAAAGTTAATTTTCTAAAACATTTTATTTTTCTATGGCCATACCACCCTGAGCATACCCTATCTTATCTAAAACATTTTATTTTAATTTAATTTTTTGCATTTTAGGAGGTAGGGTCATACCTGGCAGTGATTAAGACTTATTTCTTACTCTGCTCAGGAATTACACTGGATCAAACTAAGGTCAACCATATGAAAGGCAACCAAAATCAAGGCAAGCACCTTAGCATCTGTACTCTCTCTCTAACCTTAGAGAAAAAACATTTTGGTGGAATTTCAAAAATGGTTGTTAACCAGTAGAAAGAGAGGCTGTTAACCAGTAGGGAAGAGACTAATGTCTTCTCTAAAGGAACTCAGAACCTTTCATATCCTGTTGATTTCTAAGGCTGTCTGAAATAAAAAGAAGTTCAACATCTTTTAATTTCTGATTCTACAAAATGAGCCATCAAAGAATGGAACACTGAAGAATTTCAGATAACCATTGCAGCTTCTAAGATCCATACCAAGCAACCATGCCTGACCATAGTTGACCTCTTTCTTGTTTTTGATGTCATTCATATTTTCAGTTCAAAACCAGGTCATATATCTGTCAAACTGCTCAACACAACAACCAATTTGACACGAACTATGATTTATTGTTAGCCTCTGAAATCAAAATGAGAAAAATATTTTTCTTTTAGTCCTGAATATATCAGTATCTTATCAAATAGAAAATACTTAAATTTTGTGGTTCAGGGGCCACATATTTAGTCTTTAATGATAAACTTGGAATAAGTTTACTCATAGCAATTGATGCTATGAGGTTATCTGCTCAAAGACCAAGTGTAATTTTTAATTGCCCAAAATTATTTTATTGTCAATGATTTAATTGCGCCTTTATCTTTAAAAAATAAACTTAAACAATTATCCAGGACTTTGAATTACATTTTGCTGAACATTCACTGTATTTTATTTTGGTTTTCAGGCAATTATGTTGTGCTTCTTTAAGACCCATTCTATTAATTTTAATATGTGCTTCATGAACTTGAGCAATAGTATAGCAGGTAATGGGCTTGTCTTGCACACAGCTGACCAGTCTTCAAATCTCAACACCACATGTGTTTCCCCCAAACCTCAACAGTGATAATTCCTGAATGCAGTGTCAGGAGTAAGCCCTGAGCATGGTTGGGTGTGGCAAAAAAATTATGCACTTCAAGGAGGCTTCATGTACTATATGAAAATATCTAAACTCAGGGTCCATATCAGCTTTATGACTCTGAAAATTAAACTTTTCCCTCCTGTTTCTCTTATCCATAAAAAAAAAGATCCCAATATCTATCTCACAAATATCCTATTGAAGAAGAGAAAATGTGAAAACCTACAAGAAAACAAAAGAGAACACAGGGGAGGGACTAAGGTACTTACCTTGCATATGGTTAACTTCAGTTCGATCCTCAGCAACACATCTGGTTGGTCTTTTGAACATCATCAAAAGAGACCCCTGAGCACAGAGGTAGGCTACCCAAACCAAGTAAACAAAAAATACAGAAAGAATCTATGGAGCAGTGGTGCAAGAGGTAGGATGTTTGCCTTGCAAGCGCTAACCTAGGATGGACCGTGGTTTGATCCTCCCATGTCCCATATGGTCCCCCAAGCCAGGAGCAATTTCTGAGCGCATAGCTAGGAGTAACCCCTGAGAGTCATTGATGTGGCCCAAAAACCAAACCTCCCCCCCCAAAAAAAGAATATATAGGATGGAAATAATAACAATAAGAAGAAAAAGACTTATGTACTTTTATATAAAACAAGCTTTATATTATAAACAAAGTTGTACTTTTTTGCTCATATATCAAATTAAATGTAATAGATTTGATTTTTTCTATTATTAACTATTTAATCTCACTGACTCAGTTTCCTCCCTTGTAAGTCATACCAGTATTCATTACTTAATATGTTCTGTAATTATTAGTATAAAGCATTCATAAAAATAAAAAAATGTCACTAGGTACTTAACTACTATCATTATTTTAAACTGAGGTAGTAACTCATCAATTTGGGGAAATATTTTGACAAAGTTTACGAATAATCTGAAAAATTATTGCAAATTATGTTTCTTTGATACAGGATGGAAATGGAAATGCTCAATGCAACAAAATGTGTAATGTATTTTTTTCTGTTTTATTTCTAAATATATTTTTAAATATTTTATTTTCTTTTATTTGCATTTATTTATATAATAAATCAACTCCAAGCCAGATATTATGTGTGGTTTAAGGCCAGGTTTTATATGGAGACAGAAGATTTGTTATGTTAAGGGGAAAACTACCAAGAAACCATCTCTCTGTATAAGCTACTTCAGTAGAAAAGGTATAAACTAGGAATTGTCTGGATTTGTTTTAAAAAATATGCTGCCTTCCTGGGAGAATCCATTTTAGACCTTTGATCTCTCCTGGAGTATACCAAAATTTCCCATCAACCCTAGGAGAGTTTCATCCATTGAATTCTTGGGTGATCTACTTCCAGGACAAAGTCAGTTGAATTATCTTCTACACAATGGCAATTTTCCACTAAAAACTAGAACCTGGTTCCTTATCACTTGTCTCAAATGTTGATGTTGATTAATATCTTATTTCTATGCAGCAAAAGATTGAAGAGGAACAAATGTTGACAAAGACATACTTGTACTTACTAGAAAAGACATAGAGTATATGAGCTTTCTAATAACTGAAGGAGAAGATTCTGACAAGTGCTGAACATTCTATTTTTCATTATTGCAAAATTAAATTTGGAACAGAATAAATTGGGAGATAATTTGCTTTATAAAATGCATCTGACTAGAAGGTGAAATTGGTAATTAGTATTACAAAGCAAATCTAACCATAGTTTAAAATAAAAATACTTGAAGATTACTTTAGAATACTGAGTACAAGCAGATTTTATGAAATACTCTGACTACTATTTCAGAATTTTTCCCATGGTTTTGTGCATCTATTCGAATTTGGAATGCCTTACTATAGTATAAGTCTTTTTCAAAGTTCTATGAGCAATTACAAATATACTGACTTTTTAAATAAAGAATAAAATATTGGATCACATACATACTCTTTATTATTTTTATTTCTCAAAAAATAAAATAACTAAAATTGTTTTCTCAAAGCCTCTATGTGTCATTTTATTCAAACAAAAGGACATAGTTTTTTTCAGGTGATTGTTTCAGAAAGGAAGAGATGGAATTTTCCAACAACCAACTAAATTTTGGATTCTAGATAAGAGTCATATCAAAATATGTGAAATAATCAGTCCAACTTCTCTAAATGCATACTTATGGGATAGTCAGTCAAGCGTTATAATTTTTATCAATCATATATTTTGAGGTCTATTGAGTGTAAAGTTATATAAAAAACAGAGAGACATAACAATTTTTAAATAATATTTTTTATTTAAACACCTTGGTTACAAACATGATTGTGGTTGGGTTTCAGTAATATAAGAGGACATCCCCCCCATCACCAGTGCAACATTCCCACCACCAATGTCCCAAATATCCCTCCTCCCCACTCAGCCCCCACCTGTACTCTAGACAGGCTTTCTATTTCCCTCAAATATTCTCATTGTTAGGATAGTTAGCAATGTAGTTATTTCTCTAACTAAACTCATCACTCTTTGTGGTGATGTTCATGAAGTGGGACAATTTACCCCCCTAAAATGCATACAACTATATTCATTCACTAGAATTTTTTTCAAAAAATGAACATTAGAAGGATTGAGGTTGGATTTAGAGGTAGATTACCTGTTTTTCAGGCTCAAGAATCCAAAAATTCAATCCTGGTATACAGCAACAAAGTGTGTGCAAACACTGAAGCTCAAATGTGAAAATTCCAGCAAATACCATAGCCACATGTAAACCCCAGTGGACCTGCAGTTTAAGAGAAAGACAATGTCAATTCACCATCACAATAACAAAAATAATGAGGGGTAAGAGAAAAAAAAAATAAAAACCTTAAATGGTCATTTTTAAATAACACTACATCAAGAGAATTTAGAAAAGAATCAAATAATCTACAGCAGGAGTCTCAAACTCAATTTACCTGGGGGCCGCAGGAGGCAAAGTCGGGGTGAGGCAAGGCTGCATAAGGGATTTCACTTACAGAATATTCGCAATAAAAAATCGCATTAGTAAGAAAAAAAATCGCAAAAACTCGCATTAAACATTTGCATACCCCTAACGGAACTGCTCGGGGTATGCGAATGTTTAATGCAATTTTTTTCTTACTAATGCGATTTTTATTGCAATTATTCGATAAGCTAATAATCGCGAATACTGCGATATTTGAAGGCTGGCCGCGGGCCACAAAATGTTGTACAGAGGGCCGCAAACTGCCAGCGGGCCACGTGTTTGAGACCCCTGATCTACAAGGATTTATTTGTCAAATGCAAAAAACAAAGATAATATTTTGTCACATCAAGTAGAATAGTTGTAGCTCATTTTAAAAATAATTTATCTGAAAGAAATAATTGAAATATTCTTATGTTTTTATGTTTTGTGTGTATCTATTTAAATTTGAAATGTCTTAATACAGTATAATAAGTTATTTTCAAAGTTCTATAAGTAATCACAAATATACTGACTTAATGGTCCCTAAAATATAAAACCTAGGTCATTTTTTGTCTAAAAGCCTGGGTTTTTTTTTTTTTTCGTTTTTCTTTTTTTTTCTTATGTAATGCAATTTAGAGTGAATGAGAGGGATGTCTGAGATGTTAAGTGGATATAATTTTAAATAATTTACTGTACCTAAAAAAAATAAACCAACTATGCAATGTTTCTATGTGTATGGCTATTATCACTTACAGTTTCACTCTGGTAACTTAACAGTAATTCCAGGGAAGTAAGAAAGGTTTGTTATCAAGGGCTATGTTATGAGCTTTGGTCAATTTGAAGATGAAAGTATTAAAATTAATATTATATTTCTAACCATGGCAGTTTGCCAACTCACAGGAGTTGCTTTTAATTAAACCCAAATAAACTCTTCAGGGGTATAGAGAGCAATGCAATATCTCTTTGGAACTGCATGGTCTTTTGTGACCAAGAAGCAGGCATTCAGACTCGGAAACTAAAGAGAAGGAAGAGAGCCATTTCAATCACAGCTATGTTGTCATGACTTCATTTAAACTACACTGTGCCCTTAATTCTCTGAACATCTTTCCAGCTCATCAAAATGACCTACTGTTGACCAGAAGGCAAAACCAATCTTCACATCCTCAAGCACAATCACTGTTCCTAATCAGAAGCAATTTCCCACTCAATAGAACTCCTCTCCTTCCAGGAACTTCAAGGAAGGCTTATTTTTACTGAAAAAGTATGTTTCATTGTCTCCAGCAGTTGTGAGTTTACTTACAGATTGTTTACCTCCTTCACCAAAGAAAAGACAGGTTTTCCCAGCCTCCACAGCAGGAAAAGTGCAGGTAAGAGTGTATCTAAGCTAAGGCATATATGTGAAAAGCTTTGATTCAAAATTTAAAATGCAGGGGAGCAAATAATACTAGCTCTATCCACTTTCTGGCAAGAGCGAAAGAGAAAGCCCCAATTTTTCTTGCCAGCACTTGTTTGTCCCCATTGACCTAACTAGCACACACCTCATCCCTGAAGACTTGGTTATACTTTAAACAGTAAAGATGCTGGAACTAGAATTCTGCCCCACCAAGAAGGATGACATAATGGACACCTCCTAAGGCACATGACCAAATACTACTCAAACTAGCCAAGTCGACTCTATAATCCTGCATTCTCTGTAACGAATTTGTCAATTGGTAAGAATTGCATAGAACCTTTAAAAGAGCCCACACACAGCCCCCTTAACTTTAACTTAGTCCTATACTAAGTTCTTATCCATATGTTAAGTTCCTTTTTTTCTTCTCTTTTATTTTTCAATACACTTTTCTACCCTCTAAGTCTGAGTCTGAGTCAGACTACTCAATATTTTCATCCTTGCAAATATTGAAGAATCTGGAACCATGGAGCACCACAGAGACCTATAGTCCCTGCTCCTTTGTCAATAGGCAATTTTCAGGGGATATAGCACTTGGGGATAGTGCTGGTGGACCTTGCTTTCCAGCAGTTGTGGAAGTTAAGTGTCAGTGTCTCTTGCTAGGGATTGTGAAATCTTCACAGGCAAATCACAGTGTGTATATTAACTCCCACTGTGTAAAAGTTTAAGTCTAATTATTTGGTCTTTTCAGAAATAGTCGTTACTTAATATTTGTTAGAGATTTATTTTTTGATTAAATTGTTGTTATACTAAAAGCCTTCCCTCTAAATTCTGGTACAAGACAAGGTTGTCTGCTCTCACCACTCCTCTTCAACATAGTACTGGAAGTACTTGCTATAGTGATCAGGCAAGAAAAAGATATCAAGGGAATCCAGACAGGAAAGGAAGAAGTCAAGCTCTCATTGTTTGCAGATGACATAATACTCTACTGAGAAAACCCTAAAGAATCTACCAAAAAGCTTCTAGAAGCAATAGACTCAAATAGCAAGGTGGCAGGCTACAAAATTAACACACAGAAATCAACGGCCTTTTTATACACCAATAATGAAAGGGAAGAGAAGGAAGTCAAGAAGGCAATCCCATTCACATTAGTGCCCCACAAACTCAAATATCTTGGAGTCAACTTGACCAAAGACGTGAAGGACCTATACAAAAAAAAACTATAAAGCTCTGCTCCAAGAAATAAGAGAGGACACATGGAAATGGAAACACATACCCTGCTCATGGATTGGCAGGATTAACATCATCAAAATGGCAATACTCCCCAAAGCATTATACAGATTTAATGCAATCCCTCTAAAGACACCCATGACATTCTTCAAAGAAGTGGATTAAACACTTATGAAGTTCATCTGGAACAATAAGCACCCTCAAATAGCTAAAGCACTCCTAGAAAAAAAGAAAATGGGAGGCAATACTTTCCCCAACTTTAAACTGTACTACAAAGCAATAGTTATCAAAACAGCATGGTATTGGAATAAAGACAGACCCTCAGATCAGTGGAATAGGCTTGAGTTCTCAGACAATGTTCCCCAGACATACAGCCACCTAATTTTTGACAAAGGAGCAAGAAATCCTAAGTGGAGCAGGGAAAACCTCTTCAGCAAGTGGTGCTGGCAGAACTGGTTAGCCACTTGCAAAAAAAGCAAACATAGACCCCCAGTTAACATCATGTACGAAGGTAAAATTCAAATGGATTAAAGACCTTGATACCAGACCTGATACCATTAGGTATATAGAACAACGTGCATGTAAAACACTCCATGACATTGAGACTAAAGGCATCTTCAAGGAGAAAACTGCACTTTCCAAACAAGTGGAAGCAAAGATAAACAGATGGGAATACATGAAGCTGAGAAGCTTCTGCACCTCAAAAGAAATAGTGCCCAGGATACAAGAGCCACCCACTGAGTGGGAGAAACTATTCACCCAATACCCATCATCAGATAAGGGGCTTATCTCCAAAATATACAGGGCACTAACAGAAATTTACAAGAAAAAAACATGTAATCCCATCAAAAAATGGGGAGAAGAAATGAACAGACACTTTGACAAAGAAGAAATACAAATGGCCAAAAGGCACATGAAAAAATGCTCCTCATCACTAATCATCAGGGATATGCAAATGAAAACAAAGATGAGATACCATCTCACACCACAGAGATTGGCACACATCACAAAAACTGAGAACAATCAGTGCTGGCAGGGATGTGGAGAGAAAGGAACTCTTATCCACTGCTGGTGAAATGCCATCTAGTCCAACCTCTATGGAATGCAATATGGAGATTCCTCCAAACACTGGAAATTGAGCTCCCATTCGACCCAGCTATTTCACTCCTAGGGATATACCTTAGGAATACAAGAATACAATACAAAAATCTCTTCCTCACACCTATATTTATTGCAGCACTATTCACAATAACCAGGCTCTGGAAACAACCAAGATGCCCTTCAACAGATGAATGGCTAAAGAAACTGTGGTACATATACATAGTGGAATATTATGCAGCCATCAGGAGAGATGAAGTCATGAAATTTTCCTATACATGGATGTATATGGAATCTATCATGCTGAGTGAAATAAGTCAGAACGAGCAAGATAGATGCAGAATAGTCTCACTTATCTACGGGTTTTAAGAAAAATAAAAGTAATTTTTGCAACAATCCTCAGAGACAATGAGAAGGCTGGAACTTCTAGCTCACTTCAAGAAGCTCACTACAAAGAGTGGTGAGTGCAGTTATAGAAATAACTACACTGAGAACTACCATAACCATGTGAATGAATGAGGGAACTGGAAAGCCTGTCTAGAGTACAGGTGGGGGTGGGGTGGGATGGAGGGAGATTTGGGTCATTGGTGGTGGGAATGTTGCACTGGTGAAGAGGGGTGTTCTTTACATGACAGAAACCTAATCACAGTCATATTTGTAATCAAGATGTTTAAATAAAGATATTATAAAAAAGCTTCATTTCCAGAAAAAAATAAATTGTTATACTCTTCTTACAACAAACTCTGAGATGTTTAGATAAAAAATATTTTAAATAGTAAGCTTTTTCATTGTCATAATTATTGCTTCAAATTCATACACTATAAAATTTTATAGTCTTTATAAATTTGAATTTATAAATTGACAAATTTAAGTTTTAGATATTTGCATTTAATTCTTAAAGAACTTTTCTTGGGGCCAGATAGGGTACAGAGGGTAATTTAACTTACATTCTGAGAGTCCATCTCCAGAATCCCATATGGTTTCCTGAGCCCAGCCAGGAATGATCCCTGAGTGCAGAGCCAGAAGTAAGCACCTGTTCTTTCCCAAAAGAGAAAAATAACTTCTTCATACACACATTTTTGCTTTGTTTTTCTAAAACACATTTGAAGAGATATAAGCAGCTTTTTTTTTTTTTTTTTTTGGTTTTTGGGCCACACCCGGTAACGCTCAGGGGTTACTCCTGGCTATGTGCTCAGAAGTTGCTCCTGGCTTGGGGGACCATATGGGACACCGGGGGATCGAACCGCGGTCCGTCCAAGGCTAGCGCAGGCAAGGCAGGCACCTTACCTTTAGCGCCACTGCCCGGCCCCCGATATAAGCAGCTTTAAACTTTTGTATATTTCTTTGAGTGATTCAGAATCACAGTGTATCCAAGATGCCTTCAAGCATTGTTAATCAAAACATAGACAAAAAAGGGTGAACTGTGACAATAAAGGTGTGGGAGAATAAAGATGGAAAATAATAGACCAGCACAAAGAGTGTTGCAGCATAAATACAGATGATGCTAGTGTTTTACATATTTCACAATAAAGTGCACAGTGTAGCAGGGAGATAAAAGCTAATATGGAACCTCAGGTAGGTAGAGGGAAGGGTTGAATTGGAAACCTCTGAAAGCAGGTGGCAAATCTCTTGAAAGGCTTTGAGGTTAAAGCCTCATCAGAGCTGCTCCCAGATATAGCTGCCTCTCAGGAAGTGTGACATTAGCACAAAGAAAACAACAACCATTTCCCTCCCCCCACCCCATCAGTCTTACCCTTTATCCTATCTAGAATAAATCTCTTAGCTTCTAAATCTCTGTTTTGATTTTGCAGGCTGCATAGAAATTTTCCCGACATGATTCCCTAAGTCCTTACCTTTATTTTGTTCATTAGTTATTTAGCTGGTGAGTAGTTGCCCTGTCAGAAATCAAACCCAGATCCGAAGTACTCAAGACATGTGCTTCACCTTTAATCCCCATTCTGGTCCTCAAAGATGTTATTAAATGCTCCTCTATATATGATATTATCTGAGGTCAAATTTAGAGCAAATTGGAAAAAAAATTCTACAGCCTAATTAAAAGCTTCAAATTCACACACACACACACACACACACACACACACACACACACACACACACACACACACACGTTTTGGGGTCGCATCCGGCTGCACTCAGTAGCTGTACTCAGAAGTTGCTCCTGGCAGGTTCGGGGGACCATATGGGATCGGATGCTGGAATTTCAACCACTGTCCTTCCTGTGTTGGCCGCGTGCAAGGCAAACACCTTACCGCTGTGCTATAGCTCCAGCCCTCATTCTGTATCTTGATAGGAATTGTACTGAGATGCTCAGAGAATATCTAGCTTTCTTCAGTCTTTTTTCTTTTAAATGTTAGTGGTCTGGGCCTGGAGTGATAGTTCAGCAGGTAAGATGCTTGCCTTTTGTGTGACCTACTAGAGTTCTCCTGCTCCATATAAAGTCCCAGGAGACCTGCCAAGAGAGATCTCTGGACAAAGAGCCAGGTGTAGGCCCTGAGCACTGATGGGTGTAGCTCAAAACAAACAAACAAACAAACAAACAAGTAATTCAGTGTTCTGAGAGAACAAAAAATTTCAATTAAATGTTAATATTTTCTCCCAGTTAAATTTATCTTAAGATCAAACAGCAAAATTCTAAGAACAATCTCTTGTAAATAATCAAAGAACAACATGGTACTTTTACTGTTTTCATTTTTCTTGTAAGTATTAGATCTAAAAAGAAACTTAAAAAGAAGAACAAACCTTGCAATTTAGTACTGTCTTTGATTCATGAATGGTTGGTTTTGATGTTGTTAATGAGTCTTATATAATACCAAATTTTAAATCACTGGAAAGAGTTCCCTGAGTGGTATGGTCCCCAAGAATAATGACAGAGCAGCTTTGAGGGTTAGGTTTTCTTTTTGTAGGTTCCACTTTAGAACAGAATAAGACAGAATTTGACAGCATCATCAAGTTGAATCAATTCTTGAGCCTGTTATGTCTCAGAAAGGACTCTCAGAATTGTTTTATTCCCCCATTGCTTCATTTTTTGAACTGTTGTTCATGCAATGACTTAGGTTCATGGACACTGGTTGTTGTGCTTGATGAGGGTGGCAATGATACTCATATATGGGTTCTTCAAGAGTAGTATTCCAGGCAGCCAGGAATACACACTTATTTGCAGAATTCATACACACACATCTGTCAGAGCACTAGAAATTACTACATGAGGGTGCCCAGACAGCAGAGATGCTGAGATCACATTAGATGCATATGGAAGGCCTTGATGATTGAACTCTCAGTCCTACAGCTACAAGACAGGTGATTTTTTTGTCCCTAAGAATTCCGCAGGTCTCTCAGAATTGTTCTTTCACTAATACCTAAGAAATTCTTGCCTGTTTATTGTCTAAATACCCCTACAATCAGTTTGAAAGCATCTGCTCAAATTCCTTTAATTTAAAAACGTTATTAATTCTATACATTGACTTTAGGGGCTAGAGTGATAGTATGGCATACTATACTATGCATATAGTATAGATAGTACAGCCTTGATCCCCAACATCCCATATGCCCCCCAAACATTGTAGTAGTAGCACACAACCAAGAGTAAGGCCTGCACAAAAGAAAGTGACCCAAAGCCCAAAATATACATTGACTTTGTAAAAGAGATAGACATCTTTAGGGTATTCAGAATATAATCTGCCTCTATGCATTATTTTAAATTTTGCTTAAACATTATTCACCCTATAATATTTTTGCAGAATTTTTTATTCATATAGTCCCTTTATTCATATAGTTTCCACAATTTTAATTATGGGAAACTATTATTCTTGAGTATTTTATATATTTATATTTCTCCTGCATGTAAGATTTTTTTCAGTAAAACTTCATAACAGTTATTGATTTTTACACAAGGAAGCAATAAAGTTTTGAATTTTTATTTTTATACCACATCCTCCCAATCTAGCCACATATGCAGTCAGTGAGTTCTTAGTTTCAAACTTTTGACAATTGCAAAGAGTATGAACAGGGGGAACATACAGCTCCACAAAATAGTGTTGCTTTTGTGGAGTCATTTCTAAAAATAGGGTAACTGAAACACATTGGAGTTGCTATTTTCCATGTTTGGAGGATTCTTCATATTGCTTTCCATGAAACAGTAAATTAGCATGTAAATACTGATTTACATGCTCACCAGCAAGACAGAAGGGTCCTTCTCTTCACATTCTCTCTTGTTGCCTCTTGTCTTTTGAATAATAGCCATTCTTATAGGTATGAGGTGATTTCTCTTTGTTGTTCTGATTTTCTTTGTTTACATTTTATAACTAATACAATATGATGAGTATCTTTGATTTTGGTTATTGTTCATCTATCAGATCCTCTGAACTTTTTGTTAGTTTGTTCCTTGGTTTTGAGGCCACACCCAGTAGTGTTCAAGGGCTACTCCAAGCTATGTGCTCTGGGTTCACTTCCAGCAGAGCTTAAGGAACTATGTGATGTAAGGATTCTAACCTGGGTTTCTTTCATGGAAAGCATTCACTTAACCCTCTGAGCTATCACTTTGACTGTTCTGCCAATTTTAAAATAAAAACATTTGTTGTTGAGTTTCATAAGTTTTTTTTATTTACCTTTAGATATTAATACCCCATAAAAGTAAGAATTGCAAATACCATCTCACATCCAATAGAATGGCTTTTCATTTTGATGATAATTTTCTTATGCGAACACTTTTAGGTTTGACATAATCCTATTAGCAAATTTTTGCTTTTGTTTCCTATGCCGTTGGAGTCCTTAAAGACATCTTTAAAATCAATATCTATGAGCATTTACTCCAGATTTTGTTCTATGTATTTTATGGTTTTGGTATTACATTAAAGTGTATTCTGAATAGCTTTAGTTTGAATTATTTTATAGTTTCATTCTGTATATGATCCTTTTCCCAACACTATTAAAGAGACTTTTCTTGCTCCATTGTAGGCTCTTGGTTCCCTTTTCCTAAGTTCATTGTCTATATACATGTGTGTTTATTTATAGGCTTTCAATTCTGTTCCATTGAATCATTTTATTATTAACAATCTGTTTCTTGACACTAGATTATTATTTCCTCTTAAAAAAACCCTACACCTCTCTCTCTCTCTCTCTCTCTCTCTCTCTCTCTCTCTTTCTCTCTTCATCATTCTCATTATCTCGAGATTTGTCTACTGGGCTGTGAGGAAAAAGCGAGCTGACTCCAATGAATATCTTTTCTGACTGCTTGTGAATTATTTCTCCGCTGTTACCCTGCTTCACCAGGCCCATTGGCCTAAAGGGTTAGAAACATGGTGCCTGGGCAGCCTCACTGACATGTGGACTTTATATTTTTATATTGATTCAACAACAGGTTGCCTTTTGATAAGAAATACAGAGAAGAAGGTTTGAAGTCATGATTACTCACCAAAAATTTGGGGACAAATTTTGTAGATTAATTCCATATGCTTGGAGAAGTGACCTAAAAGAAGAGAAACTGTGTTATCCATACAGCCCATCTGTCCAACTTAATGGATCCATCATGTGAGCAGCCTAAACACTGAGCAGATTTCTCTGCCCACCTGCCCAAAGACCCAACCAGAGTTATACCTACTTGCCATCCTGGTACAACATGAGCTTCCACAGTGCTTTCTGCATATGTGTGAATGTTTCCAGTAAGATGAAAAGAAGTTCCTTCACCTCCCACCAAAGGTACACTGTGCCCTTGTTCTCATGTTCCCCTGGCACTACCAGATAGGGAGTGGTCCACAATATCTGAGGTCAAGGTCCTTGAAAGGCTACAGATAGGAACTTGTGACTGAAATGGTGTTTCAGACTTTTTTTCTTTTTTTCCCTGAATGCTCTTTGTAAATAAGAATGGAAAACTTTAGACCAAGGAGATGGCTCAAAAGGCTGAAGTGGATATTTTGCCTATGGAAACCCTAGGTTCAATCTCTAGTACCACATGGTGCCTGAAGCACTGCATGTTCTCTTGAGCAATTCTTGTGTAACCCCCTCACACACACAGACAAAAAGAAATAATTGAGTTCTACCTCTGTAGGACTCTGAAATTTCAACACTATCACCTATAACACTCTTGTGATTGTCCACTGGACAGGAGTTCTTTGGTTACATGGTCTGGAAGGCTTTGGAAATTATATTTTACAGAATAGAATGATGATGAAGAATCAATTTTCATAAAATGTCAGAAAACTGGTTCTTCAGAATTATTCTATAATGTCTGTTCTTTATCTGTTGCATGACAAGTCAAGAAAATATCACAATTGATAAAGATCAATGGTCTGGACTAACCTTTTCTCGCTGTACTATTTTTACATAGTTATTGGGGTAACCTGAAGAAATGTGTTTTTATTTTGGGGAGTATGGGCCACAACCAATGGTGCTCAGGGCTTACTTTTGGTAGTTTTTAGGAGACCATATGTGGTGCTGAGGCCTAAACCAGGGTTGACCATATACAAGGCAAGCACTTTGTATTATCTCTTCAGCTTAAGAAATGTATTACTAAGATCTCTTCAATGGAAATCTAGTGCCAACTTCAGTTCTTCCAAAGGCTCATTCATTAGATTCATAGTAAGCCTCACAGAGCAAATAATTTTTGAAAACATAAATATCACACCAGTAAGTTACATCAGAAAGATGAGTGTCAGAGAGATAATCTCAAGCTCACTATCTTTGAAAGTACCAACTGCACTAGCAACCTAATCCCACCTCTCATGTTATGCATAAGGAGAAGGAAAGAAAGAAATTTCTTTAGAGAGCAGGCAAGTGTGCCAAATCTCCCAAATAACACAGTGTTTGGTAAGTTATATCTTAATGCTGAAAAGAGTATAGAGCAGAAGTACTAAAACTTTACTGTTTCCTCAGACACCATGATAAAAGTGCCTTTTTTTTTCTGAAATGCCACAAAATTTTAAAATAAGCTCAAATTGCATCATAAGAGGCACAAAGATAATGCAGGGTGCTTTACTTTTTAGGAAATGATTAGAATAGTACCTTGGAAAAATCTCTTTTTGGGTAGGATATAGTGCAAAGAAATGAATAGCAAGTTTGCTTTTTGTTGTTTTTATTACATGGGGGTTTTTGGTGTGAGATTTGTGAGTGAGAGACACCCAGCATTGTTTGGGGTCTCTTCCTGACTCTGTTCTCAGGAATGAGTACTAGCAATATTCATGGAACCATATTTAGTCAGGGATCAAACTGGATCTGCACTATACAAGCAAGTGCCTCATCTCTCATAAAATATGTCTGACCCTGAAATGAGTAGTTAATATTTTTATCAGAAGGGAGTTTCTTAGTCTAAGGAATAGATAATATTGTTTAAGCAAGCTACAAATCCTAAATGTTTTCATGATTAGTATTCAATTAAAGTAAAAAGTCATTTGTGACCCCAAAATTTGTCAGTTCCAATATCTACTGCATATTATGCCAAAAACAGAAGTTAGCTGAGCCCTTAAAAGCTTCTTACATGGGGCCGGCAAGGTGGCGCTAGAGGTAAGGTGTCTGCTTTGCAAGCGCTAGCCAAGGAAAGGACCACGATTCGATCCCCCGGCGTCCCATATGGTCCCCCCAAGCCAGGGGCAATTTCTGAGCGCGTAGCCAGGAGTAACCCCTGAGCATCAAACCGGTATGTCACCCCCCCAAAAAAAAAGCTTCTTACATGCATTTTAACAGATAGATTATATGGGAAAAAGTACTGTGTCTATTATTAAAATAGGAAATCTGGATGTAAGAACACTCTCATTTGGAGCAGAAAGATTATGCAAGACCAATTCTGAACAGGAAAACAATAATTTCCCCTTGAGTAGAAAAACAATTTAATAGAATTCAATGTATTAACAAACCTGTGATCGAATACTAAAAAGGAAAAGCCAGACAGTAACAATGTGGAAGACCCAATGGGAATATTCATATTTGAGCTGTAAATCATTTGCATACCAAAGATTTATAACACTTGCTATAAGGGCTTCAAGCATTAGCAGAAGGCACTGGAAGAAAACAACAAGGAAGCATTGAGAAATTACTCTTGGCACAAGGTCAGCACTTATATTGTTTTTTTTTTGTGTTTTATTTATTTATTTATTATTGATTGATTTTTAATTATCTTAAGGACATGGGATGGTGTTTAGCACTTGTCTTGCATGTGTGACACCCTGGGCTCCATCAAGGGAACCAATCACCACTCTCCAAATCTAAATAATTCAAAACTAAAAGAACATTGAAGGTTTCTCAGGGTATAGTACTTGCCATAGCAGACATTGCAAAATTTAAAACTTTAAGTTTCTGATCTTGGAAGCCCTTTTATGTTGTATTTTGGAAAGCAAAGTTCAAGGAGAAATATAGAGGATAATGCTTGGATTTTTTTTTACAATGTTTTAGCATATTTCAGTAGAGAAAACTTGTACTGGGCCCTTTGTGGAATTTCAACAGTGCTACAGGAAAGGAGTCAGAATACTCCTTGTAACTACATTGCAAAGAGAGGACCAGACATGTAGCAAAAAATCTAAAAACCAATGGGCTGTGGATCAAAGAAGCAGACTTTTGCCTATAATGGCTGTCCAAGGTACTGCAGAGAAAGCAGCATTTGGCAAGACAGGCAATGAGCAGGTACCATGGAGCAACTTTACCTAGAGGTAGAGAAACTTGGTAGGCGCAGTAGGAGAGGGAGTGGTGGGGAGTGTCAATTAGCTCAGAAAGAGTTCAAATGAAAATCTTGGGGTAATGGGACAAAAGGGAGAATTGAACAGAACCAGATTATAGAAGGCTTGACCAACAGGGTTCCCGGATTTAGGGTTTGAAAGATTGATTGATTAATGAGTTGGTTATTGCCTGGGGCCACTGGAAACTAGCTCATTGCAAACCCTCAGAGAGATCTTAATGGTGCTTAAATATTTTTTTTTTAAAAAAGAATATACCTCAGCATTATCTCTCTTCAGAGCAAGCACACCGAAACGCTTCCCATCAACTCCCTTCCCTCACTGACAGAGAGGAAACAGGCCATTGGAGGCAATAAATTCAGAGACTAGCCCTCATCCCAGCCACTTCTGTACTTCCTTTCTACCAAAGGTTCTAGTGGATATGGATCTGAGAACCTTGACAGGCTGGGAAGTTGACCCTTATTCAGAAGCTTATGCAAGCATAGAAGGAGGGCAAGCAGCCTACTTAGCACTTCTCTTTTTGGGAATTAGATGTCAATGGCTGGAACCCCACTATTAATATCTGTTACTCTTTCTGAGACCAACATGCAAGAACACAACCTTTCCCAGCCCTCACCTCCTAGGCCTACCAATCAGTACAGACAATATTATTTTAGATGTCAAGCTACATGTGTGGGTGGGTGGTGGGCGGAGATACACTACATACAGAGGAGAAGGATAAGCCCACAAATAAACAGGTTCAGTCCTACACAGTTCCATTTATTTGCTGATTAGTAGCTTGTTTTTATTTATGTGTACTCCCCAACCCCCATTCCTTAATTTTTGTTGATGTTGTGATCACTGTGTGTGGTGTGAGCACATATAGTAATGGTATTCCTGACCAGGGTGTTTGTTTGCATGGCTTTCAACAGTAATGATTATCATAATCACACCCTTCTGTTGCGGTGCTTACACACACCCAACTGACATGCAAGCAGAAGTTATTTGTGTCTTCAGAAATCAAAAGGAGCAGAGCTGCCAGGGTGTGCTAGGCACATGAGGTGACCCCAGAATTGAACTAGTGACCATGTGCTTAGGCAGGCATTCTAAGCCACTGAGGTATTTCTCCTGAATCCTTAAAATTCCCTTTAGTACACCTTCCCCTTTAACAAGAAAGTTTTCCAACATCAAATTCTGTACCTCTTTGCCAAGAAATTCAGACCTGTCTGGCAAATCCACAGAGACCCACTCTCCTCTCTAGCACTGACACACACACACACACACACACACACACACACACACACACACACACACACACACACAGACACACACACACACACTACCTTCCCCTCTGGGCCACCAGAGGAGGCTAGAGACCTTTTCAGGTTCTTTTCTGACCCTGCACAGGGAATTTTCTGCCCTAAAAATAGAGAGTTTTCTGCCCTGGAAATAGAAAATGAAAATTCTTCCAGAATCTGAATTTTCACTGAGTTTATATTTTTCTCTCTCTCAGCCTTCCATCTGGACTCAAAGTTTCCATTGAGCTTGTGAAGAAGCCAAAGCCATTCTGGCTGTAAGTAAATATTTGCCAAACACCTTTTATGATCTAGGGATGGTGCTAGACACTTGTAATACAACAGATGGAGACATCATTCCTGTTTTCTCAACAGAAAAGAACTCAACATATGACTCAATTTAAATCAGAAGTTACTGTGGGATCTGCAGTGAGGATCGGGTACATGTAAGATGCTTTCAATGGAAAGTCAAAGACTTGTGAAAGTGTCTTGAGGGGGGGAGGGCTGGATATCACTCAGTGGTAGAGCATCCACCTTGCCCTGCCATCTGTGATCCTTAGAACCACATGTGTGCAAGTTCCAAGTATAATGCACAGCAATCCGATGTGTTACCTGGACATTGGAATAACAATTGGGGTGAGCAGTAAGAAACTCTTTTAAAATAAGGAAATAGATCACTACACAAAAGAAGCTATTTTATTCCAGATAATATAGAGGACCCTGGTTCTCCTCAGTAAGTCACCTAGGAAAATGAAGTGATAGAATAGTGAGTAGAGTACTTGGTTTGTAAGCAGCTGACCCAGTCTTGGCCCCTAGCACCTCATAGCATCCTCCACCACCCTCCAAGAGTAATTCTTGAGCTTAGAGCCTGGAGGAAGTGCTGAGCAATGCCTAGTGTGGCACAAAAGAGGGAGGGAGGGAGGGAGGAAGGGAGGGAGGGAGGGAGGAAGGGAGGGAGGGAGGGAGGGAGGGAGGGAAGGAGGGAGGGAGGGAAGGAGGGAAGGAAGGAAGGGAGGGAGGGAGGGAGGGAGGGAGGGAGGGAAGGAAGGAAGGAAGGAAGGAAGGAAGGAAGGAAGGAAGGAAGGAAGGAAGGAAGGAAGGAAGGAAGGAAGGAAGGAAGGAAGGAAATTTAGCTCTTTCATCATTCATGTGCCTTTTATTACATTACTTGATTGTATCAGTTAAGTTGCAATGAGGCCAACCAACAAGAGAATAAGCCAAGAGTAAAAAGGTGGTTCCAGTTTGTTGTGAGGGTCAGAGGCCAGAGAAAGCATCTCAGTGGACTTTAGGAGGATGATGTAGGTGAGCTGACCTAGGAGGAGACTGGTTAATAAATTAGGTCTTGGCAGGATGGGATGGAAGAGTACTTATTCTGTGTCTCCAACAGGGCTAAATCCTTGAAAGACCTTGCTTCATCATAGATGTCTATCCAGATTTGGCAAGGAGTGTACACACTTCAGTTTTGTAACTGTTTATGATTTTTTGGGTGGCTACCAAGCAATATTCAGTAGCCTAGAGACCACTCAGGTAACTGAATCAAACAGTTGCTATAGCAGCCTGATGCTGAAATGCTTCCCAGGGCCCAGTAATTACAAGGCCCACCCAGTATCGTTCAGAGATCATGTTGTGCAGGGGATAAGTTGGGGTCTCCAGGTTCTCCAGCTCTTTGAGATATTTCACCATTTTTGTTTTTATAGCCCTTAAAATATCTGGCCATGAAGTAGATTGACAGCATTGTAGCTAGCAGAAAAGAGACTAATGATTTGTAATCTCAGTCATCGAAATCTCAAATAGAGAAAAAAGAAATCTCAAATAGATTACTCAGACAGAGCAGACTCCTCCAAATCAGGCAGCAAATCCTTCAGGGCTCATGAAGCCATATTAAATTTGATTTGCAATTTTTTGTATTTATTTTTCAGGCAGTGGTGCAAAATAACCTACATATACTTTTCCTCCCCTGATGATTGCCGTAAGGGCTTTAAAAATACTTGGAAAAATGTAATTCATCTACTTTGGAGTTAAATTTAGCTGTAGTAGAGTCTGAATATGAATAGCAGTAACCAAGAGATCCCAAAGCAGGGTCTTCAAAGGCATAGATCACCACATAGATGAGGAACAGGCCCTTGCTTGCTCAAGTCTAAACGTAGTATGGGTTTAGTGCTGGTAGGAGTAAACGTTTTACAAAAAAAATAAATTTGTAGAAATGAAGGCAAAATTAGTCTTCTGGGAATGACTAAGTCAGGAGCTAAAATTAACAGGAAAGAGTGACTTGGAAACCTGAGCATGACAGCAACATTGGAAAGTTACTAGTTGACAAGTGAGCCATGAAGCTGTAGGTTTTAGGAAGGGGGCAAGAAAGTTCTAGAAGCAATGATAAGAATAAAGAACCACCTTCCTCCTGATTCAGGAATATAAGAGCCAGATATAAAATAACCAAAAACAAAACAATAACAACCCATGTCCATTATTTGAGGACATGTGGGGGAGTCATTTTGGGGTAGAAGTTTTCATTAGAGCAGGAAGGGAAGACAACATATTCAGTGCTAAGAAGAAGCTATGTATTCCCAAGATTTTTCCAAAAGTTTCAGGAGTTGACTGGGAGAAGGGGACAGAATATAAAATAAGCCTTATGAGCCTTTGAGCACAGGGCATAAGAAGTACAGGTAAAATATAGGGGCTGCTGATGGATCTGAAATAAACAGACTTGAGCTCAATGAGATAAGAGACTCAGGAAGCACAAATCTTGGGGAAAGAAAGTTGGTTGGCTTTGCCTCCTATAGACCCTAATAATGTAGGTGAGGAGAACTAAAAGGTGTAGCTTTGGTTCAATAGCAGGACACTCTTTCTGAGGCCTGCTTAAAAGCTTGTGGAGTTCCTGATAGAATTTGCACTTTATTGCATAGCCTTTACTCTGGCTGTGAAAAGGGGAAAAGAGAAGAACACTAATCTATGCACACCATGTGCAAGGCATTGTGCTTCTTGTGAATGTCATATTATCACATGTAGTAAATATAGTGTCTGTATTTTTAGTACATGTTATTTTGATCCAAACTACTTTGCATAGGTGAAGACACTGATGCATGTTTGGCGTCCTTAATGAATGGCTCTACTAGACTGAGCAGACACTACCCTGGAGAATGAAACTCCCGATTAGGAGGAGGGTGTTGGCGTTAGAACACTGAGAAGTGGTGGGGCCACAGCAGGAGTCTCTTTAGTCCCCAGAAACTTGACTTCATAATGAAAGTATAAAGAAAAATACAGATCTAACAAGGTGTGGGTCCCAAAGAGTGCGTCAGGAGGTATCCTAGAATGAAAGCAGTTCAGGAGAGCAAAAAATAGGCAGCCATAAATATGTTTATCACAAGAAAATTGCTGCACTGCAGACGTATTTAAGTCCCCTCTTCCAACACAACTTGATCTTCAATCAGACATTTCCTACAAACACACAATCAAGGATTTTCTTATAGGAGCTATTATCTTCAAATGCATCAAGACATGAAGATCCAGCTGCTGTATATATACATATACATATATGTACATATACACTATATATTATACCTCTTATATGGACCATACAAGAGAAATTATTTAAGTAAAAAAAATAGCATAGCAGAGAACACAGTTGACCATTTTAAAGGTTTGTGCTTTATTTTATTTTCATCTGTTTTTACAGAAACCAACTATTATTCTGTGAATGTGGTGGCAGTGGTCCTCCAGAGAATATCCATTTGGAAAAATCAGCTACCAGTATATTTTTCAATTGAAAGCTTAAATTTCTACATATACTATGTAAGCAATGTGGTCAGTCTTTTCTGCAATTTCACTTTTTAAATTTTCCAATGCCAAATTCACAGACATTCTTTCGGAAGTATTTTTCCTCCTCATGGTAAAAATGCAATAATGTCAACCCAACAATCATTTGAATAATTCATATATGCAGAAGGATCCATGAAATGCTTATGAGCATGTTTTTGAATTTTCACATTGCCTGACCTCTTCCCAGAATCACATTAGGTTGAGAAACTGCAAAGCCTTTAAATAAAACAAGATCCAGGCAGGCTTCCAAAAGACCAAGGACCAAGGGCAGCCTTGATAGGGCAGGAGAGTTCTAGAGCGCCTTTAATGGAGAGCAAGGAAAGTCAGAGGCCAAATATCATCTCTCTTTTCTTCTCTGCATGGTACTACGCATAGAGTAACAATTCAAGCCTGTAAACAAGCTCAGGCTCTCTCTGCAACACTGGATAAAGCGCCTTTTTCTTTGACCAATTTCTTGAGCACAAGGCTGTCCAGATAAATGGATGTCATCTTCTCTGGACTGAGAGGTACAGGAGGTGATGGATATACCCTTTTCCTGTGGTGATGACACATCCACACATCTGTTCATCTAGGCAAATTTGCATGAATGGAACACTGATTGACATGAATCAGTAGGGTGTGTGTGTGTGTGTGTGTGTGTGTGTGTGTGTGTGTTGTGAGAGAGGAGAGACTGAGAAAGAGAAGATGTGTATATGTTGACAAGACAGATGGTATATGTCTGTGTGTTAAGGAGAGATGGGGTGCATGTGTGAGAGAGGGAGGGAAGAGAGGGAGAGTGAGAGAGAGAGAGAGAGTGAGAGAGAGAGAGAGAGAGAGAGAGAGAGAGAGAGAGAGAGAGAGAGAGAGAGAGAGAGAGAGAGAGAGAGAGAGAGTACAAGGGGGTAATGGCCTTGCCTGGAAGGCAGTTTCCTTGCTGGTAATTGTTCGCCTGGAGCGCAAGGGTGAGGGTGGGGGAAGGAAAGAGGGTGACGGTGATGGAAGGCGGGCGGGTGCAGTAATAGGTTCGCTATTTCCCAGGCTGTTCTGGAGCAGGCAGCTGCACCAGCCTTGGGTGTGGTCTGAGTCGGGAAGGGCAAGATTCTCCGCTTCCCTTGAGCCCCGTTTGTTTTAGAAGTGAAATCAGGGGTCCAGCCGGGGGGGGGGGGCGAAGTGTTCCTGAGAACACAGTCAAATTTCCCGTGAGATTTTACCCTTTTCTTATTTTTAATATTAGGGAGTTAACACTTGCTACGTCTGTCTGCGAGTCCGGTTCTCTGCTTTGGGGAAACCAGACACCGGGCAAGTTTCTGCCAGTTTGTAGTGGCTGCTCCGCGCGCCCCTCTCCACTTCTCCTGAAGCCTTGGAGTGAGGGCGCGAGTGTGTGTGTGTGGGGGGGGGGGAGTGGAATGGGGACGTCGGGGAATCTCCCCAGTCTGGTGACATCCCGAAAGCTGAATCAAAGTTAAACAGGCCCAGAAATAGGAGACAAACCCCTCATGCCCTGAACACTAGCCGCACTCCGGCAAGCAGAAGCACCCGGGCGCCTTGCAGGTGCAGATTGGGAGTGCCACCCCAGCAACACAACGCGTTGTCTCACTTGAGAGCTCTGACTTCCCCAGCAAAGTGCCTGCTACTTGGGCGTGTGTGTGATTTTGTGTGTGTGTGTGTGTGTGATTGTGTGTGTGGGGGGGGGGGCTCCCATCCTGGGCCGCCTACGCCGCACTCCCAATTTCTCCGTGGCCGGCCCCAGCCCCGCGCCGAGTCGTGTGCCGCGCCGGCCGCCCACGCGCGCCGTGACTCCCTGGGCGCGCACCGCTCGTACTCTGGCCACGCCGCCGCCCGCCACTGCAGCACCGCGGAGGGCGGGGACCGCAGCGAGCAAGCCCGGAGCCTCCCGCACGCCCGCCCGCCCGCCCCTGCTCTTATCGCCGCCGCTCTCGCCCGACTCCCACTCCCGCGCGCTGCAGGAGCGAGTAGCAGAGGCGGCGTCCCAGGGGAGCGCGCCGGAGCGACGCCCGCGAGGCGGCGGCTGCAACCCGGACAGCTCCCGGAGGCACTCGGAGGTCTCCACCGGCGACAGCGGTGAGTTTGGGGGACCCGGGCAGAGGGGATGTCGAGGGGCTAGGGCAGAGGCTGCATTTCCCTCCCGAACCCGGACTCTGGGCGCTGCTGTCTGGGGGAACTTTTTGCTGCCTTGCAGAAGCACAACTTTATCTCGCCTGCCTAGATGGGAGGGAAGCGCGGCTGGTGCCAGGAACACCCCTGGACTGGGGATTGCTGCTGGGGTGGGAGCGGGTTTTCGGACAAGTAAAGAATAGAGTGTCTCCGCATCTCCCCAAAATCATACCACTGAGCACTTGGGATGGGATGTTGGCGAAGGTTGGAGAACCAGGGTGCGCTTTACCCGGGATTCCTGGATTAGGCTCCTAGGGCAGGGCTGCAACCCGCCGCCTTCTGCAGGGAATCTCCACGAGTCTCTTTGCTGGTGGGATCCGACAGGCAGGGGAAGCTCATTCAGAGCCAACAAACTTGACCCCCGTCCACTCCCCTATTCATGAGGAAGCGCAACTTTTCGGCGGGGATCCCGGTGTAGACGTGCGGATGGATGGCGGGAGAGACCAGGCAGTAGCGCGCCAGGCGCTGCTGAAGCCGAAAAGAAGAAACTCAGGGGACTGTAGGGTTGGGAGAGGGGAAGGGAAATATATATATATATATATATATATATATATATATATATATATATATATATATATCTTTCAAAAATATATATGTATATATAACGTAATAATATAACATATAACATTATATATAATAATATAATATATATAAAGATTTCCTACAAGTCTCCATAGCCCCCGCCTTAGAATCTACGCGAAAGAGCCGGAGAGGGGGGGGGTCGAGTGGGGAACCCCACGGGGCCGGGGTGGGTTGAAAGCCCTCACGTCCGACTCCAGACTCGCCTTCATTCTGTTCATTCTGCAGAAAAACACGATTGAGCGCCTGCTGTGTGCAGGGCGAGGCGAGCATTCACTCCGCCTCAACTACCCACCCAGTTAAGGTTAGGTGCCAACAGGGCTGTAAATGCGCCCACTCTAAGGCTGGTTCTAGACCCCCCCTCCACCCGCAATCTTCCCGCACCAGAGTGTCGCGGGGACAGCCCCGGCTGTACCCCACGAGGACTGCGGAATCGGAGGTGAACTTGGCTGGGGGGCCGCTGCAACGTTTCCCCACCACCAACACTCCCCACGCCGCCGCGCTCCACCGCCCAACCTAGACCGTTTTCCGTGGGCGCGCGGGGGTGGAGCGGGAGGGGCTGAGTCACGGCGCTTGGAGGTGCCGCCTGGACGGCGCGAGCGGGTGGGGGGATTGGGGGGCCTCTGGCGTCAGTGGCTACGTGTGCGGGTGATGCAAATACAGACCCACTGGGGCGGGCGGGGGTGCGACGGAGTCTCGGTGGCCGAGCGCGCGTGTGCGTCAAAGGCTGGCGAGTGATGGATGCGTGGCAGCGCGGCGGGCGCAGAGCGTGGCCACCCGGTGGGGGGACTCGGGGAGGGAGGAGGCGCTCGGACTGCGGCTGGGGCGACGGGAAAGCCCCGCAGGGCCCAGGCTGCGGGCAGGCGGGCGACTCCGCAGTGAGCCGCAGTGCCGAGCCAGGGAGGCGCTGCAGCGGCTGGGAGCTCCCGCGGGGGACCGCGGATGGGGCTGGGGCGTCTTTCGGGGCGCCACGACGGGGGAGTCCTAATCCTCTTTTTTATTTTTTATTTATTTATTTATTTATTTATTTATTTATTTATTTATTTATTTATTTTTTAGCTGCCTCTCCTCCTCCCTGCTCCTTGCTCTCTCAGATTGAGAGAAAGTTGTGGCGGTTTTCAAGCTGATCCTTAGCAGTGGAGGAGAATCAGGCTTACTCCAGCTTTGGCGTCCACTCCTTTGCAGTGCCCAGTTCTAAGGGCCTCGTGCTCAGGGCAAGTTTTCATGTGAAAGGTTCGATGCTGAGCTGCTGCTGTAGGTTCGGTTGCCTTTTTTAATTTTATTTTTTTCCCCCACCAGTCTTGGGGATTTTTGTTAGGAGGCTTGGCCTCTCACAAAACCATGGGCCCCCTTCCCTTTTTATTTATAATAGAAAATCATGTGTGGAAAAGAGTCAGACGAATGTATTCCTGGGTTGAGAATGAAGATCTCAATCCACGGTTTCTTTTATATATTGAGATAGCAGACAGACGGGCAGAGACAGTCCAAGCCCTTTTTTTTTTTTTTTTTTTTTTTTTTTTGCAACTACTGACTTTCCGAATGAGTCCAAAACTGCATGTGTGGCACAAGCAAAGGAAAAAGATGTGGGCTGCAGTGGAGACTGCATGAAAGCAGTAGAGAGGGAGTTGTAGAGGCATTCCCCCGGGTATTCTGCTGTGTCACTGTAGACAAGTACTTACTCTCCCTGGGCTCATTCTCTACCTTTCAAAAATGTGAGACAGAAGAGATGGTCTGGGGGGAGTGGGAAATACTATGAAACAAAGAACCTTTAGGGACAAAGAGACATAGACACGGTTATATCTTTTAAAACATTCCGAGACATTTTCCCGACACTGTTCCTTTAATAAAATTTGGCCCTTAGTACCCATAAATGCAGACAATAGACTTTTCCTAATGGTCTAATATAAAATCCAATGTCATTAGACCCTGACTGGTGAAAGGGAAAAAAAAAAAAAAAAGAAGCCCTGCATTATTAAATCTGAGTGTTCTGGCTTATGTAGTAGGGAATTTTTCTTTTTCTTGATCCAATGAAAATGAAAATAGCATTTCCCCAAGCAGCAGACTAGCTTTTAAGCTTTTAGGTAAAAAAAAAAATTGCCACTGATTATTAACCCTATCATAGTCTTTGAAGTTGGAGCACCGGTCTGATCAGGATGGCTGCAAAGGGGATCCTAATGTGCAATATAGTGTGTGAAATCTCATTGCTACATTTAGAGCTCCAGTTCTTACTCTGAGGTAAACTTGTTGATGATGTATTTCATGAATTAAAAACATCTGATTAGACAAAATGCCTTTCTAGACAGCTTTCTGGGCCGTTAGTCATTTTACTCATGGATCGGGGTAGGTTTCTGTGAGTGGTGAGGGTTAAAATGTTCTGTTATGCTCTGCAGCTTCACCTGAAGAAAACCTGTGCATTTCCTGTGAGACCCCTTTGCTGCCATCTCTCTTGAATGGGTGGTTTACAGAGCTCTCCTGTGGTTATGCACGACACACTCCTCATTTTTTTTTCAGCTGTTTGCTAATGCAATGATGGCAGCCCTTCCTCTAGCTGTTGGCAGTTTCTATACAACACGGCTAAATTGTTTTTGTTTTTTCCATTCTAGCCTCACTGAGTGACTATGTAATTGTGGTAGTGGGTTGCATTTAGACTTCTTTATTTTGAGAAAGTTGAGAATAACAATGGGGCATAATATAGCTATCTTAATTTTAATTGAAAAATATTTTAATAGGATGTAAAATACCATTCAGTGTTTAATTGAAAGTGCCCATAAGGTGGGGAGAGTGGGTTGATAGAAGTTGCATATTATGATGGCTACTCTTATTGGGAAGAATCGAGCAAAATTCAATCAATGGAGACAGATGGGTTAGATGCTTTGGCCTTTCTCTCTGTCCCTTTATTCTTTTATGTTGTGAAATTCAGAAATATACAATGAGTTATATTTTTAGTTTGAACCATGCTTTCAAGTAGAGTATTAAAAATGTTTTTCTTTAATGAATGTTGAAATTTTACATACAGCTATGGGCTCTATTTTTAATAGAGTAAATGGTCTGGTAGATTTTGTAATGCTCCATTAAGAGTATAAATTAGAACAGATAAAATTTGAATGATAATAGCTTAATTGTAAAACAGATGTTAAGGTCAATTTGACATGACAACATTTTCAGTGTTTTCTGTTGACCACCTAATGTATGTCATTCCTGCTGTATATTTTCCCTTGGACTATGTATGATATAAATAATTAGGCATTAAGAGTTATATTGCTGGGCTTCCATCTTCTCATAGCACTTGAACCCTTTTACTATTTAGGAACACAGTGAGATATATGAAATATAAGACCAAGAATCAGCTTTGACATTTGTCACTCTGACAATCCTGTGAACCAGAGTCCTAGCAAAGTCATTGACTCTCAAATGGTGTCTTGTATTATACTTCCCTGGAGTGCTTGTAGAAATAGAGATTCCTTCCTTCCTTCTTCCTTTTTCCTTCCTTTCTTTTTTCCTTCTTCCCTTCCTTTTTCCTTCCTTCCTTCCTCCCTCCCTCCCTCCCTCCCTCCCTCCCTCCCTCCCTCCCTCCCTCCCTCCCTCCCTCCCTCCCTCCCTCCCTCCCTCCCTCCTTCCTTCCTTCCTTCCTTCCTTCCTTCCTTCCTTCCTTCCTTCCTTCCTTCCTTCCTTCCTTCCTTCCTTCCTTCCTTTCCATTACTTCTAATATGCTCTAACCCTAATCCTAACTATCTAGGGTCTGTATTCTTAGCCTAATGCTATCAATTGCACTAACCCTACCATTCATTTTGATCCATTCATTCTCCATGTCCTAATTCCAATCCAAGCTCTAACTATCCAGACTCCTATCATTTACTCTACCTTTGGGCAAAATTTACCAATTACACTGAACTTTTTTTTTTTTTTTTTTTTTTGGTTTTTGGTTTTTGGGTCACACCCAGCAGTGCTCAGGAGTTACTTCTGGCTCTATGCTCAGAAATCACTCCTGGCAGACTTGGGGAACCACATGGGATGCTGGGATTCAAACCACTATCCTTCTGCATGCAAGGCAAACACCCTACCTCCATGCTATTTCTCCGGCCCCTGAACCTAACATTTATCTTCATCCTAACTTATATTCTCAACTTCTATCATGGTCTAAACCTCATCATAACTGTAACATGATCCTTACAAGTAACCCTAACTCTAATTCAAATGAGACTTCTGAACCCCAGTCTACTTCTGCAGTGGGCCCAGAATATGCTATTTATCAAGTTCTATGTAGTGGGTCAGATGTGATCATTAGGTAGCATAAGAAGCATTTGTGTTGCTACTGGGCAGTGCCACTGGGGCCCAGAATAGTGATGGGGGAAGTGATATTGTTAAGCACTCCAAGGTGAGAATCATGAAGACATAGAGAAGGAAGGTTACAGATAGCTGAAGCATCTTTAGTTAATGGGCTCATGATTCAAAACTACAAACCTATCTTTCCAGATCTAGATGGTCTGGTTTCTGTTTCCTTCTATACCCTATTTTTCCATAGCTGCCTAACCTCTCCCAGGCCCTGCCATCTACATACATCCTTCTCTTCCCTTTCTCAGGGTGACCTCTGACTTCCAGTCCCCAAAGTAGCTCCTGTGCCCTGCAGGCTGCAGTCCAGCTCCCTTAACTGGGAAAGCTGCCCAAACCTCACTTGTGAGTTTTAATTTCTCTCTCACAGTATTTTTCTTGTAAACATGGTTGTCAGAAAAAAATTATATTTACAAGATTTTAGTCTTTTTAAGTTTAATTTTTTAAAGTTTATTAAATTTGAGAGGCCAGAGTAATAGCACGGCGGTAGGGAATTTGCCTTGCGCCCTGCCAACCCAAATGGACCCAGGTTCGATACCCAGCATCCCATATGGTCCCCCGAGCCTTCTAGGAGCAATTTCTGAGTGCAGAACCAGGAGTAACCCATGAATGCCACTGGGTTTGACCCCCCAAAAAAGTTTATTAAATTTGAATTTAGGGAGAAAGACAAATTGATGTCAGAGATTATATCAATGGATTGGACGGCACTTTTTGCCTGTGAGAGACCTGAGTTTGCTCCTTGGTACTACATATTAACCCTGGTACTGATAGGAGCCTGCCCAGTTTGAGTCCTGAGCTGAGGATAGTCCCTGGGTGCCCCCACTTCCCAAAAGATGAAATGGTTTTAGTGTCTCAAATATTACGTCATGTTTTATGTTTATATTAAAAGTTAGTCTGATATGAAACTAATTTATCTAGCATTCTATATTTGATAAATCTGGTGATTCTGTTCATGAAGACCATTAATTTTTATTACTTCCTTTAAAACAATGTGATTCTTGCATTAATGCCTCTTTCTCCTCATTAAACTCTTTGCTATAGGAGACCAAAGGCAGGATTAGATATAGGCTGCTGTTTTGTCTTCCTTTTTTTCTAGAGTCAAATTTAATATCTGGGGTGTTGTAGGAGATCAATAGATATTATCACATGAATGAATGAATGAATGAATGAATGAGCTATTAGAAAAAATTCATCTTAACTGCTCTGGGTCTTAATTCCTTTGTCTATTGAAAAGATGATTTTCATATTTGTCCAGATTGTGTGTAAAAATTAAGCTGGGAATATATCACAAAGCTTCCAGCACATGCTTTGTAGCTACTGGACTTTTAAAGGGTCTCCATTGTCTTCTCTCAGTATTTATCTTGGAAATGAAAGGATTCTTTTTTAATATGTGAAATATATTTTTTTTGGTTTTTGGGTCACACTCAGAAACACTCAGGGGTTACTCCTGACTATAGGCCCAGAAATTGCCCCTGGCAGGCTCCGGGGGCCATATGGGATGCCGGAATTCGAATCACCATTCTTCTGCATGCAAGGCAAATACCCTGCCTCCATGCTATCCCTCTGGCCCCAATGTGTGAAATCTTATTTTCTTTTTCTTTTTTTTTTTTTTTTTTTGGTTTTTGGGCCACACCCGGTGACGCTCAGGGGTTACTCCTGGCTATGCGCTCAGAAGTTGCTCCTGGCTTGGGGGACCATATGGGACGCCGGGGGATCGAACCGTGGTCCGTCCTAGGGTAGCGCAGGTAAGGCAGGCACCTTACCTTTAGCGCCACCGCCCGGCCCCTTATTTTCTTTTTCTTATTATGCATTTCTCTTTGATGGTCCCTAACTATTTACCAGATGAAAGCTGATGTGAAAGATCCTGTTCTCCAGGGTCTCACATTTAGAAGGTCCTAGTGTTTGGTTTATAATCTGAAGTCACCTCTTGAAATTCTTTACATAGGAGCCTCATGTCTTCCTTTTGCACTGGGCTCTGCCAGTTAGGTAGCTGGTTGTGGAAAGCATGTATATTTGTATATACCGTGTGCATGATAGGTATTATATTTAAACTTCATAATAATCACGAACCTCAAAAAGCTGTATTTTATTCACATAGACATGTCTTATAGTTGATGGAATCAAGTTCAGCACTGTAACAGCCTTCTAATTTTGTAGTGCTTCCAGACTTTTGGACAAATATCAGGAGCCTTTAAAGAACCACTCATAAGTTTCTTTCTTTGATCACTTTTGTGGACCTTCCCCTCCATTGCTGAACTTTCAATTGCTGAACAGTTGAAGCCTGAGCTTCTAGATTGCAGGCACATTACCAGTAATTTTGCTTTTTAGATGTGCTCTCCTCTAGATTTTGGGTTTTAAAATATGCAAAGTCAAACAACATAAATAGTGATGTCGGACTTTTGAAATTTTTCTAAGAGAATGATCTGTGACACTTGTTCTTTACTTTCAATAGCTTAGCTGTGTCACTATGCTCAGAGCTTTTGCAGTGTAGGGCAGCCATGCATTCTGGCAGTGGGTTGAGAAGGTGACCCACTTGGACATTTCAAGTTCTGACTAACCTGTTTTGAAATCTAGTCAATATAATGCGACTTTTCCAATAACTTTATTTTATTTCATTTTATGCTTATAGGCTTTTGTCTTTAAGAGATTATGTTCTAACCATTCCATAAGGCCATTCTTCTGTTTTTCTTCACACTGTTACTATTTTCATCTCATGGCTCTATGCTCCAGTTAATGCACATTAAGCGCTTTATTAGTGATGTTGAACACAAAAGTCATTTTAGCATAAAGATGATTTGGGGGTTGGTACTAAGGGTTTATTTATTCCTAGCTTTGTTCTCAACGATCATTCTGACACAGTGTGGAGTACCTTATGTGATGCCAGGAATTGAACCAGGCTGGTCACTTGTGAGGCAAGTGCCTTATCCTCTGAAATATTTTTCTCAGTCCTGATTATTATTATTATTATTATTATTATTATTTTAGCATCTAATTCATTTCATTACCAGGATTTACTGTTGACTGTCTCAGTATGGTGGTAGATATTTACATTCCTAATAGTTTCTTTTATTTATTTCTATCCAACTATGTATTCTCAACCAGTGACAAAGATTACTGAAACTTTCCAAAAAAAAAAACTAGTAAGTTGAGCTTCCAAAATATCCAGCAATCCTTGGAATATACCCCAAGGGTCCAAAATTATCTGTTAAGAAATAAGAAAATAACATAACTGTTTGCAATCCTTTGTTCATTGTAATGCTATTTAAAATATCTAAAATCTAGAAATAAACCATGTCCAAGACCAGATATCTCCTAAAAACTGTGATATATATACAAATTTAGTACTATTCAGCTTCAAGAAAAGATAAAAACATGCAATTTGCTGCTATGTAGATAGAGCTGGAGAGTAGCATGCTTAGTGAAATTAGTCAGAAGGAAATGGACAGACACAGAATGATAACTGTCGTATGCAGGATGTAAAGAAAGTAAATAGTAGAATAAAAGGGGCCAAAGACAACTGATACAAAGAACTGTTTTTTTTCTTTTTAGGTGGAAGACTATTTCAGGGGAGGTAAGGGTAAATAAGATGGGTAGTGAAACACTGGGACAATGTTGGAAGGAGGTGGACACTCTGATGTAGGGTGTGATACTGGAATGGTATGTCTGAAACTCTATCATTAAAAGTATTGGATACCCTGATGCCTTGGTCTCTACTGGTGTTAGAGACTGTAACTAATAACCTGAGGTTGAAGGGCAAATGCCTGGAGGCTGGTAGGAAGATAATGCAAATGACTGTGTTCGTCCTGTTCATAATCATGTTTCCCTTTTCTGAAGCTGGCCTATGAGCCTAGAACTACAAATTACATGTCTCCTATTACATTGTACGTGGAATGAGCTCTTTTCCCAAAGACTCCTTATATGGTTCCTCCTTTCTAGATATGTTCAGAGGGATTATTAGAGTATTAGGATAAAAGTCATCAGGATTTTGTACAGGATGTCTATGTATCATTACTTGTAGTAGAAAAAATTAGAAACAGGTTTTATGTGGGCCAGTGGATGATAAGATCAATAATAGAACATGGAAATCCTTGCTTTGAAACTCTGAGTCCTGACCTGATTTGGGGTAACATAATTGAAAGTGGGTGTCATGAAAACTCTTAAAAATTTTGTTTTAAAATTTGTTATCAGTACTCTAGATACAGAGGTCTGATTTTACCATCCATGATGACGCAGAAGTATTCCATACATCACAAAAGCACTGAAAGGAGAGTAAATGATCATGCAAGATGTCTATAGTTAATCCCATGACAGTATACTTCAGGGGTGGAGAAACCCTGTATCTCCTAGGCCAAGGGAATTCCCTCTATAATATCCCCAATAGTTACTGTGCCAATTCAGGGAGAAAAAGAAAAAAAAGGCATAAAATAATCATTTTTCCACATATATATTTATTGATTGATCGATTTTTTGACATCTTTATTTTAGTGTAGATATTGAAGTTGATGTCTCCAATTTTATTTTATTTTATTTTATTTTATATTTCTCTTTCTTTTTGCACTCCAGCATGGTTTGATTTCAGAACCAAGACTATTGTGTGGTGCTTGTCTTTATTGTTGTAGTGCTCACTGGATATTTTATTTGATGTTTCTTCTATATTGTTGTGGTGTTTCAATTACCTTTTTCATGTCCTCTCTCAAACTGAGGTTGAAAGCTTCTAGAAGGACTCCGCCCATTTTCATCTTATTTTATTTTTAAAAAATTTTTTATTTTTTACTTTTTCTTATTTTTTACCCCATTCTATTGCTTTTCTTTCCTTCAAACAAAATCACATAACTCGAACTATCTAGCTCTGCCTCTCAAATAGAGGGGGAAACAAGGGAGGGTACCAGGACCAAATAGATATATCACTAATAGTAAGCTAGACAAAGAGGGGACCACCTATTCTAGCAGACCGGGACTTGATGGTGGGGGATATGGGTTGCAGGAAGGGAATGGGGATGGGGGAAGGAGAAATTTGGTGATGGGTATTCCCCTGATTCAATGTTAACATGTACCTAAAATACTACTGTGAAAGATATGTAAGCCAATATGATCAAAATAAAAATTAAAAAAATAAAAAAGATATTATTAAAAATAAAAATAAAATCAACATGAAAAAAATTTAAAAATTTTGTTATCAGTAAATGTTTAATTTGTAAAACTGTGTATCTATGGCCACATAAAATTTTTTCAAGCAAAAGGGGTCACTAGTATAAAAAGCTTAAGAAACCCTGACTTAAATCATGAAATCACACAGTCCCTAAACAGTGAGACAAACTTATATATGTTAATGTGAAAATGTTTTCAATAGTTGTTATAATAAATAAAGCCATTTTATTGCCCTATGGAATATTTATCTCCTCTTGAAAATTAAAGTGCATTTAACAAAAGTTGGAAAAATGAAGAACAAGTTGTTATCTTTTGCAGATCAGATTGAAAAAACCTTATACTTTGCTTTTGCATATTTCTAGATTATATGAATTTTCAACAATTAGCACACTTTGTATGTATCATTATATGGAACCAATGAAAATGAAAGGAATTAATTTCTTTTTTTTTCTTTTTTTTATATATATATTTTTTTATTTAAACACCTTGATTACATACATGATTGTGTTTGGGTTTCAGTCATAAAAGGAACACCACCCATCACCAGTGCAACATTCCCATCACCCATGTCCCAAATCTCCCTCCTCCCCACCTGACCCCTGCATGTACTCTAAACAGGCTCTGCATTTCCCTCATACATTCTCAATATTAGGACAGTTCAAAATGTAGTTATTTCTCAAACTAAACTCATCACTCTTTGTGGTGAGCTTCCTGAGGTGAGCTGGAACTTCCAGCTCTTTTCTCTTTTGTGTCTGAAATTTATTATTGCAAGAATGTCTTTCATTTTTCTTAAAACCCATAGATGAGTGACACCATTCTGCATTTTTCTCTCTCTCTCTGACTTATTTCACTCAGCATAATAGATTCTGTGTACATCCATGTATAGGAAAATTTCATGACTTCATCTCTCCTGACAGCTGCATAATATTCCATTGTGTATCTGTACCACAGTTTCTTTAGCCATTCATCTGTTGAAGGGCATCTTGGTTGTTTCCAGAGTCTTGCTATGGTAAATAGTGCTGCAATGAATATGGGTGTAAGGAAGGGATTTTTGTATTGTATTTTTGTGTTCTTAGGGTATATTCCTAGGAGTGGTATAGCTGGATCGTATGGGAGCTCGATTTCCAGTTTTTGGAGGAATCTCCATATTGCTTTCCATAAAGGTTGAACTAGACGGCATTCCCACCAGCAGTGGATAAGGGTTCCTTTCTCTCCACATCCCCGCCAGCACTGTTTGTTCTCATTCTTTGTGATGTGTGCCATTCTCTGGGGTGTGAGGTGGTATCTCATTGTTGTTTTGATTTGCATCTCCCTGATGATTAGTGATGTGGAGCATTTCTTCATGTGTCTTTAGGCCATTTGTATTTCTTCTTTGTCAAAGTGTCTGTTCATTTCTTATTCCCATTTTTTGATGGGATTAGATTTTTTTCTTGTAAATTTCTGTCAGTGCCTTGTATATTTTAGAGATTAGCCCCTTATCTGATGGGTATTGGGTGAATAGTTTCTCCCACTCAGTGGGTGGCTCTTGTATCCTGGGCACTATTTCCTTTGAGGTGCAGAAGCTTCTCAACTTAATATATTCCCATCTGTTAATCTCTGCTTTCACTTGCTTGGAGAGTGCAGTTTCCTCCTTGAAGATGCCTGTAGTCTCAATGTCCTGGAGAGTTTTGCCTATGTGTTGTTCTATATATCTTATGGTTTGGGGTCTGATATCGAGGTCTTTAATCCATTTGGATTTTACCTTCATACATGAGGTTAACTGGGGGTCTAAGTTCAATTTTTTGCAAGTGGCTAGCCAGTTGTGCCAACACCACTTGTTGAAGAGGCTTCCTTTGCTCCATTTAGGATTTCCTGCTCCTTTATCAAAAATTAGGTGATTGTATGTCTGGGGAACATTTTCTGAGTATTCAAGCCTATTCCACTGATCTGAGGGTCTGTCCTTATTCCAATACCATGCTGTTTTGATAACTATTGCTTTGTAGTAAAGTTTAAAGTTGGGGAAAGTAATTCCTCCCATATTCTTTTTCCCAATGATTGCTTTAGCTATTCTAGGGTGTTTATTGTTCCAAACAAATTTCAAAAGTGCCTGATCCACTTCTTTGAAGAATGTCATGGGTATCTTTAGAGGGATAGCGTTGAATCTGTATAATGCCTTGGGGAGTATTACCATTTTGATGATGTTAATCCTGCCAATCCATGAGCAGGGTATGTGTTTCCATTTCCACGTGTCCTCTCTTATTTCTTGGAGCAGAGTTTTATAGTTTTCTTTGTATAGGTCCTTCACATTTTTAGTCAAGTTGATTCCAAGATATTTGAGTTTGTGTGGCACTATTGTGAATGGGGTTGTTTTCTTAATGTCCATTTCTTCCTTATTACTATTGGTGTATAGAAAGGCCAACAAGAAAAATAAAAACCACATGATCATATTAATAGATGCAGAGAAAGCATTTGATAAGGTCCAACACCCATTCTTGATCAAAACTCTCAGCAAGATGGGAATGGAAGGAACCTTTCTCAATATAGTTAAGGCCATCTACCACATGCCAGTGGCAAATATTATCCTCAATAGAGAAAAACTAAAAGCCTTCCCTCTAAATTCTGGCACAAGACAAGGCTGTCCTCTCTCACCACTCCTATTCAACATAGCACTGGAAGTACTTGCTATAGCGATTAGGCAAGAAAAAGATATCAAGGGAATCCAGATAGGAAAGGAAGAAGTCAAGCTCTCACTGTTTGCAGATGACATGATGCTCTACTTAGAAAACCCTAAAGACTCTACCAAAAAGCTTCTAGAAACAATAGACTCATATAGCAAGGTGGCAGGCTACGAAAGGAATTAATTTCAAGATGCTTTAGCAATGTTATTTTTCTAATATGTCTAAATATTAATGTTAGAGTGGTTTAAAATTTTTTCCTTGTTTATATTTTCTAGTTCATAATATAGACAAAGTAATTCTAGTTGTGAGAACATATATTTTTTGAATTTGTTTTTAATAAAATTTCTTTCATTTTGAATAGATAAAGAATATGGCACATCTTACTATCCACCTGCAAAGGGGCTGCTCACAGCTGCCTTTGGTTAACGTTGGGGAAAACCTCTTCCACTCCTCTGTTTTCAATAAATCCTTGGTGTTCAACAGCTGTCAAAAGTGTTTCTACTCAGAATAATTTGTATCCCGGATAATTTTCATTCTTGGAGAGCAATGCGTCTTTACCTCTCTTTTCCTGGGCTTGACTGTCCTATCTCTGTCTGTCTGTCTGTCTGTCTGTCTCTCTGTGCCTCTCTGTCTCTCGCTGTCTCTCTGTCTCTGTCGCTCTCTCTCTCTGCCACTCTCTGAATGGAAAAAGCCTTCTCCAAGTCATCAGCCCTAGCTAAGGAATATCCTCCAGAAACCACAAGGATATTTAGCTCTTCTCTGTTTCTCCCAATGGCCTTGCAGAACCCCTGGGGCCAGTCCTCACTTTCACCCCATATCATCTCCACTCACTCCCTGCACTGATGGTCTGAAATCTCTTTGCTTCTTCACCAGAAAAGACCAAGTAATTTTGGGTCTTTGTAGTTACTGACACTGAACACAGGGGGGCTGAAAATATTCTAAATTATTATTTGGTTCCAAATAGATAGTACAGTGAGTAGGGAATTTAGTTTGCACATCTGGCCCAGATTCTGTCCCTAGAACTACATATGATTCCCCTATTACCTAGAAATTACTCCTGAGCAATGCCAGGAGAAAGCCCTGAACATTGCTGATGTTGGCATGTGTGTATGTGTATGTACACATATATTTACTATATCTCTTATATTCTATATTACAAAGATATAATATTTTATTGTTGTGGGGTCATACTCAGGGTACTCAGGGGCTACTAGGGCAATCCCAACATTGCTGGCATTTGATACCAACAATCCAATCCAATACCTTGCTTATTTATCTTTTGAGCCATATCCCCAATCCTTAAATTACTGTTAACCCTTTAAAAATAACATAAATAAGAGCAGACAAATGAAACTGCTGAACTGTGCACATGAACTGAGCTCATCCCTTTAACCCATAACCCAGGTCATGAAGGAGATTCAGCTCAGTGCCAGAAACCACTTCTGTGTCTCTCCTAGCCTGCATGCTCTTGCTCTGCCTTTGGTCAGCCCCTACTGATGCCATGTTTCAAGAGCCCTGTGCAGAGGCTCATTTCCTTTTCACCTGCCAGCTGGAAATCTGCTGGGCAGAGCCTTATAACTGGGTTGGATGAAAGATTATGACTATGCCTGGGACGCTGTTCCAATGCCCATTCTCCTAGGCCACTGCAGGGTCAGAGGCAGAGGAAATTACCCTAATATGTTCTGTGTGCCTCTGAACTGCAGGGTAGTTCAGGACTCAAGCCTTAGCCAGCAATTGTGTCATGCTTTGCACTCATTTTTCATAGCTGTTGGGGGACATGTGGTGACCAATTCTGGGCAAGGGGCACCAAATCACACCTCACAGTGATGGGCATTCAATTCAGAACACCACACATATTAGGCAAGTGCTCCACTCCTTGAACTGTCTCCCTAGCACCCTTGGCCTTCACTTTTGTTATGTAGAAGTGACCTGCATTTAATTTGCTATTTTTCTGTGAGTATGCATAGAGTGTCACTGATGCTTTTATACCTCCAGTTACAAAAACATTAAAAAAATAGTTTCGGGCCCGGAGAGATAGCACAGCAGTGTTTGCCTTGCAAGCAGCCGATCCAGGACCAAAGGTGATTGGTTCGAATCCCGGTGTCCCACATGGGCCCCCATGCCTGCCAGGAGCTATTTCTGAGCAGACAGCCAGGAGTAACCCCTGAGCATTGCCGGATGTGGCCCAAAAACCAAAAAAAAAAATAGTTTTAAAAAATACAGTTTCTATTTCTTATGTTTTGATAAGCTGCATTACAAAAGCCTTTCTTCACAATTCTAATTATTACTACACATTTTTATTGCATGGTTACTTAGAATCATTCCTTTGTTTTTGCTTTGTGAACTCTGATTCTTGTATCTACTTGCATTTTCTTTAGTGCTTTTAATACGATAAACCTCAGTTAATTAATAGATGCTACACTTTTTAGTGTTGTGTAGCACTCCTGAATTCTTTGAAAATATATATTGTGGGGCTCAAGCAATAGTACAATGGATAGGGTAGACACAGCCAACATGGAATCAATCCCTAGCATCCCAAGCATGTCTCCCAAGCAAAATAAGCTAGGAATAAATCTTGAGGCAGATACAGAAGTTACCTCTGAGCATTGCCATCCTAAAATTCCCCACACTATATATGGATCTTTAAAAAATAATAAAATATGTGAATAATTTAAATTAATTTATATTCCATTGCCTGTGGTTATATACAAGATTTTTAAAAATCATACTTTTTATCATTACATAACAGTTCTAAACAATTCAGAAAAGTACTCAGTAGCTAAAATGACAGATAGAGGTAATTAATTTTATAAATACTTAATGATGGAAGCTAGGTTTCAGGTTATTGCTTACTTTGCATATTCTATCTCAAGATGACCATAGGGAATTCAGCTCATGAAATACACATTGGCATAATGTGTTGGGCCTTTTTTTTTTAATATCCAGAAACCCTATAAACTGGGTCTCAGAATTGTAGGTCTGTACAGCTTTCATTAAATTCGAGCCTTTGTTTGGCTCCTATTCAATCTCTCTTTTATTCCCCTTTTTAACTTTTTTTATTTTTTAAAATAAATGTTGTAATTTTGCAGTGCATTACAGTTACACATTTGTTCATGATTGAATTTCAATCATACAATTTCCAATACTCTTCATCAGTGCACATTTCTTGCCACCAATGACCCCGGTTCACTTCATCCTCTCCTGCCCTTCCTATAACCTACACCCTCCTTGGTAGACATTTTTCTTCTCTCTTTTTTACTCTTTTCCTCTTATTTTTTCTGGGTGTGTGTGAGAGAGGAGGCCTTGTAGAAGATGGCCTGCTTCCAAACACAGCAGGTACTGCTTTTGTATTGCATGTGGCCAATCTGGATTCGATCCCCTGAATTTATATGGTCCCCCTTGCTGCTGAGTGCAGAGACCAGAGTAACCCCTGAGTATCACCATGTGTGATTCACAACCCAGACAAGAATGACCAATGAAAAGTCATGAATATTTGAAAATGAATGACTGAACATCTTGATTTTTTTAAAGCTTGTAGTGGGTGAGGCTGGCGCTGTTCCAGGTAGGTAGAAGGTGTTTACAAAGGAAGCCTGTTGAGTTCTCTCTTAGGAGAACTTCTACAGCCTCAAGCAGTACACACCTTTCCCTTTTTCATCTCTCCAAGACTAGTCAACCCCTATCTGTTGGGAACATCTGCCCAAGCCCAGAACAATGAAAATTCCCCTTTCTTTTACTTTTTTTCTCTGTTTAAGCACCTTGATGACAAACATGATTGTAGTTGGATTCCAGTCATAAAAAGAACACCCCCTATCACCAGTGCAACATTCCCATCACCGATGTCCCCAGTCTCCCTCTTCCCACACCATCCTGTATTTGAGACAGGCATTCTACTTCTCTAACTCATTGACATTGTCACCATAGTTGTCAGTGTAGTTATTTCTCTAAGTGCACTAATCACTCTTTGTGGTGAACTTCATATCATGAGCCAGTCCTTCCAGCCCTCATCTATATTGTCTCTGGGCATTATTACAATAATATCTTTTATTTTTCTTAAAACCCATAGATGAGGGAAACTATTCTGTTTCTATCTCTCTCCCTCTGACATCTTTTTTTTTTTTTTTGATCACACCCAGCTGTGCTCAGGAGTTACTTCTGGCTCTATGCTCAGAAATAGCTCCTGGCTCAGGGGACCAGATAGGATTTGAATCACCAACCCTCTGCATGAAAGGCATACACCTTGCCTCCATGCTATCTCTCCGGCCCCATCCCTCTGACTTATTTCACTCAGCATAATATATTTCCTTTACATTCATGTATAGAAAAATTTCATGACTTCATCTCTCCTGATGGCTGCATAATATTCCACTGTGTATATGTATCATAGTTTATTTGGCCATTCATCTAATGAAGGACATTTTGGTTGTTTCCAGAGTCTGGCTATTGTAAATAGCACTACAATGAATATAGGTATGAGGAAGGGATTTTTGTTTTGTATTTTTGTGTACCTAGGGTATATATATCCCTAGGAGTGGCATAGCTAGATCAGATGGGAGCTCAATTTCCAGGGTTGTTTTTTTTTTTTTGAGGAATCTCCACATTGTTTTCCATAAGGCTGGACTAGATGGCATTCCCACCAGCAGTGAATGAGAGTTCCTTTCTCACCATATCCCTGCCAGCATGGATTGTTCTTATTCTTTGTGATGCCCTTTATTCCTCTTAGAAACTGTGATTTGCAATATTGTTACTGAAGGAGTATCATGCATATCACTTTACCTCTTTTCAGCCCCCAGTTCTTGTCCAGGATGATCACTTTCAGCTATCATCAGAGTCATCCCTGTCCATTCTCTGTCCTAACTACACTTTCCTGCTATTTTTGGCAAGCCTTCTTACCTATCAGATGGGTTTGGGGTGAAGAATTTCTCCCATTTCATGAGCAGACTTTGTATCTTAGTTACTATTTCAAGATTCATGACTTATGATTAAAGTCATAATCTGGAAACGCCCCAAGTGCCAGAGAACAGATAAGTGTACAAAGAAACTATGGTACATCTACACAATGGAATACCAAGCAGCTATTAGGAAAATTGAAGTCATAAAATTTGCTTATATATGAATGGACATGGAGAACATTATGCTGAGTGTAATGAGTCAGAGGGAGGAGTTATAACTAAAATAATACAACTCATTTGTGGGATATAGTAAAAAAGATAGTAAGCTTTTCCTGATATTCTTTCTTTCATTACTCAACATTATACATTTCTTGCTGACTTTCCTAGTTTTCTTCTACCACACTTGCCTCCCTTAACCTAAAAAGAATGAAAAGAAGAAATAATTTCATTTGATATGCCAGGCATATGTTGCTACATCACCAAATCTGTTACCCAAAATTAAGTAACTTAGAACAATTGTTACTTTTATCCTCATATCTGTGGATAAATCAATCTAGGTTGAGTTTTTCTGGGTTCCATCCAATCAGATGCAGTTCAAATTATTAATACTACTTGACATAATGGACTTCACAGTTCTTTTTTTTAATGGGTGGGTGTTGGGTGCATTAGTCTCTCAACACCCATTCCATTGACCCAAGCATTGCCACATATGTTGCACAACCTCTGGTTGTCCACCAGACACCAATTAGGTGAAAAATTAATTTTCAATAATGAGAGACTAGAACTGTTTCTGTTTTATATATATATACAAAATTGCCTGTATATATAGTTACAGTTGTTAAACATATAGAAGCTAGAACTGTCTGTCAACTACCACATAGTTGAAAATCCATGTATATTTTTACTTCCTCCCCAACTTACTTAATAATCTTGACCAAAAGACTTACCAGTATCTAAGTAATTTATTAACACTTACGTGTTTTATTCTCTATTCTTACAACTAAGTAAGCTGGAGAAAACAAAATGCTAAAAATTATGAGGATAAAAAAAAAACAAAAAGAAAATAAATTAGGAGGATGAGAAAAACTGCTGTTTATAGATATTGTAAGTACATCTGCTTATAAGACTATCATCTTTAAATATTTACATTAATATTGCTTAGATGTACCAAATATGAAACTGTTGTAAATATGACTAATAATAGACCTCAAAATGAACAATAATATGGAAAAATGATTATTTAATAGGTGTAGACATTCATTTACTTTATTTAAAGAAATAGCAATTTATTAAAATTTCACAGATGTTTCTGGGTCCAGAGATATAGTACAGGGATTAATATGTATGCTTTATTATGTGGTTGATCTGGTTCAATCATTCAGTATCATATAAAACCTGAACATCTTCAAGTGTGGCCTTAGAGGCTCCCAAACACTCTCAATGTGGCTGGGCTATACCTAGGCTCGTAGCTCCTAAGCAATTGAGTCTTATGCCCTAGTGTTGGCCCACCAGCCCTGGTTGACCATGAATCACCAGGTCTCCTGAGCATTTAGTAATCTTTCATTTTCAATCAATTTATTGGAAAACTGTGTGTAAATTATCCCTGTGTTGGTGGTTAAGTGTAAGATGTTTGTTTTCCAGAAGTGTAGTGACTTATAAATCAAGGGCCAACTTTATTTTGTTTAAAACCTTACAAAGATTTTTTCATCATTTCCCAAAGTCCCATAATCCATGATAACAGACATAGCTTTGATATTTAAATAGTTAATAAGCACACCTAAGCTTGTATATACTGGTGTTTGTAGCATTCGTAATTCTACAGTTAAATGCAAACATCCCATGACTTCATTTGCTATTCTGGAAGTGTTTTTGCTGAAACATTTGCATTTTTGCTACATAATTTATTTTTCCTTTATTGAGGTGTCATATAAATATTTTAAATTTATGTATGCTGGTAGGTTATTTCATTTGGGAACATTATTTAATAAAGCTTTGAAAAATAAATGTTGTTATTAGATATTATAGAAGTGCCCTAAATTCTCTGTATTTAAACACTGTGTGTAATAATTTTTTGTGGGGGGCAACATCTAAAGTAGTGCTCAGGATGCCCTTGGGGCTCTGAAGCTGTGGTGCTGATCAGGCTCTATGGTGCTGGGGATTACTTGGATCACCTGGTGGTTCTTAGGGCCTTTGAGAATCTTAGCTGGAAATGTTGGTGGAACCATGTGGTACTGGAGTTAGAACATAACTGGGTGCATGCTAGGCACATAGCCAAACCACTGTATGATCTCCTAGCCTTGTAGTTTACCTTCAGATCATAACATAGGGAGCCTCTTCTCTTCTACTACTGCATCTGAGAAGAATGTGCTATATCTGTGGTAAGTGCCACATCTCTCTCTTGCAGCATTTGTGAAGGGAGGTAGAGCATGAGCCAGACCCACCTACGAATGGTGTGTCAGTAGAGAATATACATGCCTCTTTTATAATTCTGCTGCAGAGGCAGACCCCACTCTCAAGCAGCTGTGAAGGTATTGAGATCTAATCTGCTCTCAATTCTCATTGGTTGAAAATAGAGGAAGCTCAGAAAAGACATAGTAGATGTGTTTTGTGATTGCTGCTTGAAACTTTCCACAAGACTCTAGTAATAAGTCATTTTAAAAATTGTTATTCTCTGCAGCCACTGCCAATCAGGGTTCCTGCCAGAATCTTAGGTGTGCAAGGTGGGAAGAGCCTCAGAAGAGACTCTGCCCAGAGGGAAGCCATCCTGCTGGTATGTAATTTTAGGATAGGAGTATTTCCCCATCCTCTGAAATTGCTGGAAGAGCCATTTAGAAAGAGGGCATCAGAAGACATGGAAACAGTGACCCAGGACTTGATAGGATATACTTCCAGGAGCCTTTAAATCTAAAGTTGGAGTATTGATAAGGCTTCACACTCTTTATTTTTGGCCTACAGAGGAAACAATTGTTGAGGCAGAGCTTGCTTCACTTATTGATAAGTAAATTATAGGTAATTGTTTTCCCAAACACTTATAACTGTAAATCTGAGCATGTAATTACCATAACTGCCTTTCGGGACAAAGATATTTGTATTTGCACAGAAAGGCTTGATTATGTTCAAAGGAAGTTAATATTTTTCAATTGAAAAATCTTGCAAATTTTATATATCTATAAATTTTGCCTCAATGAAGTAATAATTTAATAGCACAAAAAATGTCCCAATCCATAAATATGAATCTCCTCCCCAGCATATCTGAAGAGAAAAACCAGTGATTAATATAATTGAATATAAGACTCAGAAGTTGTATCAGGCTCTCTTACCATGAGAATAATGTGGTTCCTTTTAAAAGTTGACACCAAATCTACTGCCCCTGAAATATATGAAGGAAGTGAGTTCTACCTAAATTGTAGAGGAACAGGGCTTGAGTCAGAATGTTTTGAAAAAGGGTGGGAAGAAGTAAAATTTTGCAAGCCTTGGGAAATACCTTCAAGGGGTAAAGCAGGTGTTTTATATGTCCATGTGCAATCCAACACTATGTGGCCACTTCAGTAAAAGCTGGTGTAGCTTTAGTGGCCACTGGGCTCCATTGGGAAGTCCCCAACACACCACACCACACACACACACACACACACACACACACGAAGGTGTAGGGCCTGGAGCAATAGCACAGTGGTAGGGCAATTGCCTTGCATGCAGCTAACAGAGGACAGACCTCAGTTTGATTCCTGGCATCCCATATGGTCCCCAAACTTGCAAGGAGCAATTTCTGAGCACAGAGGCAGGAGTAATCCCTGAGCACTGCCAGGTGTGATACACACACACACACACACACACACACACACACATGAAAAGAAAGAAGTGTAATTTTCAGGTATAAGTCTTGAAGTGTTCTGCCTACTTTTTCCTCAGTGAACTTTATAGTTTCGGATCTGATTTCAAGGTCTTTAATCCATTTTGAGTTGCTTTTGTGTAAGGTGTGAGGTATGGATCAGTAAGGTGTTTAACCAGTTGTTTCAAAATTATTTGTTGAAAAGACTGTCTTTGTTCCATTTCAAATTCTTGGCTCCTTTTGTTTGTTTGTTGGGTTTTTGGACCACACCTGGTAATGCTCAGGGGTTACTCCTGTCTATGTGCTCAGAAATTGCTCCTGGCTTGGGAGACAATATGGGAGCAGGGAATTGAACCCAGGTCCATCCTGGGTCGGCCACTTGCAAGGCAAATGCCCAACTGTTGCACTATAACTCTGGTCCCTTCTTGGCTCTTTTGTCAAATATTAGTTGACCATATATTTGGGGGTATATTGTAGGATATTCTATTCTGAGCCATTGGTCTGAGACTCTGTCTTTGTTCCAGTACCATGCTGTTTTGATCACTATCGCTTTATAGTGAAGCTTCAAGTTAGATAAGGAAAGGCTACCCAGTTTCTTGTTTTTCAGTACGGATTTAGCTAACCTAGATCTTTTGTGGTTCCATACAAACTTTATCATTGATTGTTCTAAGTCCTTAAAAAATGATGTCTAAAATTGGATAGGGATGGTATTGAATCTATATAGTAGTTTAGGTAAGATAGTCATTTTGATGATGTTGCTTCTTCCTACCCATGAGCATAGGATGTCCTTCCTATTCCTTAGGTCTACTTCAATTTCTTTCTGAAGTGTTTTGAAGTTTTCATTGTATACATCTTTCCTCTCTTATGTCAGGTTGATTCTTAGGTACTTGACATTTTTAGGTGCTATTTTAAATGGGATTTCCTCCTTAATCTCTTTCTCCTGTGCTTCGTTATTTGCATAGAGCAGTGGTTCTCAAATAGTGGGGCTCGTCCCCCCGGGGGGGAGGGCACAAGGCTCCATAAAGGGGAGCACGTTAACCTCGGCAAGCACTGTCATAACAAGCTAAGCCCCGTGTTTATGTCTCTATATGTCTCTGGAGCTGAGAGTTGCTGTGCCCTGCTTCAAACCCCACTTCGAAAAGCTATGCATTGCAAAACATGCTCCTTGTAGCCATTAATCCAGACATCACATCTGATTAAAAAAATCAGCTCAAATTATTTTATATATTTTTGTTTTGCAGGTTAAAGTTTTTCTTAATAAAGATACTATTTACAAAGACTATACTTTCAGGGATCATTTCTATAGTATGTGACTAAAGAAGTTTCTCTAATCGTGTAGAGCACCCGAAGCCATGAGGAGGAGCCAGAGCCTCCTCTCCTGAGCATGAAGCCAGCTCTAGGTGTCGCTTCTGCGACTGCCTTTGGCCATTGATGTTCGTTCTCCCTTTCCTCTGGAACGGGTAGAGGGAGAGGATGCAGTCTGAGTGGTAAAAAAAAAAAAGATTCCATTTACAGTTGTGCAAGGTGGCATGAAAAATAATTTCTTCTTCCTAGGGGGGCATGACAGAAAATAATTGAGAAGCACTGGTATAGAGGAATTCTACTGTCTTTGTGTATTGACTTTGTAGCTGGCACTTTGCTGTATTGGTTTATTGTTTCTAGGAGTTTTACTGTGGACACTTTAGGATTTTTGATGTATATCATCATATCATCTGCAAAAAAGAGATAGTTTGACTTCCTCTTTCCCTATTTGGATTTCTTTGATTTCCTTCTCTTTTCTGATCGCTATTGCTAGGACTTCTAAAACTATGTTGAATAAGAGTGGAGACAGTGGACAGTCTTGCCTAGTAACTGACCTTAGTGGAAATGCTTTCAATGGGCTTTTTGTATGTTTGTTTTTGGGCCACACCTGGTGACGCTCAGGGGTTACTCCTGGCTATGCACTCAGAAATCGCTCCTGGCTTGGGGGATCATATTGGATGCCAGGGGATCGAATCATGGTCTGTCCTAGGTTAGCACGTGCAAGGCAGAATTCCTACTGCTTGTGCCACCATTCCAGCACCTAAACCTTATATTTTTAGACTGTGTGCAAATTAGATTTATATCCTAAGGCATGGTCTATTCTAGAAAAGGTTCTATGTGCACTTGCGAAGAATGTGTATTCCGCTTTCTGAGGTTGGAGGGCCCTGTATAAGTCTATTAGTCCTAGTTCTTCTAGTTTCTTGTTTAGGGCTCTTATGTCTAGCAGTGATAATGGTGTGCTGAAGTTTCTTACTACTATCACATTTCCTTCTATATGTTTCTCTAGGTTTGTGAGCAAATGGTTTACATATTTGACTGGCTCTATATTTGGTGCATAAATGTTGATCAAAGTTAGTACTTTTTCGTCTAACATTAGCCTAATTGATATGTAGTGACCTTCTTTGTCTCTGAGCACTTTCTTGAGATTGAATGCAATTTGATTTGATATAAGAATGTCTCTCCCAGATTTTTGTTTTACATTGGCTTGGATCATTGATTTCCATCCTTTTATTCTAAGCCTCTGTCTATTCTGTTCTTTTTAGTGTGTTTCTTGCAGGCAGCAGATGTCCAGTTTTGTTTTCTAACCCAACATTCTGCTTCTGCTATACATCTTTTAATGGAAGAGTTTGGTCCAATGACATTTAAGGAGATTATTGACAAAGAGGGTTGTTGTGATGTTATATTGTATAGGGTTGTTGTTGTTACAATTGGGCATTTGGTTTTTGTAACTGATCTCTGAAAAGTCCATTTAGAATAAGTTTGGTTAGCACAGATATCTTTCTTGTATGAGAATGATTTTAATCCTTCCTCCCATGTAAATGAGAGTTTTGCTGGGGAGTGGACTCTAGGTTGGAAGTTTCTTTCATTCAGTAGTTTAAATAAGTTATTCTAGTCTTCTAGCCTGGTTTGTTTCAAATGGGAGATCTGGGTTGATTTTTATGTTCCTTGTTTTCCCTCATTGTCTTAAAGGATTCATTTCTCTCTTTGTTTTTGGTCATTTGGATTACAATATGTCTTGGTGTTGATCTATTGGGTCTATTTTATTTGGAACTCTTTTCACCTCTAGAATGTGTACCGGTGCCTCTTTCCAGAGGGTGAGAAAATTTCCTGCTATTATTTTCCCCACTACTTATTCTTCCCTTTTCATTTTCCTCCCCTTCTGGTATTTCTATAAGACATAGATTATTTCTTTTGTCTTTGTTCATTAAGTATATTACACTTTCTTCTAATATTTGTCTCTCATTATTTTTTATTTCTTTGTTGTTGCTGGCTTGCATTTGGACAAGTTTATCCATGCGATTCTATATGTGTGTAATTGTGCTGCTATGGCTTGCTAGCATGTTTTTTTAGTTCCCTTATTTCCATTGGTATGGACTCTCTTGAATCTTCTGATAGAGTTCTTCTTTGAGTTAGATTAATTGTTCATCTTAATTGTTTTGGTTAGTGACTCATTGAATTTTATTATTAAAACATTAAAAGCTGTTTTTAGATCCTCATCTATTAAGTTTGTACATTTTAGAGGACTTAGAAATCTGTTAGAATTTCTCCCCATTTCTCCAGCTGCTGATGTCTTCCGTAGTTTCCTCATTGTTCTTTGCATTGGGTGGGTTGTGGTGCTGATATTTTAGGGTGATTTTTTAAACTGGTCTGTGATAGCGAGAGAGCTCTTCTGCCTCTAACGCCAAAAGGGGGTGAATGCAGTGAAGGGGTTGCTTGTGTGCAGGGTCATGCCCTGCCCCAGGTTTCTATGGAGACCTCTTTCACACTGCAGGAAAGGTGGCTTGTGTGTGGAGGTTGAGCCCCTGCCTTAGAGTACCCGAGCTTTCCACCTTCACCTGTGGCAGCCAGAGACCTCTTCTGCCCTGCAGTGCCCAAGGCAGGGTGAAGAGAAGGTGTAATTTTCAATAGAGAGCTAATCATTTGCTCCTAACTTTTTTGCATTAGGAACTCACTTTTTAGTATATTATACATTTGTGGGTTAGTTAATATATGAAATAGTTGATATAATAACATATTCCTTTTCATAAAACTCAAGTAAGATGTGGGGAATATTTTATGTTATATTTGATTGCTAGTTTAGGAATTTTTTTCACTTAATAATTTTGAAATTGGATACTGTAAAATTTCAAAAAATCAGCTAATAAAATACCTATGTCTAGTAAGTTAAAAGTACCATTAAACATGTATACAACTCTTGGGGTTTGTTGTTTGATGTTCTTGCTACCACACTTTCTGGAGAGAGAGAGAGAGAGAGAGAGAGAGAGAGAGAGAGAGTATGTCTGCCTGTCTACCTGTCTTTGGGGGGAGGGCACACCAAGCAGTGTTCAGGGACTACTCTTGGCTCTGCACTCAAGAATCACTCCTATTAGGCTTAGGAGACCATATGGGATTCTTTTTGGGGATTGAACCTGAGTCAGCCATGTACAAGGCAATTTTCTATGGGCTGTACTATGTTCTGGTCCCCTGCCTGTCTATCTTGCTGTCTATCTTTCTCTTGCTGGTTGTGATAGGTTGTGACATCACCCTGGAGACCATGCCAATATTATGTGCCTTCTCGGGGGCTTAAAATTTAATTGTGCCTCTTTATTTTCAAGGGTTTCTTCCTTTCCTTGGGATAACTAAATGCTGGTTTTCAGTCTGGCTGACATATGGCAACACAAAACTCTCACAGTGGATTTCAGTGTCTCTTTGACTGATAGATATAGAAACTGGATATTTTGTTTCTCTGTAAGTATTTCTCAGGCTGGTCACTGTGCTCCTTATTAGACTGAAATTTTAAAGTTTTAGCCTAAGTGTCTACCTGGCCCTGTGTATAGGGATTTCCTTGTGGGCTCAGGGGATCTTATAGGGTACTGGGGATTGACTCCAGGTTTGTTGCATGCAAAGCATGTGCTATACCCACAGTACTATTGCTCCAAACCTTGTGATGATCTTTTCTGATCATATTCGAGTTTCTTTTTTTTCACTCAAGCCAAATTACTTACTGAAAATTCCAAACATTTCTTAAAACAAGTCTGTGTCTGCATGTGTATATTTTTAAGACTAATATATTTTTCTGGTCTTAGAAGAAATAAAATTTGGGGTTGAGGCCAAATAGGAATTCTGACAGTTTTTTTTATTTTCAAATATTCTAGAGTCTCTAAATGATATTCCAGAGTCTCTAAATGAGAATGCCTACTCAAAAAATTATCCATAATATTTTACATGTAAATTGTTCAAAATATTTATATTGTCTTTTTTTGGGGGGGTCACACTGGCTGCGCTCAGGGGAACTCCTGGCTCTACGCTGAGAAATCGCTCCTGACAGGCTCGGGGGATCATATGGGATGCCAGGATTCGAACCACCGTCCTTCCTGCAAGGCATATGCCTTACCTCCAGGTTATCTCCCCAGCCCCTAATATTTATATTGTCAATTAATAATAAAGTTATCAAATACCTAATAGCTCAGCAAATAACAGCAAACTATAGTTAATTTTAGGACAATTATAAAATCATAAAACATTATAAAATGATGAGTTATGGTCGAATTTTAGCACTTTTTTGTCCTTATCATGTAAAACTGTCTTTTAACTCAACTGGAGGAAAACTATGACTATTTTTGTGTTATTTAGCCCATAAAGTACTGGTACCATGAATGAAATAAATTCACTTTCATAATCTGTAGTGAAAACTAGCACCAAACCTGCATTTAATCCAGCTTAACACTAGTGATTGCCTTAAAGGAGCACTCTTTTCTATAAAGTTATGAAAGGTACTTTAGTTCATCTGGAGATAAGACCATTAAGTTATTTAATATTAATTATGTATTTATAAGTTAAATATACAAAATGTGATGTCTGCTTTTCTTTTTGCCAAGTGAAAAGAGTAGAATCCAAATTGAAATATTTTTAGAATGCAAAATTGAAATTTTGATTCCATGTCATTCAAAAAGTGAATTAGCTTCTAAAACTTCAGTGATGCCAGGGATCTAGTTCTGGGCCTCATGTATGGAAGATATGCATCCCTGATCCCTGAGTTATGCAATCCAATAAAAAAGCATAATTTATAAATAGATTATAAAATAATGCTTGGGGCCAAAGAGATAGTACATTGGGTAAGGTATTGTCTTGCACAAAGCTGACCCAAGTTTAATCCTTGGCACTCTATGATTCCTGAGCACCTCCAGGAGTGATCTTTAAAAGCAGAACCAAAAAATAAATCCCTGTGTTCCACCAGATGTAGCTTCTCCAAGTAAAATAAACAAAAAAATAGTGTGCTTGAACTGTACAAAGACAGTGGAACAATTGATTTGTTATTATCACTCATTACAGAGTCTTGGAACACAGGTAATTATAGTTAAGAGTTAGATGGTTAAAATACAATCCAACTGTATTGCAGTGGTATTTTATTTATATAATTGTCAGAAACCTCATCGTACAGTGGTCAAAGAGGTAAAATAAAAATATATTCCTTGTTGATATATGAAAATATTTACATATTTTAAAATATTAACATATTAAGAATATTTATTTGGGCATATATTTGTTGCAGAAGGGTTTTACTTGCATGGCTACTAGGACAGTTAATAATTCCTTTTAGGGTTGGGGAATAAAAAAATCGTTCCTTTTAATACTAGTGGAGGGAAGAATGAAGGTGGTACATGAAGGTGTACGAAAACCTGTCATTATCAATATTGTAAAATTCAGTGCCTAATATTTTAAAATCAAGTAAAATGTGATAGATTATAAGAGGAAGAACAAAGAATCAACTAACATTTATTGGGGTTTCTTTACATGCCACCATGTTTCCAGGCTCTTGAAACTTAGTTTTTATCAACCCTAAATCCAAATCTTCTTTATCTTTTCACTTGAAGTAATATAACCATTGTAATTTTTTATTTGGTTGGTTTTGGTTTTGGTTTTGAGTTTTGGTTTTGGTTTTGGTTTTTGAGTCATGCCTGAGTTGGTCCTCAGGGATTACTCCTGATTCTGCACTCAGAAATGACTCCTGGCAGGCTTGGGGAATCATATAGGATGCCGGGGACAGAACCCAGGTTGGCTGCGTGCAAGGCAAACACCCTACCAACTCTCTACTATGCTATTATGTCAGTCCCCAATACAACTACTTTCTAAGAGGTCCTTTAAATTTCAGAATTGTTCCTTTTTAATTCTTTGTATGTTTGTAAAGTGTAAAATAAACAAAACCAACCAAACAAAAAATAAACATAAAAAACTACACCCCATCTTATGTTTAAAATGACTTGTGACTCCCCATTTCTTAGTCTTTTAGCAATTCTTTAGTCCTCGGTGGTACCCTGTTCTTCCTCTTCCTGAAGGCTCTCTACCTCCCCTTTCACCTCATTTTATAATGAGACTAGTTAATTCTCCCTCACCCTTCAAGACACCTTTGAAGTTACTTTCCTTAGGAAAGTTTTAATTGAATTTTGCAGCTGGTGCCTTTTCTCTCTAGCAAGTGACAAAATAAACTGCTCTGTCTTTGACATGCTGATTTTCTTGCCTGGTTTCACTCTTGTAGGCCTATAAGTCACAGAGGTCCTACCTAACACAATCAAGAAATCACCATGTAATGAAACAGTAAGGGCTATTGGGTTACAAACAGATGGCCTAGAAAGTATTGTTTGGTTAAGGTTGCAGAACTAGTGGATTTACACTGGTAGAATTACAAAAGTCCAGATTCTCTGTGCACCAAGGAAATCTGTTCTGTATTATGTGTGAAAGTGCCATAGACTCATTTGGCTTACATGGTTTTCCTGGAGACTTGCTGAGGGGATAATCCATAAATATTCATTGTTAAGCCAACAGGAAACAACACCTTGAACATTGTAGTATTTCATCCACATGCTTTTGTGATTATTACATGTCTCAGATCACCAGTCTCTAGTCCTCCCTATTCCTAGGCAATGAAGCCTTAATACCTGAAGGAGCCAGATTTTGTTTTTCATTATACTGGTTCATTAATATTCTACTAGATATTTACATCAATGCTTTTTGTTATAGCACCTGGTCTTTCACTCTCTCACCTCTGATTCTATTATTATGTTACAAAAACATAGTAGATATGTGTGTGGTAGGGAACTATGAAGTATAAGGCATTATTGAAACTGCTAAAATATTCAGTATGTTTAATGGATTCCTAAAATTAAAACACCTCTGATTTATTATTTATGTTTCTTTTTGAGTCACTGAAATGCAAAATGGAAAAATAGAAAGGAATTTTGTTATTTATTCATAGAAATTATGTTTTCTTGGACATGTAAAATCTTAGAGAACAATTTAAAACAAATTTTCTCAGATACATAATGTTGAAATTAATTTCAGTTTATTTATTTATTTATTTTGCTTTTGGATTGTACCTGACTTCGCCTGGCACAATCCTGGCAGTATTCAGGAAACTATAAAAGGTGCTGGAGAATGAATATACATCATTGTCACAAGCAAGACAAGCACTTTGCCTTCTCTCTCTCTGTCTCTCTCTCTCAGCACCAATATTTATAGTTTTAAAATGCCCCATATATATATATATATATATATCTTTAATCAATGTGTAATGCCATATCAAAAAATCTAAGACTCTCTCCTTTCAAATCTTAAGCTTTTACCATTGCCATTTTTGGACAACATAGTTGGATTTGCATGCCAGCTTCTGCTATGTAAGCTTTTTCATTGCACATGTGATTATTCTTCTGGCAATACTAAATACCTATATTGAGTTGGATTAGCAAACTAAAAATAATAGTCCGAGTGTTATTATTATGTGGTACTATGCTTGGGCTATCTTTATACATTATTTTATTACTTAATCCATTATCACATTCCATAAGATAGATGCCATGAAATATTAATGTGTTCTTTTAGTGAATTCTGCTAGACATTTAAGAAATAATGCCAATTTTACATGAGCTCTTATAGAACATAGCAAAGGTATATAGCAAAAGCATATACATATATATTTTTCCATCTCAGTGTAGGAAACCAACATTATATTTTAATTAAAAATAGATAAGGACATAGAAAAAAAGCTTTAGACTTTTATCCTTCCTAGTAAGACAATATGCAACAGCAATATCTTCAACAATTCTAACAAATTGAATGCCAAATTGTAAAAAATAATAATGCATTATTATCAAATTTATTATTGTATAACTGCTTTGCATTTCTTTTCGGTGATTGCAAGAATATTTCAACATTTGAAAATAAGTTGCTAGACATTATAATATACATTGTCTAATAAATGCAAAACTTTATTTAGCAAAATTTGGCATTTGTTTATAACTTTGAAAGCTCAGGAGAGGGTCAGGAGTGATACTCCAGTTGGTAGGATGTTGCCTTACAGGCAACCAACCTGAGTTTGAATCCTATCATTCCATATAGTCCCTGGAGCACTGCCAGGTGTAATCCCTAAGTGCAAAGCCAGAAGTAAGCCTGCCAGATGTGACCACAACACAATACACAACTCAAAAGTTTTTTAAAACAAAAGGTAATTTTCATATAAAAAATAGCCACTAAAATTTATAGCTGAGATAATATTCAATGAAGAATAGTTAGATACTTTTAACATTAAAACTGGTACATATAAACACTGAAATATTATGCAGTTGTCAGTAGCAATAAAGTCATGAAATTTTCCTATACATGGTTGTACATAGAATCTATTATGCTGAGTGAAATAAGTCAGAGGGAGAGAGATTTACACAGAATCGTCTAATTCATCTATGAGTTTAAGAAAAATAGAAGACATTTTTGCAATAATTCTCAGTGTTTATATGTACCAGTTTCTTTAGCCACTAATCTGTTGAAGGGATCTCAGTTGTTTCCATAATCTGGCTATTGTAAATAGTGCTGCAATGAATATAGGTGTGAGGAAGGGATTTTGTATTGTATTTTTGTGTTCCTAGGGTATATTCCTAGGAGTTGTATAGCTGGATTTTATGGGAGCTCGATTTCCAGTTTTTGGAGGAATCTTCATATTGCTTTTCATAAAGGTCAGACTAGACAGCATTCCCACCAGCAGTGAATTAGAGTTCCATTCTCTCCACAAACCTGCCAGCACAGTTTGTTCTCATTCTTTATGATGTGCGCCAATCTCTGTGGCATGAGATGGTACCTCATAGTTGTTTTGATTTGCATCTCCCAGATGATTAGTGATGTGGAGCATTTTTTCATATGCCTTATGGCCATTTTATTTCTCCTTTGACAAAGTGTCCGTTAATTTCTTCTCCCCATTAATTGATGGAATTAGGTTTTTTTCGTGTAAAGTTCTGTCAGTGCTTTGTATATTTTGAATATTAGTCACTTATCTTATGGGTATTGGGAGAATAGTTTCACCCACACAGTGGTTGGCTCTTGTATTCTGGATACTATTTCCTTTTAGGTGAAGAAGCTTCCCAGCTTAATATATTCCCATCTGTTAATCTTTGCTTTCACTTGCTTGGAGAGTACAGTTTCCTCCTTAAAGATGCCTTTAGTCTCAATTTATGGAGTATTTTTACCTACATGTTGTTCTATATAACTATGGTTTCATCTTTGATATTAAGGTCTTTAATCCATTTGGATTTTACCTTGGTACATGATGTTAGCTGGGGGCTGAAAGTGGCCAACCAGTTGTGCCAACACCACTTGTTGAAGAGGCTTTCCTTGCTCCATTTAGGATTTTTTGCTCTTTTATCAAAAATTAGGTGTTTATATGTTTGAGGAACATTTTCTGAGTACTCAGCCTATTCCACTGATTTGAGGCTCTGTCTTTATTCCAATACCATGCTGCTTTGATTAACTATATCTTTGTAGTACAGTTTAAAGTTGGGGAAAGTAATGCCTTCCATATTCCTTTTCCCAAGGATTGCTTTAGCTATTCAAGGGTGTTTATTTTTTCCAAATAAATTTCAGGAGTGTTTGATCCACTTCTTTGAAGAATGTCATGGGTATATTTAGAGGGATCATATTAAGTAAATAGAATGCTCTGGGGAGTATTGCCATTTTAATTATGTTGATCCTGCCAATTCATGAGCAGGATGTATTTCCATTTCCGCTTGTCCTTTCTTATTTCTTGGAGCTGGATTTTATAGTTTTCTTTGTATAGGTCCTTCACGTCTTTGGTCAAGTTGACTCCAAGATATTTGAGCTTGTATGACACTAATGTGAATGGGGTTGTTTTCTTAATATCCATTTCTTTCCTATTATTGCTGTATAAAAAGGCCATTGATTTTTATGTGTTAATTTTGTAGCCTGCCACATTGATATATGAATATATTGTTTCTAGAAGCTTTTTGGTAGAGTCTTTAGGGTTTTCTAAGTAGAGTATCATGTCATCTGCAAGCAGTGAGAGTTTGACTTCTTCCTTTCCTATCTGGATTCCCTTGATATCTTTTTCTTGCTTAATCGCTATAGCAAGTACTTCCAGTACTATGTTGAATAGGAGTGGTGAGAGAGGACAGCCTTGTCTTGTGCCAGAATTTAGAGGGAAGGCTTTTAGTTTTTCTCTATTGAGGATAATATTTGCCATTAGCTTATGGTAGATGGCCTTTTCTAACCATATTAGGAAAGGTTTCTTTAATTCCCATCTTGCTGAGAGTTTTTATCAAGAATGGGTGTTGGACCTTATCAAATGCTCTCTCTGTATCTATTGATATGATCATGTGATTTTTATTTTTCTTGTTATTGATGTTGTGTATTATGTTGATAGATTTACAGATGTTAAACCATCCTTGCATATAATTTGATCTTTCAGATTTATTTTTGGGTTTCCTCTTCATTGACTTCTGCTCTAAGGTTTGCTATTTTCTTCTACCTATTTTTGGTTTCTTTGTTGATCATTTTCTAATTTTATAAGCTGCATCATTAAGCTATTCAGGTATGCCCCTTCTTTCTTGCTGATGTGTGCTTGCAAAACTGTAAATTTTCCTCTCAGTACCCTTTGCTGTGTCCCATAGATTCTGATAGTTTGCGTCTTCATTGTCATTTGTTTCCACAGAGTTTTGTTTTCCTCTTTGACTTCATCTTGGACCCACTGGTTGTTCAGTAGCAGACTCTTTAATGTACAGTTGTTAAAGTTTTTCTTCTGTGTCTCTTTGTAGTTAACATCTCATTTCAGAGTCTTGTGGTCAGTGAAGGTAGCCTGCAAAATTTCTATCCTCTTGATCTTATGAAGGTATGTTTTATGTTTCAGCATATGGTCTATCCTGGGGAATGGCCCATGTACATTGTAGAAGTATATATACATGTATATAGTATATATGTATATATACTAGGCATCTTTCTTGCATTTCTCTTTTAAGAGCTAGTATATTTTTGTTGGGTTTCAATCTGGTTGACAAGGCCATGTTTAGGTGTCTCACAATTATTGTGTTATTATTGATATCCTCTTTCAAATTTGTCAATAATTGTATTAGATATTTTTCTGGTCTCTCATTGGGTGTGTATATGTTTAGTAGTGTGATTTCTTCCTGTTGCACATATCCCTTTATTAGTTCGAAGTGTTCATCTATGTCCCTTACAACTTTTCTGAGTCTGAAGTTTGTGTCATCAGATAATAATATGGCCACCCCAGCTTTTTTAGGGGTGTTGTTTGCCTGGATGATTTTACTCCAGCCTTTGATTTTGAGCCTATGTTTTTTTCTGACTATTCAGGTGTGTTTCTTGTAGGCAGCAGAAGGTTGGATTCATCCTTTTGATCCATTTCACCACTCTGTGTCTCTTAATTGGTGCATTTAGTCCATTGACATTGATGGAGATGATTGTCAAGGAATTTAATGTAATCTTTGTGTATAAGTTTGGTGTGTCTGTGGTCTGTCTTGTCTTAAAGTAGATCTTTCAGTTTTTTCTTTGAGGCTGGTTTTGCATCTGTAAAGTTTCTGAGCTGTTGCTTATTCGTGAAGCTATGTATTCTTCCTTCAAACCTGAATGTAAGTCTGGCTGGGTGCAGTATTCTAGGTGAAGCATCCATTTCATTAAGTCTTGTCACAATATCCCACCACTGTCTTCTGGCCTTGAGAGTTTCTTGTGACATGTCTGCTGTAAGTCTTAAGGATGCTTCTTTGAATGTAATTTCCCTTTTTGATTTGCTTCTTTCATCATTGTAGCTATGATGTGTCTTGGGTGTTTTTCTTCAGGTCTCTTTTAGTTGGTACTCTTCAGGCATGCAGGATTTGATTGCATGCAGTCTTTCGCTCCAGGAATTTCTCTGTGATGATGTCTTTGACTGTTGATTATTCCAGGGGATCTCCTTCCTAGGTCTCTGGGACTCCAATAATTATTATATTGTTGCTGTTGAGTTTATCAATGACTTCTATTTTCATCTGTTCACATTCTTTGATTATTTTTTCCATTGTATGATCATTTGCCTTAAGGTTCTTTTTCAATCTCTTTTGCAGAATGGAGTTGTTCTGCATTTCATCTTCCAGTTCACTGATTCTGTCGTTGGCTGCAGTTACTGTGTTGGAGAGGCTTTCTATTGAGGTTTTCAGTTCAGCTACCATGTTTTTAGATCTGTTATTTCAGTTTGAAGTTTTCTGCTTTCTATCTTTGTGTTCTGTTCATATAGAGATATGTGTTCTTTTATTTTCATGAGAATTCTTGATATTTCTATTCTAAACTCCTTATTGAGAGATTAATCAGATGGTTGGTATTTCTTGGGTCATCAGAGCTATCATCTTCATTCTCTGTGCATGGTGTTTGCCTGTGAGTTTTCCCCATTATCAATGCTTGTAGTGTGATTTTTACTTCATGTTATGGTGGGGTTCATTAGTTAGAAAAATCACACAGCTGTGAAGCAGAGCTCTAGTAGAGAGTTTTTGCTGGGCCCTTCTCAGCCCTCTCAGGAGAGGTTCAGGAGACACAAGGGTAGAGACACACACATAGGCAACAGGGCCCCTCGGTCTCTCCCAGTTGCTAATCTCAGAGCAGGTGCAAACCCTTCCCACCTGCCTTTACAGACGAAAGATCTGCCTTTCTGTAAGGGCACCCCTGGTAGATGGTTTTTACTCACTCAGTCTTTTTTGGCCCTTTCGGCTTGGGAGCCACTAGGAGACAGTTTTTGCTGGGACCTTCTTTGCCCTCTCAGGAGAGGTTCAGAAGACAGAATAGTAGAGAAACATGCAAAGGTAACATGTCCACCAGTCTCTCCCAGTTGGTAATCTCAGAGCAGGGGCATAACCCTCCTGCCTGCCTTCACAGACAAAGGATCTGCTTTTCTCTCTCCTCCTTTCTTTCTGCTGACTTCTTTTTGACTAGGACTCTGAATTGGTTTCCCTGTCCTTAGAATTGCTAATCTTGTCTTCAGATGTTGGCTCTTCTCCCTGCTTGCCACATTGCTTTTAGCATGGACTCTAGCTTCTGTAATAAAGCTAATACAGTCACTATCTTCTGATAAACTGAGCAGGATGGACTTGCCCAAGAACTAATCCCTAGCAAAGTTGTGTTTCAATGTCATTGGATTCTGTCAGTGAGTGTCAATTTTTTAATCTGTATCTTCTACCCAGATTCCCAGATTAGAACAGATTCCTTCAAATGATATTCTTGGCATTCATGTTTCAGGCTCCTCAACATATCACTGAGTGATAGTATCCAATTTTCTTGCTTTTCCAAATTTTTAGTATACATTATGTGTCTATTATTAGTTTAGCACATAGATGTAAATTTTATTGAATGGTGGTTTCAGAATAGGAATCTAAAGTTGTTGATAGTTATCAGCATGATGATCTTTATATAATATCTTTATTAAATCGCCATGATTACAAAAATGATTGTAGTTAGGTTGCAGTCATAAACAGAATAGCCTCCTTCACCAGTGCAACATTCCCACCACCAATGCCCCCAATCTCTCTCCTCCCCCACCCTGCCTGTATTCAAGACAGGCATTCTACTTCTCTCAATCATTAACATTGTTATGGTAGTTGTTAGTTTAGTTATTTCTCTAACAGTCACCACTCTTTGTGGTGAGCTTCATGTCATCTTTATTGTCTCTGGGCATTATTACAATAATGTATTTTATTTTTCTTAAAGCCCATAGATGAGTGAGACTATTCTGTGTCTATCTCTCTCCCTCTGACATTTTATTCAGAATAATAGTTTCCATGTGCATTCATATATAGGAAAATTTCAAGTCATGATAATTTTTATAACACAGAAACATTCATATGTTAAACTTAAATAAATATGTGGGTTTGTCTAAGTCAGATCTTCTACCAGAGTAGAGTAATAAGACATATCAAATACTATAAGTATAGGAAAACATACAAAAAAAAAGCAGAAATAAGAAAATGACAACAAGCACTCTTTTGGATTTGTTAGTTTTGTTTTTTGGCCACACCTGGCAGTGCTCAGGGGTTACTCCTGTCTCTCTGCTCAGAAATCACTTCTGAAAAGCACGGGGGACCACATGGGATGCCAGAATTTGAACCACCATTGGTCCTGGGTCGGCCACTTGCAAGACAAAGCCGTACCGTTTTGCTATCTCTCTGGCCCCCACTCTTTGTTTCTTATATAAAATGTGAACTGTTAGCAATAGAATGAGTCTAAGTGAGGCCGGAGAGAAATCATGGAGGTAAGGCATTTGCCTTTCATGCAGAAGGATGGTGTTTTGAATCCTGGCATCCCATATGGTCCCCCGAGCCTGCCAGGAGCTATTTCTGAGCTTAGAGCCAGGAGTAACCACTGAGCACTGCCGGGTGTGACTCAAAAACCAAAAATAAATAAATAAATAAATAAATAAATAAGTCTGAGCAAAGTTTAGAAAAGAGTAACACCCAAAGGGTCATGACATCTTTAAACTACATCTTCTTTTTTCAAAAGTTGATATGTATAAATCTTGCAGCAAATTATAATTAGGACTATCATATAATTTATTGTCCAAATGAAATCAGTTTAATTTATAAGATTGAGAGATATAAATAAATATTATTCTACTTTCTAAGATAATCATATGTAAAATGAGGACTGCTCCAGAAATTCGTGGTTATTCTCATTCACTTTTAAAATAAGTAAATTTAGGGGCTGGAGTGGTAGCACATGACTAACCCAGGACAGACTCAGGTTTGATTACCTGGCATCCCAAAAGGTCCCCCGAGCCAGGAATGATTTCTGAGCACAGAGCCAGGAGTAATCCCTGAGCATCACTGGGTATGGCCAAAAAATAAAATAAAATAAGTAAATTTAAAACTATCATAAAACAATTTCTTCCTTTTCTTCTTCATGTTCATGACACACTACTACGGGCATTGCTCAACTATAATTTTTGGTTGATGCCTATAATTCTACTCCTCCAACTCATTTCTTCATCAAAATGTAAATTAACATGTGTTGCTATTTTAGGAAAATGCTTCTTAATATGTACTGTATATATAAATAACTTAGATATTATGTCAAAAAGATTATGTCAAAGAACAGATATTTGGTTTGCTTTGTTTTGGGTCCATACCTACGATGCTCAAGTATCACAACTATCAGTGTACATAGAGATATTAGGGATATGCAGTGCTAGGGATTTAACTCATATCCTGCATGCAAAGTATATATTTTGCTGGTTGAGCTATTGGTCAGGCCTATGGTGCAGATTTTGATTCAGTAGGTCTCTGATGGTACCTGAAACTCTACTTTCCTAACAAGGTTTTAGAAAATACTAATGCTGCTTGGCCACATTTTTTAAAAAAAAGTTATAGAGGAAATTTGAAAGTCATCAGTGACTCTGCTGATAACACCAAGTACCTATTTGCTCATCTGATTGCTGGACACTGGAGTTTTGGAACATTAAAATGGATATTTATTGATTCACATAAATCACAGAAGTAGTAATTGATCACTCCCTTTAGAATACATTTTGTAATGATGACTCTGCATCTAAAGGCAGATCAGACCATTCTTTAATATAAGTAGCTGAAAGAAAACAATAGAGCACAAAAAATAGTGAGTCGATATTGCAGTTTTTTCTAAGGTAATTTTAAAGAAAACATCTCCATATTCAGATATTTAAATGATATTATAACTCTGTTATAACCTTACATTGAAGGTTGAAAATGGTCATCAGATGGATGTGGGCACTTTAAAACATACACAACATTACTACCACACAAAATTTATTAGAAATATTTTCTTCTTTAGATTCAAGTTTTTATTTTAATTTTTTTATTTAAAGAAAATGCATCACTGGGGCCAGAGCAGTGGCTCAAGCAGTAGGGCATTTGCCTTGCACATGCTGACCTAGGATGGACTGTGGTTCGATCTTCCAGCATCCCATATGGTCCCCCAAGCCAGGAGCGATTTCTGAGTCACTAGCCAGGAGTAACCCCTGAGAGTTACCTGGTGTGGCCCAAAAACAATAACAACAACAACAACAACAAAGCATCATGTAGTTGACAAAACCAATCATAATACATTTGTTTCAAGATGTTGGAAAGCAAAGTTATTAGAAAAATAGAAAGAAAATAGAAAGAAAAACTAAAAAATAAAATGGAAGAAAAGAAACAAGAGAAAAAATCAGTAACAAGTATATTTGTGAAAACTATTGTATCTCTAATAAAGTCATTAATACAAAGCAAAAGATTTAGCAAGCTCTTTTTTAAAGATAAGAGAAAAAATACAATATAAAAGGTGTTTATGTGTGTGTGGCAATTGATGTTTTTTGCATAGGCATAGCAAAATATGAGGGAAATAGAAAGGAAAAACCTTTGGCCTATAACAAGGGATATCTTACCCATGAAGTATCCTGACATAAGACCAACTCCAGGCTTCAGGCATACTAAGTTGTCCAACCTCAAAGTCTTTCTCTGTGGTTTCGATACATGCTCTTCACAATCACGGTTGTTACTGTCAGGTTTCTGTAGTTAGAGATTCTGGTTTCTGTACAGATCCTATGTCAATGTCAGGGTGACTTAGAGTGTCTTCTGGTTTAATCTCACCATTAGGTGGCAACATACATAATCCTGCCTTGAAAGCAGGTTATTGTTGTTACCAAGTCATCAGGGCATCATAAGAACCCACTCTGAAGTAAGTCAATGCCAGAGCAGCAGTAGGGCCTTCTCTGGTGTTGGTGTAGAAAACCATGGTTGTTTTCATAGATAGGATCCAAGGATTAGGGGTGAATGGTCAATGTTCAATCTTCTGAAGCCTAAGCCAAGTCACTATTATAAGTGTTTGGGGTGTAAGGCCCAACTGAACTATAAAATTTATGTGTTTCAATCTCTATTAGATAAGAACTTGTTTACACATGTAAGATTTTTTCATTTTAATAGGCCTATGCAAAAGTAACAATGCTACATGCTACTTCTGGTGCATATGGGAATAAAAATAACAAGCTAAACAATCCCTATAATTTTGTTCTTACTTGAACTCAGAACACTAGAGAAACTTATCTACTAGAATTCCCTTCTAAATAGATCCAAACAAATGGGGAAAATTGCTACTGTATAAGAAGATAAAAAATAAGGGCTATACCTATTAAGGAAATACATCTAAATAAATATTCAAAGGAGATATACATGTCCTTTTAAGTCTTTTGAAATTGTTTTGGGGGAGGGGTAAAATCCGGTGTACATCTTCAGCCTGTGATTTGGTCTTGTGGAGTCTAAAAAAAATAGCTCCCGGAAGTCACATATCAGGAAATGTTCCATAGCCAGTGTCTTCTCAGAAACCAAATCTGGTAGCAAGCAACAGTCCACAGCCAAGGGAGATGAGGAAAAGAGGTCCGCCGAGGGTAAACCAGCAGCAGAAGCTGTGTCAGCTTCTTCTCAGGCTGAGAATCTGTCTTTTCACTTTGGGAGTGGATTGGCAGCTGGCTGGGGTGGGGAAATATTCCACTTACTGAAGAGTTAATAACTGAGGGTAAAAAAGAAATGAAGTCATGAAATTTTTCTATACATGGATGTACATGGAATCTATCTATTATGCTGAATGAAATAAGTCAGGGGGAGAGAGATAGACACAGAATTATATCACTCATGGATTTTAAGAAAAATAAAAGACAGTTTTGTAATAATTCACAGAGACAATATAGTTGAGGGCTGGAAGGCCCAGTTCACCACAGAGTGGTTAGTGCAGTTAGATAAATAACTACACTGACAACTAACATAACAATGTGAATGAATGAGGGAAGTAGAAAGCCTGTCTCAAATACAGGCGGGGGCATAGAGAGGTGGGAGATTTTGGGCATTAGTGATGGGAATGTCGCACTGGTAAAGAGGGGTACTATTTATATGACTGAAACCCAACTACAATTATGTTTGTAACCAAATTGTATAAATAAAGACATTAATAAAGAAATATATATATACATAAGAAAAATGGATTTAAATGAGGGGATAACAAATGGATGTTGAGTGAAGGGCTAGAAAAGAATTTGTAAGGTGTTAAGCAAAGTAGGGAAGAAGGGGAAACATAGACAGACATTATGCATATTACAGATGGACATTAGAAGACATTGAGATGGTCAACATATACTCTCATGCACAAACATAGACAGTCACTGAGGATCGATCCATGGGTTACAGTTGAAAAGCTTACCCAGGTGAAATGGGACAGGATGCTTAAAAATTATAAAGCTGGCAAGTCAGATGGAAAGGTTTTCAATTTTCTAGGACAATCATGATTGGTGAGGGTAAACTTTACTGAAGAAAGGCTTCATGGGTTAGATTATGTATAGAACATTCTCAAAAACAATCATAATTTACAAGTCTAGAAAAGTAGGTGATATGGTAATGAGCTCTATAAGAGGAGTCTATACAATGAAGTGTTATCTAGCAGGTCTTGAACATCCAGTTTCCTTTCCTAAAAGCAATATAAAATTATGAGCATTGTGGTATAATGGTAAACTAACTAGAACTGAAAACAGATTATAATAACATATTCAATGAATAAGCTTTGTAACAGGAGTTCATGGCATGCATTTACATATTTCATTTCTATCTGTGGACATAAATATTAGATTATATTATCAGGCATAATCAAGTAGAAAATGAATAGAATTTTGTTATGACATTATAATAATGAGCTCTTTCTTCTCAGTCTAATATCCATTGACACTTAAGGAAAACTATTGACAGAAAGGGCTGTTTTGCCATTATATTATGTAGTGTTGTTTTTGTTACAATTGGGATTTGGTTTGTGTAATTGCTTTTTGAAAAACTCATTTAGAGTTGGTTTGGCTAGCGCAAATATTATAAGGTTGTTTTTTTTTTTGTCTGAGAATGTTTTTAGCCCTCCCATCCATGTAAATGAGACTTTAGCTGGGTAGTGAACTCTAGGTTGAAAGTTTCTTTCATTCAGTAGTTTGAACATGCCATTCTACTCTTTTCTTGCCTGGGCTATTTTAAATGAAAGATCTGGTTTGACTCTTATGTTGTTTCCTTTATACTTGAGGGTTTTTTTCCCCTCCCTTAATACTTTAAAAAGTCAATCTCTTTCTCTCTCTCATTCTCTCTCTTTTGCCATTTGGATTACTAAATGTCTTGATATTGTTATGTTATGATTTATTTTATTTGTCACTCTTTTTGCCTCTTGGATTTATAGAGAAATCTCTTTTCTGAGGGTAGGGAAGTTTTCTGCTATTATCCTCTCACTACTTCTCCTTTTCTGTTTTCTTCACCTTCTGGAATTCCTATAATTCATAGATTATTTCTGCTGTGTTTGTTCATTAAGTATCTTATGTTTTCTTTCAGGGTATTGTCTTTTCTTTTTTTTACACTTCTTTATTCCAGATGGCTTGTAATTTGTCTTGAAATTCTTCTATGCAATTATTCACCTGAGTAATTCTACAATTATGGCTTGCTAACATGCTATTTATTTTCTCCAGTTCTATTTATATGGATTCTCTCATCTTCTAAAAGAGTTCTTCTTTGAATTGGTTGAATTGTTCATCTATAAATTTCTTAATTTTTCAGGCTAGTGACTCCTTGATATCCATTGCTAAAGCATTAAGTACTGTTTTTAGGTCCTCATCTGTAAGGTTCAGGCATTTGGGTGGATTTGCCAGGATTTCTCTTCATATCCCCCACAGTAGATGTCTTCTTTTCCTCCCACATTGATCTTTGCATTTGGTAATTTGGAGTGCTGGATTCTCAGGGTGTTTAAAGAAGAGCAAGATCCAATCAGCCAGGCAGTCTAGTTGGCTAAAGGGCAGATGAACAGTGATGGCACTAGATCCCATAAGGAAGCTGAGGGAAGGTTGGGAAGATGTCCTATTTGAGCTTGGTGGGGGATGAGGATGGGAGGCTTCCTGCTCTCACCCAGACATGGCCCGACTGTTCCCAGGAAACAAAGATTCAGCAATGGCCTGGATTCAAGTTTCACCAAGTGTAGTAGTGATTTTCTTTTTGTGATATCTATCAGCCTGGAAAATAACTATTTTTGCTGATTAAAATAGGCAGGTCATTCACAGGATTACTATTTACTAACTTTATTTGACCAAGTACGTTTGCATGGATTCGTCTTCTTTCTTTCTTTCTTTCTTTCTTTCTTTCTTTCTTTCTTTCTTTCTTTCTTTCTTTCTTTCTTTCTTTCTTTCTTTCTTTCTTTCTTTCTTTCTTTCTTTCTTTCTTTCTTTCTTTCTTTCTTTCTTTCTTTCTTTCTTCTTTCTTCTTTCTTTTCTTTGTCTTTCATCTTCCTTTTTTCTTTCTCTATTTTTTCTTCCTTCTTCCTTCCATTTTCTATCTTTTTCTTTCTTTGTTTCTTTCTTCTTTCTTTGTTTCTTTCTTTCTTTCTCTTTCTGTCTGGTGTGTGTATGGGTTACCTGCAGCCCTCAGGAATTACTCCTAGCTCCATGTTCAAGGATTACTCCAGGATCACTCCTGCCAGAAATCAGCGGATCATCTGCGATACTGGAGATCGAACTCAGGTTGACCATGTGCAAGGCAAGCTCCTTACCCACTGTACTATCACTCCAGCTTTCTGTTTGCATGGGATTCTAGTAAATTCCCCCACACCTTCCATGCTCTGAACACAGAGATGGGATCAGATACTGAGGATAGAAACATCAATGTGAGAAATGAAATTTCTGGGCACATAGAAGCAAACACACAGAGGTCAGACTGATTTAGTTCTTCATGAAATTAAATGGCTTTTATACTGGCTATGTGGATACTCCATATTATAATCAGCTTTGATCAAAGGATGAGGCAGACATACACTAAATGATTTCTGATTTTGTTGAATGTATTTCATTAATTTTTAAGAGAGAAAATTAACTAGAAATTAATGGTATAGATGCTGAAGCATTTTCTTTGAAATTTGAATCTTGATGTTTAGATGATTCCTTATTAATAGTTTATTGAACACTATCACTTTTCTTTTATAAAACATGAAAGTAGTGATTATTAGTCTTAGAATTTAAGCTTCCTCATTATTAATTTGGTGCACTTTTATATTTTTCTCCCTTTTGTTTTATATCAATTTCAAAAATATTTAGGACATTAACATGTTATATATATTAATTTAAGTAGAACAAAATATTTACCAAAATACAGAAATGTGCTCTTATAAATGCATCTTAGTTTTTGAATGTGCATTGATGTGGAAGAGCATTTTTGACAGTACTCATGGATTAATCATTGCTATACACTTAGGAATAACTCTGAATGGGGCTCAGGGACCACATGAAGTGCCAACCATTGAATCCAAGTTGGCCATGTATAAGGCCAGTTCCCTATGTACAATGCTATCTCTCTGATCCTATGTGCATTGAATTTGTTCCTTATTTTATAAACAATTTGAATTTTTTGCCTGGTAGACCTATCAAAATTTGACAGAGTGGTGTTGAAGTCTCCAACTACTATTATATTGTTTCTGATGTTTTATATATTTTGCTGGCCCTTATTGAATGCATGAATGTTTAGAGGTGTGATTTTTCCCTTAATTATTAAGAAATGAACCATGCTGTCTCTTATAACATTTTTAATCTTGAAGTCTATGTCATATGATATTAGTATGTCCATCTCAACCTTATTGAGGGAGTTGTTTGCTTGAAGGATTACCTTCCAACCTTTTATTTCAAATGTGTGCTTGTTCTTACAGGCATAAAAATGTTGGATTTAATTTTCTGATTAATTTTGCCACTCTGTATCTTAATTGGTCCATTTAGTTTATTGACATTGAGATTATTGTCATGGAATTTTGTGCCATCCTTTTGTAGAAGTTTGGTGTGTTTTCATATGATTGTATCACTAGGTGTGGAGAAAACATTTAACAATATCCCACATCCAAGGAATGAAAAAATATAATGCAAAAAGCTCTCTGCACTCCTATATTCATTGCAGCATTATTTACAATGCCAGAATCTGGAAACAACTCAAGTGTGTCTTACAGTGATTCAACTTTATAACTGTGTACCTCATGGTGATTCAATTAAAAAATGTATTTAAAAATAATTTGAACTAGTTTTACTTGCTTCTGTAACCTTCCATATAATAAATTAATACAATCCAAGAACCCACATTAAATAATCCATAGACTTCTTACTGAGATTATGGTAATGCATCAAAGAGGAAGATAAATGAATTTCACAGATAATGTAAGTTTGTGGATGTACCTTGGAATGTTATTTTTCAAAGTAGTCTTATTTAATTTGAAAACATAAAAATTAAATTCAGATGAGAGTGACAAGCATATACTGCAAGAACATTTTGAGCATCCAGACTGCAGCATGTATGTGGTAGCTATTACCGTTCTGTCAGTCAGTTGCTCGAGAATGAGCTGGCCATGGTGCTGAAACTCTGACAATCCAAGGAAAGGCCTCAGTAGAATTGTTTTCGCCACATATTTGTTTATTGGTGGCAAAACAAATGAAACTAGATTCAAGAGAATAATGATCAGATCCCCTGTTTCTTTAACTGTAATCAGATTTTTGACAGTATTAGTTATTCCTTATGCAAATTGCTAAAATATTGACTGTGTTGTTTTTTGTTTGTTTGTTTTTGCTTTTGGCTTTGGGGCCATACCTAGCAGTGCTTAGGGCTTCTCCTGGCTCTAGACTCAGGGATTACACCTAGCCAGCTTGGAGGACCATATAGGATGCTGAAGTTTGAGCTCAAATTGTCAGTATGTAAGACCAATACCCTACCCACCATGTTATCACTCCAGTTCTCTATTGCCTCAGTTTTAACATTGCTGTTCTATATTCTGTGCAATACTAGTAAAGGTACTATGGGACTCCCATTTCTGAGATTAGTTACTATGAGGCTGGCCAAAATGAGACTGAAAAAGAAAGGAGTGGCTTGCTCTGTATTATTTGCTTCTCCAGGCTTCCTGTTTTGTGTATTCTTTGTGAATGTCATAACTGAGAAATAGTGTTCACTTCTGAGTGACAGTCCCTAAAAGACTAGGAATATTAATTTAGAAAGAAGCTGCTGAACCTCTGGTCCAAGAGAGCCAGAATCTGTTGTGGCTTAATGTCCCAGAACTGCCCTACAAATCACCATAAACCTAGTGCCTTAAGACAACAGAAATTAACCCTTTTTATTGCTACATTCAACTCCAGTCTGCAGTTTTTCCCAAATTTGGCAAAAAAAATACCTGCCTGTATGGCTAAGGAGGTAGTTCAAGTGGTAGAACACTTTCTGCTAGCATGTTTGAGGATCTGAGTTTCAACCACAACACATGCCCCCCAGCACCAAAGAATGTAGCTCTGGTGGGCTCCAGTAATACCAGCATTACCCCGGGCTCCCAGAGCATCACTACATGTGATCCCTGTGTGAAAAAACCTGCCTATTCTTTATTAAAAGTATCCTCAAGATCCATCAAGATAGTACAGGTTTTAATTGATAAGATACTTGCTTAGCATGCAGCTGAGCTTGGTTCGATCCTTGGCACCATATAATGTCTCCTGAAAACTACTAGGGGTCACTCCTTAGCACAGAATGAGGAGAAACCCCTAAGTTTCTCTCAATGTGGAACCCTCCCTAAATTCTAATCTCCTTGTAGTCTCAGAATTGGGAAGTCTTTGCTTATAGAATTGGATAGTATGAGATTATACTGTATGTGGTTATGTTTTTAGCCATGTTACTCCTGTCTTTGCAAGGAGACATGTGAAGATGCAGGCATAGAATAGAGTGATATATCTTTGTGTCTAAGAATTCTTATGGACTGTCAGTCACTGGAAGTGAGGAGAAAGGAGTGGAACATGTCCCCATTCACTCCAAAATCCTTAGTAGGAGCTTAAATATGTGGATGCCTTAATTTCAGAATTCTGGTCTCTAGTCTATGGGAGGATTCATTTTTATTGTCTTAAAGCATTGAGTTAGTGATGATTTGTATGACAGTGCTGGGACACCAAGTCACCACAACCTGGCTCCCTCTGGGAGTTAAACACCAGATGGCTGGTGGCCTCTTCCTAGGTACCCAATCCCACTGGGGCTCTCCTTTGAGCTCAGAAACGCCAGCACCTGCTTCTCAGGGATCTGAATTCAGCACTGTGGGGCTCCTTTTCTAAGCTTCCTTAATAATTCATACATGTGCTTTGTTCTCTCAGCCTCTAGAAACTGTTTCCCCCTTCCCCGCCCCCCGGTGGTTCCTGCTTTCATGACACACCAGAGTTCTTTCATTTCGTTATAACCTGGCCAACAAATTTATATTTAGTATTTATTTACATTAAATTATCTCAGCTCCAGATCCTGATTGGATTGTGTCTGATACACACCTGATAGGCTCAGCATTTATTACCCAGAAAATCTCAGTCATATGGGATATCTGCCTCACCTATGCCAAAGGTCATAGCTAATTAGGCAACTATTCAGTGACTCCTCCTTTACCTAAATCCTTAAACTTAAATCCAGGGTACAATTCTATGCCTTCTTTCCCCTCCCTGCTCTCCATTTCTCCCCCTCCCATTATTTCTTTCTTCACTCTTCTGTCTTCTTTGGCTTTATACTATCCATTGATATACTGCTCTCTTCCAGTCCATTACAACTATGACCCAGATGAACTTCAATCTACATGAAGCATCTTCATTGGATGTCTAATAAACACCTTAAATTTAAAACATCCAAAACTAATATCTTAATCACTTCCCATATTCACCCTGCGTGCTACTTTGACATTCTACCGAGTATCAGTAGTTGGAAAAAATCCAACTTTATTCACCTTCTCACACTCCATATCGAGAAGTCTTTGTGCCTGTCCTCTCAGATTATCCAGACTATGACTGCTTTTTATTGTTTCCACTGCTGCTGCCTTTCAGCCCTGTTGGGACTGCCTAGATTACTGGAATTATCTCTTATAGACCGTAGAAATTCAGCTTCTACTCAGGAGTTCATCCTCAACACAGCAACCTGAGAAATCTCTTAAGTAAAGCAGATCATTTCCTTTCTTGGTTCAAATCCCTATAGTGACTAGTCATCATTCTCAGAGTCAAAGTCACATCCTTACCTTTTCCCACATGCCTTTAAGTTATCCGGCCACTTGTTTCCTATTTTCATCTAACTCACTATCTTTACATGGGCGTTTTTGCTGGGCTTTTTCTATGTTGAGCATGATCCTGAGAGACTTCAGCATTTTGTCCTCTTCTCTGCACTGATCATTCTTTCTCTGTATGCTATTTTGGATGATCCTTTCCTGTTTTAAAATTTTGTTTTGTTTTCATTTAAGTATATTCCTCCAACCTTTTTTGTTTGTTTGTTTGTTTTGTTTTTGGGTCACAACCAGCGCTCAGGTGTTACTCCTGGCTCTACACTCAGAAATCGCTCCTGGCAGGTTCAGGGGACCATATATGATGCCAGGATTCGAACCACCATCCTTCTTCATGAAAGGCAAATATCTTACCTCCATGCTATTTCTCCAGCCCCTAATCCTCCAACTTTTAAAAACTTTTGCTTTCTTGTCATTGAAGTACAGTTGATATGACATTATAGAGGACTTGGGTGTTTTCCAGTATTTTCAAACAGTACAAAATGATCGTCATAATATAAATGTCTATCACCATGAATAGAACTTTGTTTCTTGTTATGAGAACTTTTTTTATTTTTAATAAATCTTTATTTAAGCACCCTTATTACAAGCATGTTTGAATTTGGGTTTCAGTCATAAAAAGAATATTCCCCTTCACTAGTGAGAACTTTTAAGATTTATATTATTAATAATTTCAGATATGCTATAGTTTAAAAAGATCCATAGTCACTATTATATTATATCCTGTGATTAATTGCTATAAATTTTATTTGTATCTTTTGGGCCACCATTGCCCTCGAGCTCACCCCCACCACTGGAAACCATTTATCTGTTTGTTCTATAAGGGTTTTATTGATATTTTCTTTTGTTTTCAACAATCCATATATAATGAAATCATGTTATTTCTCTCCCTCTGGCTCTGTTTTCAGAATATATGTTTTCACAAATATTTGAATTCTTTTCTGTGGTTGAATATATTCCATGTAACATAACTTTCATTCATTCATTAATGGATATATATATACATATGTATTTATTTGTATCTGAAATTTTCCCCTCTTGTGTGGTGCTCAGGGCCCTGGAGTAACTTTTTGGGCCTGAGGAAGCTGAGCTACTTGGGCCCTTCAGTGCCAGAGTGTCCTCAGGGAACTCAAAGACTACTTTCAGGTTGGCTCTGCAGGACCTTGCACCAGGGATTGAACACGAGGAATAAGATGGAAGAGATGCTTGTATATCTCAGTACTATCTTTCTGGGCCTTAAGGTCATATTGGTTTCTTTTTTAATTAAGGTAATAATGGTTGGCAAGAATGTAAATGTTTATATTTTAGGCATACAATGCTGCCATATCACACCATTCCCCAAAGTTTTCACCAATAGTTCTCCACTACAGTTCATAGATCCATTCCTAATTGCTCACACCACAATCACAATACACAGTTTGGTTTATTTGGTTTGTTTTTACATTTTGATATCTGTTTGTTTGTTTGTTTTTGAGCCACACTCTGAAGCACTCAAAAGTTACTCCAGACTCTGCACTCAGAAATCGCTCCTGGCAGGCTCAGGGGATCATATGGGATTCCAGGAATTAAATTCTGGTCTGTCCTCAGTTGGCCACATGCAAAGCAAACGCTATAGCTGTACTATCTCTCCAACCCCACATTTTGATTTTTTTAAATACTAAAGTGAATATGGGAGCTCATACCCAGCAGAGGAATTGATGGATTTTGTGGTAATATTATAATATTTGAAGGGTTTCTGTTATGTTTACTGCTAATGATATATTTCCACAAATCCAATCCATTTGTATTCCCACCAATAGAGTAGAGTTCCCTTTCCTCCATATTCTCATAATACATATTATCTTTAAAAAATATTGTCATCTATCAGGTAGGAGATAACACTTTGTTATGATTTTGATTTTGATTTCTCTGATGGATAATGTGAATTTCTTTTTTGGGGGGGTCACACCTGGTGATGCTCAGGGGTTACTCCTGGCTATGCACTCAGAAATCGCTCCTGGCTTGGGGGACCATATGGGATGTCAGGGGATCAAACAGTGGTCAGTTCTGGGTCAGCACGGCAAATGCCCTATCTCTCTGCCATTCACCATTATGATTTGAATTTCTTATCATGTTCTGTTTCTTATTATATTTATCATGTTGTCCCTATGTATGACTTCTCTAGAAAAAGAATTTATTTTTATCTCTACAATTCTTATTAAGTTATTTTTGCTATTGAAAGTGTCTGAGTTCCTTATATATTTTGAATATTAACTCCTTATTATACTATTAGCTATATGTACATTTGCTTTTCATATTGTTGGTGGTTTTCTTTGAATTGTAGAGCATTTTAATTGGAAGTATTCCCACTTGTTTGGTTACACTATTATTTTTAAGTCATTGCCCAAGTCTCTAGACTCTAGACTCTAGACTCCCTAGTACTGTAATTTACATCCTCCGGGTTTTAATAACCTTTGGGTAGATCTTTATTTTATTTTGGCTTATGTTATTTTTAAATAACATACTGGATTTATTTTAATCTTTGTTTATTGTGTTTGTATTCATGCCAAGATGAAATCCTCATGGGGCCAGAGAAATGATACAGCAGGTAAGGCACTTGTCTTGCACACAGTCAGTCCTCATTTGATCTCTGGCATCCCATATGGCCACCTAAACACAGCTAGAAGTGATTCCTGAGTGTAAAGCCAGAAATAACTTGTGAGCATTGCTGGATATGACCCTTCCCCCAAAAAATTAAAGACAGAACAAGGGAATATGTAAATCTCATAAAAAGAATCTTGTTTATCTTAGTTACATTTCTCACACCTGGAATATTGGCAGACCTATAGCAGAAAGGCAATATCTGTTGATTGTTGAAATAATAAATATATTTATTGATTACCAATAGAAGTTTAAGAAATGTGCTCACACTAGTTTAATGGATATCACAACAATGAGTTCATAAAAAATTAAATACTGCCAAAAAATTAAAAAAATAAGCATTCCAACATTAGTCTCTCTAAGAAAACATGAAACAAGTAGCATTTCTTTAAGTACTGTAACTTGAGAGCAACCAGAATTTGCAAACTGTGAAGATTATAAATCTGGTTTTGAATTTCAAAAATTTAATAACAAAGAGACCATGTGTTAGGAATGTGGAATGATCCTATTTGTTAGTTACACCTTATTTTACCTAAAATAAAGTTCATCCTTGGTTTCTTTGAATCTGTTTATTAATAACTTGGTTTCACCCAAAACAAAGATTTTCTTATATGTAAATCTGGACTGGACAGGCTCAGGATAGCTGCAGAACCTTGGGGTGGTCTCTATACTCAATGACAATGATAGTTCTAGCAGGCAGCAGGTTCTCCATATGAGGTGAAGACTGACAGATTACATGTGTTTCATCCTCAACCTGGCTTGTATTATTTCATGTATGATCCTAATGCAGATTCATTCACCTGGGGTTGGAGATATATACCTGGGGTGATTTTACACCTATTAGTTTTTCTTTGCCTGTATTCCATGGAGCATAGTTTTAGAAATACTGCTATAAAATAATGGACTGGCACCAAAAAATACACAATTTAGATTTTGTGCATACACAATGAGTATATAATAAGAAACTTAATACTTGATAGCTTTTAGGTTATTTTGAATTGCATTTTGATTTGATGATGTGTTTAGTATTTTAGAACTGATTATATAATATCCACAAGAGTATTTGAAGAACCAAAAAGGAAACAGTCTTTAGAAAAAATGAATCTTTACACTATTTTAGTAAGATCAGCTCTTCAGTTCCTGAAAGAAGAAAAAACCCTACAGATCCTTTTAAACTTTACATTATAACTAAATATGCAAAAAACCCACATTTAAAGAAAAGGTCACTCACATTTAGTCTATCCAATATGGTAAGCAAATATTGAAGATATTTTTTCTGGATACTTTTTAAGGTGTTTGTGTACTCTGAGCACAGACATTTTTAGTGTAGGAACTTAACACAGACCATGTGATGTGAAAACTGCTTAAGGATTGAAGAACTGTCTAGAAAACTTTTTAAAAATTTGCCTTAAAAATAACAGACATGGGGCCAGTGAGGTGGCGCTAGAGGTAAGGTGTCTGCCTTGCAAGAGCTAGCCAAGGAAGGACCGCAGTTCAATCCCTCGGCGTCCCATAGGTCCCCCCAAGCCAGGGGCAATTTCTGAGTACTTAGCCAGGAGTAACTCCTGAGCATCAAATGGGTATGGCTCAGAAAACCAAAAAAAAAAAAAAATAAATAACAGACATATTATCAAATAATAATTGTAGTATTAAATAATTAACGATGGTGCTGGATGGTGAAGAATGGTGAAGGATGGAGGGATCTTTCTTTGCCATCCCAGGCCACGTGGCTCCGCAACCCCCATGAACCGGCGGGTCTGGGGTCCAGGAAAGTGACAGGTATTGAACTCACTCACAGGCAGGCATCAGGAAGCATCAACTTTATTCGTGCCCTATCCACCACATGTATGTGGCCTATATCATAACCTTTCAAGCACTAGTTATTCTTAGCCCTGCATCTTAACTCCTTTCAGCCATCTTCCTTTGACCTCCATGCTGGTCAAAGACCAGAAGCGCAGGCGCCAGCCAAAAGCCAAAAAGGGGCAAAGACCCTAATCCCCTGGGTCAAAGGCTTTATATAACCTTCCAAGACCAGTCTCCGGAATGGGAGGGGTCTTGCAGGTAAGGTTACACCTAATACCCAGTTCCCAAGACCCCTCCCAGAAAAGGGCGGGTTTCAGGTAGGTACACCTAAATCCAGGGTGGAGTTACAATAATATTCCATAAATGACAACATAATTTTTGTTCTATAATGTGGTCAGTTAAAGAAACTAAAATGGCAGAAGCTATGGATCTGACTTAAAAACTTGTACATGCACTTGTAGGTTCAGTGTGAGTGGCTCATAGCTCCCTAAATCAATCTGGGAGTAGCCCATGAGCACCACTGGGTGTGTTCAATAGTTGGAAGAAAATTTTAAAAATGAGAGTGATTTCTCTATATTTAGGGGATTAAAGAAGGGTAGAGGGCAATGAAGAACTAAGTGATTCAAGCACTAACTTGTTTTACTAAAAACTAGAGAGATGGGCAACTAAATAAATGCCTTAAAACCTATATTCTATTTTTCTTTTATTGGTTTTGGGACCACACCCTGTGGTACTCAGGGGTTACTCCCAGCTATGCACTCAGAAATCGCCCTTGGCTTGGGGGACCATATGGGACACCAGTGATTGAATCTAGGTCTCTCCTATGTCAGGCATGTGCAAGGCCCTACCATACACTATTGCTCCGGTCCAAAAACCTATATTCTTTGTTTTTAATTTTTATTTTTATCATAGTGGCTTAGATATCTTTCACATTAGTATTTTAGGTACATATTAACATTTAATCAGGGGAATACCCATCACCAAATTTGTCCTTCCCCCTTCCCTGTTCTTTTTCTGCAATTCATATCACCCATCATCACCCCCCGGGCTGCTAGCATAGGTGGTCCCCTCTTTGTCTAGCTTATTTGTTTGGTCCTGGTGCCCTCCCTTGTTTCCCCTCTATTTGAGAGGCTAAGGTAGATAAATCGAGTTATGTGGTTTTGTTTGAGGGAAAGAAAAGTAATAGAATGAAGTAAAGATTAAGCAAAAAAAATTTTTTAAATAATAAAAATATGCTGAAAATGGGCAGAGTCCTTCTAGTGGCCATCAGCCTCAGATTGAGAGAGGACTTGAAAAAGGTAATTGAAACACCATAACAATACAAAAATAAATGTCAAACTAAATATTCAGTGATCCCTACAGCAATAAAGAGAAGCACCGCATAATAGTCTCGGTTCTGAATTCAAATCATGTTGGAGTGCAAAAAGAAAGAGAAAGATAAGATAAAATAATATAAAATAAAAAAGAGACATCAACTTCAATATCTACACCAAAATAAGGATGTCAACAAAACAAGCAATCAATAAATAAATATATATGTGGAAAAATGATTATTTTGTGCTTTTTTTTTCCCCCTGCATAGGCACAGTAACTATTTGGGATATTATAGAGGGAATTCCCTTGGCCTAGGAGATACAGCGTTTCTCCATCCCTGAAGTATACTGTCATGGGATTAACTCTAGACTCCTTGCATGATCATTTACTCTCCCCTCGGTGCTTTTGTGGTCTATGGAAGACCTCTGCTTCGTCAAGGATGGTAAAATCAGTCCTCTGTATCTAGAGATCTTGGTGACTGTGCAGCTCAAGGAATGGAGCTAATGATGAAGGCTTTATTTGTGGTTCTAGCAGTTCTGCTTCTTCGGTGTCATTTTAATTCATCTTCTGTAGTTGGTGTTCTTGGTCATTATGTTGCTCCTAGGATGGAGCCTGGGACAGAGTCTTTTGTTATGTTTCTATAAGACCCATTCACTTGCAGTTGTCTCAGTCAGACCTTTGGAATTGGAGATCTTGTTTGTTGAACAGATTGTAGACCAAAAGCTAGGTTAGAGCTTTTTTGTTGTTGTTGTTTTTGTTTTGTTTTTTGGGCCACACTCGTTTGACTCTCAGGGTTACTCCTGGCTATGTGCTCAGAAATTGCCCCTGGCTTGGGGGGGGACCATATGGGACGCCGGGGGATCGAACCGCAGTCCATCCTACACTAACGATTGCAAGGCAGACACCTTACCTCTAGTGCCACCTTCCCGGCCCCAGGTTAGAGCTTTTTGTTGGTGGTGGTGGTGGTCCTGGGATGCGTAGTATCTAGTCCTGGTTGTAACAACCAGTTATCTTTATATAGCAAACTTGATTTTTGCACAGATCAAAGGGTGACATGTCTTCTGATTTTGTCTTATTGTTGGCTGGTGAGGAAGGATAACTTGCTCTTAGATCTAGTTGTTCCCATTTCCTCATTGTCGGGTTATCAATTTAGAACTGGCGTATGTTGGCGACAGAGCAGTATTATGAATGCCCTGGAGGAGACTTGGTTCCTGGAGCTGTCGTGAAGAACTTTGTTGTTTTTATGTCTGGGATACAAGAGTCAAGGTTGGACAGTCAGTACCTATTACCCTGGAGTCTAGGTTGGTTCCCCATGACATACATTCAGGGTAGGAGATGTCCCTGTGTTGTAAAAAAAAGTATAAGTTCTTATCCCTAGTAGATAAGAGCTTGTTTTTATACGTAAAATTTTCCCTATTTTTAATATGCCTTTGCAGGAAGAAGTGGTGCTACATTATGTTGCTGGTGGATTTGGGGGTGGAGAGAGAAGAAAACAGACCCATGACAAAAACTAAAAATATATATGCTCAGACATATCTAAAGAAAAAAGAGGTTCTTAAAAGAAAATAAAAGTATTAAATAAAAGGATTAAATAAAGAACATAATTAGAGGAATAAAGTGGGGCCAGGAGGAATAGCATGAGGCAAGGCATCTGTCCTTCCTGCAGAAGGACAGTGGTTCACATCCCAGCATCCCACATGGCCCCCCATGCCCACCAGGGGCAACTTCCAAGCACAGAGCCAGGAGCACCTCAGGGTGCCGCCAGCTATGACCCAAAAGAAGCACAAAACAAATAAAATAAAAAACAAAAAGTAGAACAAAACAAATAATAATAATAATAATAATAATAATAATAATAATAAAATGAACAAGGGGGGGACAAAGAAAAATGTTTGATAGAATTCACCTGTAAATCCATCTGGGCCTGGACTTTTATTCTAAGGTAGTTTCTTAATTACATATTCAATTTCCTGTGAAATTATAAATTATATTATAATTTAAGCTTTCTAGGTCTTCCTTTTTCAGTCTCGGAATATGGTATTTTTCCAGGAATCTGTTGATTTCTACTGGGTTCTCCAGCCTGAGTATAGTTGTTCATGACATGATCTCATGGTATGTTGTATTTCTTGGGGTTCTGTTGTAATCTCTCCCCTTTCATTTGTGATCCTACTGATTTTGGTGTTTTCCCTCTTTTTTGGTGAGCTTTGCCAGTGGTTTGTCTATCTTGTTTATTTTTTTTTTCGAAAAAACAACTCCTGGACTCATTGATTTTTGTATTGTTTTCTTAGTTTCTTTGTTGTTTATTTCTGCTCTGGTTTTTATTATTTCTTGCCTTCTGGTTGTGGTTGGATTTCTTTGCTGCTGTTGTTCCAATTCCTTGATATGATCCTTTAAACAGTTGATTTTGTCATTTTCCTCTTTCTTGATATAGGCCTATATTATTATGAATTTCCCCCTAATTACTGCTTTTGCTGTGTCCCATAAATTTTGACAAGTTGTCTCTTCATTATCGTTTGTCTCAAGGAATCTTTTTATTTCTTCTTTGAGTTGTTCTTTGATCTAGGTGTTATTGAGCAGCATGTTGTTTAATCTCCAGGTACTAGTTTTTCTTTATTGCTTCTTCTTGCAGTCAATTTTGACCTCTGTTGCATAGTGATCTGATAGGGTGCTTCTAATGATTCTTACACTTGTGGTCTTATATAGGTTAGATTTGTATCCTAATACATGGTCTATTCTGGAGAAGGTTCTATGAGGGCTTGAGAAGAATGTGTATTCTGTTTTCTGGAGGTGGAGGGCCCTATATAAGTCTATTAACCCTAGATATTCTAATTTTTTCATTTAGGGCTCTTATTTCTTTGCTATTTTTCTGTTTAGATCTGTCCAGTGGTGATAGTCGAGTGTTAAGGTCTCCTACTATTATCACATTTCCCTTCATGTGTTTCTCCAGGTTAGTGATCAAATGCCTCACATATTCTGTTGACTCTACATTAGGTGCATAAATATTGATCAGGGTTAGTACTTCTTGTCTAGTGTATCCCTGATTAATATGTAATGACCCCCTTTGTCTCTGATTACTTTCTTGAGGTTGAATGGAATTTGGTCTGATATAAGAATGGCTGTCCCTGCTCTTTTTTGTTTTCCATTGGCCTAAAATATTTATTTCCATCCTTTTATTCTAATACTATGCCTGTCCTGTACTTCTGTGTTTCTTGCAGGCAGCAGAAGTCCAGTTTGTTTTCTAATCCAGTTTTCTACTATGTGTCTTTTAATGGAAGAGTTTAGTCTGTTAACATTTAGGGAGATTATCAACAGAGAGGGCTGTTGTGCAGTTGTGTTCTGTAGGGTGATTGTTGTCAACAGTTGGGGGTTTGGATTGTGTAGTTCATCTCTGAGTAGGTCATTTAGAATTGGTTTTGTTTGCACAAATAATGCAAGATCATTTTTGTTTGAAAACGTTTTTAGGCTATCATCCCATATGAATGATAGTTTTTCTGGGTATTGTACCCTAGGCTGGAAATTTCTTTCATTCAATTGTTTAAACATTTCATTCCACTGTCTTCTTGCTTGAATTGTTCAAATGGGAGATCTGGTTTGATTCTTATGTCCCTTCCTTTGTACTTGAGGGTATTTTTCCCTTATTGCTTTGAGGAGTTCATCTTTCTCTTTGTTTTTGTTTTTGGGTGTTTTTTTTTTTGTTTTTTGTTTTTGCCATTTGGATTACTATATGTCTTGGTGTTGGTTTACTAGGGTCTATTTTATTGGGGACTCTTTTCACTTCCTGGATTTGCACTGAAGCTTCTTTCCAGAGGGTGGGAAAGTTTTCTGCTATTACTTCCCTGACTACTTGTTCTTCCCCTTTCCCTATTTCCTCCCCTTCTGGTATACCTACAATTCTTAGATTATTTATTCTGTCTTTGTTCATTAAGTACTGGACTTTTCCTTCCAGTACCTTGCCTCTTATTTCCTTGTGGGTTTCCTGGTCATTTTTGGTTTGCAGTTTTCCTTCGAGTACTTCTATGTGCTTCTCCAACCCTGTGATTCTGCTCATATAGCTTTTAACTGTGACTTTTAATTTCTTTATTTCCTTTTGTATGGAGTCTCTCATGCTTTGTATCAGATCTTCTTTAATTTGGCTAATTTGTTCCTCCATGGATTTCTAGTACTCGCTGGCTAGGGATTCTCTCATTCCTTCACCATGGCTTGCATTTCCTTTCTCATGGCTGCTTTTAAATCTTCATCTCTTGGATATGTGTGTTTTGGTGGACTTGGGAACTTACTAAGGCTTCTCTCAGTATCTCCAGCTGTTAGGGTCCTCCTCAGTCTACCCACGTTTTTTTTGCATTTATTAGTGTGACTTGGAGAGCAGTGCCTTCCGATTTCGGCCTGTTTTTGCTCCCTGTGGTGTGGGGCTGGGTCCCTTCTCTGGATTGCAGCTCTGGGTGGAACTGTTGGGTGGGCTGGCTGAGGTTTGGCCTCTAGAGTGCCCTCTAGCAGAGCCTGATTAGTTGCTGCCTCCTCTTGTTGCCAGCCAGTGCAGTACCACACCTGGACACAATGGTGGAGAGTGCTGTTGAGTCTGGATCCCTTGTCCTCCTCCCCTATGTGGAAATCAGCAGAGCTCCACCCTCTCCAGGCCTCTACCGGAAGCCAGTCCCGCCTATAGTTCCTATCCCATCCCAGGGGCGCAGAGTCACGGTGAGGCAGGGGCGGAGACAGAGGAAGGTTGCCTACTGTCTGCCAGCCTGGGAAGCCTCAGGGATGCGATTGGGGGAGGGGCAGAGGCAAGGGGAAGTCCCCTACATCAGCAAGCACTGGAAGCCTCGGAGACGTGGTCGGGGGAGGGGCAGGAACCAAAACCTATATTCTTATGTAAAATTATAGTGCAATAATAATTTTTGAAATTGCTTCACCATATTAGAGGATTAAATGTCCTTTAGTTCTGGGATAAATGTACAACATTTATATTCTTTTTTTTGGGGGGGGGGGTTACACCCAGCAGCGCTCAGGGTTACTTCTGGCTCTATACTCAGAAATCGCTCCTGGCAGGCTCAGGGGACCATGTGGGATGTCAGGATTCAAACCACCGTCCTTCTGTATGCAAGGCAAACGCTATCTCTCCATGCTATCTCTCTGGCCCTAACATCTATATTCTTTAGAGTGAAAAATATTTCATTGGACAACTTTAAAAATTATGAAACTTTTTATTTAAGACATAAAAGACATCATTTTTGTTCTGAGCTGAAGCTTTAAGTTATTTTTGCTCACGATCAAGAGACTATATGTGATTTCTGTGTTCTGTCTAATTGTCAAGTAAATATAAACAATTTATTAATTTGGAAAATGGTAGAAAATACATTGATTTTATTGTTTACATTGAGTAGACAATAAAGGAGTTGACTGATGTGATATATTCTTGTGCTATTTTACCCAGGACTGATGGTGGTTTGAATCCCAGCAGCCCATATAGTCCCTTGCCAGGAGCTAATTCTGAGCAAAGAGTCAGGAGTAACCCCTGAGCTCCACCAGGTGTGGCCCCCCCAAAAAAAACAACAATAACCAAAAAAGACAATTAAAGTACCTTAATCTAAAAAGTCTGAGGGAGTAAGATAAACACTGGATGATCTCACTTATCTGTGGTTTATAGATAAACAAAACAGGAGAATAGACATATTAGAACAATTAAATTATTGGCCTTGGATTGCAAAACTCAAATGACTAAAAGAAGTGGAGAAGGCAAGGAAAAACTAGAAGTGAAGGGGAACTGTGAGGAGGGTCTTGGAGGTTTTGGTGGTGGTGGTTATACTGTGCAGTAACCATGTACAGCAAAACCATATGCTTTTTAAACTATTGTAACACTATTACCTAAACTATTTAAAAATTGTTTAGAAAGAGCAATCCTAGGAGCTCCAACTTGTAGTAAGAATGCTGATGGTTCCTCCAGATCTCATGCTTGTTTGTATAGGGCAGTGGTCGGCAACCTTTTTTTTTTCTTTTTTTTTATTTATGATTTCTTTATTTTTTGAAACTTTTTTTCTTTATTTAAACATCTTAATTACATATATGATTGTGATTAGGTTTCAGTCATGTAAAGAACACCTCCTTCACCAGTGCAACATTCCCACCACCAATGTCCCAAACCTCCCTCCATCCCACTCCACCCCCACTTGTACTCTAGACAGGCTTTCCAGTTCCCTCATTCATTCACATGATTATGGTAGTTCTCTGTGTAGTTATTCCTATAACTGCACTCACCACTCTTTGTGGTAAGCTTCATGAAGTGAGCTGGAAGTTCCAGCCCTCCTCTCATTGTCTTTGAGGATTGTTGCAAAAATGACTTTTATTTTTTTAAACCCATAGATGAGTGAGACTATTCTGCGTCTCTCTCTCCCTCTGACTTATTTCACTCAGCATGATAGACTCCATGTACATCCATGTATAAGAAAATTTCATGACTTCATCTCTCCTGACGGCTGCATAATATTCCATTGTGTATATGTACCATAGTTTCTTTTTTTAAAAACAACTTTATTACATACATGATTGTGTTTGGGTTTCAGTCATGTAAAGAACATCACCCATCACCAGTGCAACATTCCCATCACCAATGTCCCAAATCTCCCTCCTCCCCACCCAACCCCTGCCTGTACTCTAGACTGGCTTTCTAGTTCCCTTGTACATTCTCATTATTAGGATAGTTCGAAACATAGTTATTTCTCTAACTAAACTCATCCCTGTTTGTGGTGAGCTTCATGAGGTGAGCTGTAACTTCCAGCTCTTTTCTCTTTTGTGTCTGAAAGTTATTATTGCAAGAATGTCTTTCATTTTTCTTAAAACCCATAGATGAGTGAGACCATTCTGCGTCTTTCTCTCTCTCTCTGACTTATTTAACTCAGCATAATAAATTCCATGTACATCCATGTATAGGAAAATTTCATGACTTCATCTCTCCTGACAGCTGCATAATATTCCATTGTGTATATGTACCACAGTTTCTTTAGCCATTCATCTGTTGAAGGGTATCTTGGCTGTTTCCAGAGTCTTGCTATGGTAAATAGTGCTGCAATGAATATAGGTGTAAGAAGGTATTTTTGTATTGTAGTTCTGTGTTCCTAGGGTATATTCCTAGGAGTGTACCATAGTTTCTTTAGCCATTTGTCTGTTGAAGGGCATCTTGGTTATTTCCAGACCCTGGCTATTGTGAATAGTGCTGCAATAAATATAGATGTGAGGAAGGGGTTTTTGTATTGTGTTCTTGTGTTCTTAGGGTAAATCCCTAGGAGTGGAATAGCTGGGTTGAATGGGAGCTCAATTTCCAGATTTTGGAGGAATCTCCATATCGCTTTCCATAGAGGTTGGACTAGATGGCATTCCCACCAGCAGTGGATAAGAGTTCCTTTCTCTCCACATCCTCACCAGCACACAGGCAAATCTTGCCAAAACCACAATTAACATTTATTTTGAGACCCACATATTTTTTTTTGGTTTTGGGGTTTTTTGTTTGTTTTGGCAGTGCTCAGAGGTTAGTCCTGGCTCTATGCTCAGAAATCACTCCTGGCAGGCTCAGGGGACCATATGGGATGCCGGGATTTGAACCACCAACCTTCTGCATGAGAGGCAAATACCGTACCTCCATGCTATCTCTCTAGCCCCGAGAACCACATTTTTAAAACTGAAAATACATAGGATGGTACACTGTTTTTAGTTTCAATAAGTTTTTATTGAGAATATTCTGCATGCAACTATCCACATAGGTTGGGAGGATACAAATAATACAACTAATAAAACAAAAACTTTAGAATGATATTTATTGATAACGTTAAATTCCATAAAATTTGCCTTACAATGTAGTGAAAATTACATCCTGACAATGACTGAAAAAGTCACAAACACTAATGTGAACATTGGCCTTGCATTTCCTTGGATACTTTGAGTAAGTCAGGTTTGTATGTTGTTGTTTTTAATTTTAGGCATGATTCCAGGTTCTCATTGATGAGATGATTTCTCAATTTACTCTTAATAAGATTCATGCTTGAAAATGATTGTTCGCATAAATATGTAGACCCAAACAAGGAAAGAACAGCAAACACTAGCTTTTTTAGTTGATTATATGAGTCAGGAATACTATTTCAGGTGTTAAAAATCAACGTATCTTCCTTCTCCAGATCTTTCAAAGCAGACCACTTGTGCTGTGAACTAAGTTCACATTTGTGTTTCTCCAATCTTTCTAAATTTGCACAAAGATGTTCAAATTTTGAGCTCCACAATTCTTTTTTTTTAAATCCAGAAATTGCATTTCAAAGTTGCCAATGTTGATATTAAAGGGAGAAAAATTTAATTCCGTTACAGTGGCATCCAGAGGTTTTTTAACAGAGGCCAATGTCGCTTTGCTGTTTCTGAAATCCTGAAACCTCTTGAGAAAAGCTTCGCTCATATTTAAAAGTGCTGTTTTAAAATAGGTAATGTCAGTATCAGAATTATTTTCTTGGCGATGTTTCAACAGGCTTGGAAGGTGAATCAAAGTTTCTGTCAAAATCTTGAACACAAACAGATAATTTGTTTTCAAACAAAATAACTTCTTCTAACATCAAAAAAATTTGTTTCCTTTCCCCTGTAATTCATAATTAAGCTGATTTAGATGTGAAGTAACATCCACCATAAAATACAGTTTTTGAATCCACTGATAGTTTGTTAATTCTGGATAGTGAACACCCTTCCTGAGGAAAAATGCTTTGATTTCTGATAATAAGTAAGCAAAATGTTTCAAAACGTTTCCTCTTGATAACCAAAATGTGCTGAAAACTTGAAACCCTACAATATGACTGACTATTCAAATGTTTTTTGTAGGCAGCAAAATATTAGATTCAGCTTTTTGACCCGTTTTGCCACTCTGTGTTTCTTAACTGGTGCATTTAATCCATTGATGTTGAGAGAGATAATTCTCATGGTATTTAGTATTATCTTTTGTAGGAGTTTGGTATGTATGTTGGCTTGTCTTGAAATAGACCTTTCAGTTTGTCTTTTAAGGCTGATCTTGAATTTGTAAAGTTTTTGAGCTATTGTTTATCTGTGGAACTGTGTATCCACCCTTCAAACCTGGACGTAAGTCAGGTTGGGTGAAATACTCTTGGCAATGCATTCATTTTATTTAGTTTTGTCACTATATCCCATCACTGCCTTCAGGCCTTGTGAGTTTTGTTTTGTTTCTTTTTATGACAAGTCTGTTGTAAGTTTTAAGGATGCTCCTTTGAATGTAATTTCCCTTTTTTGATCTTGCTGTTTTTAGTATTATACCCCTAAATGTCATTATGAGTAGGATGGCTTGAGGTACTTTTATTTGAATATCTTTTGGCTGGTCCTTTCAGGCAGATAGGACTTGGTTGCATGCACACTTTAACTCTGGGAGTTTCTCTTCAATGATGTCCTTGACTGTTGATACTTAATAGGGGTTTTCTTCCTCAGTCTCTGGAACTCCAGTGATTCTACATTGTTTCTATCAAGTTTATCCAAGTCTTCTACTTTTATTTTATTTCACATTCTTTGAGGACTTTCCCCATTACCTGATAATTTACTTTAAATTTTTAACCTTTTCTGTTGTATGGAGTTGTTATTCATCTCATCTTCCAGATCACTGATTTTGTCTTCACTGTTACTCTGTTGTAAAGACTTTCCATTGAGGTTTTCATTTTGCCTACCAACTTTATCAGTCCTATTATTTCAGTTTGAAATTTTCCCATTTCTACTTTCATGTCCTCTTGATTCTTATTTGTGGCTCGCTCATTTCTTTCCATGTTTTCTTTGATTTCTATAAATATTTTCCATATTTTTTTCTCTAAAGAAGAAGTCCTTATCTGAGAAGCTAAATAGGTGGTTAGTATTTTTTTTGGTCATTGGAGCTACCATCTGCACTCTCTAAGTATGGTGGAGGCCTGCATTGTTAAACCCATTGTCACTGTCGTGAAATGTTTTCTACTTGCCTTTCTGGGAATCATTGACTACCAGGAGTGTGTGGCCATGTAGTGGAGCAGCTGACTCCTCTGGCTCTGTCCTTGATGATCTTCTCACCTATATGGGCAGTTTCTGTGAGCCCCAGTGCAGAGAAAGCAGCTTCACCACTCTGACATAGTTTTTTTGCCATCTGTTCACCTGGAGGTGCAGTTCCCAAGAGAATTATTTTTTAATGGCAATTGAATGAAAATTTTCTCACTAGCTTATGCTCCTTGTTTTTAATTAATTGGTTTGTTTTTGAGTAACATGTGATTTATTTATTTTGAGCAAAATTGAGTATTAACTGTAAATGATAAAATTGACCAAGTGGATGATGTGAGAGAAAATAAGGGAAGTACTATTTTTTAGAAGAGAAATGGAGTTAATTCTCTCACTTCACCATGAGCATCTACAGTCATGTGTTTGCATTTGAAGAGTGGCTATTAGGGCTGCTGTAATTTGATTCCCTTGCTGCTCCTGGAGTCAGGCACACTAAAGCAATATCTTTTTGCAGACCTTGCTGGCCATGATAGAATCTGCTTCACTACCAGGAGAGCATGCAACTAATTTGCTTCCCCTTGATGAGGATGAGACCAAGTAGCATTAAAATTAATTTGCTTTCCTGGTATCCTACTGAGAATCTGGGCTTTTCCTTCTCTGGTGCTGTGGGGAGCACAGTTAATAGCAAGGACATTTCTCTGTGTTTCTTAAGTGAACCTTCTTGTTAGTAGCACCAGAAAAAATGTTTTCATTCCCAATGCTTCTTGCCCAAACTATTCCTGACTATGTTCTTTCCCTAAGAGATACGAGGCTGCAGGATCAGCTAAGTTTGAATGATACTATTTTTACCCTTTTTTGGAATAGGTAAAGGAAAGAGGCACAGAAAGATACTGGCCCATCAAAGACCCTGACAAAGACTATTAAACAGTAACAAAAAAGATAAAGTTTGGCTTAATTTAGCATTCCATATTGCCTGTTTATAAAATGTCATGTAAAAATGTGTCAGTCATTCTTTGAGGTGGTGGGCAATTAGCCAAGGACAAAGCAGACATTCCTTTCTTTTTTTTTTCTTTCTGTTTTTGTTTTGGCCACACCCACCAGTGTTCAGTGCTTATTCCTGACTGCAGTAAGAGATTACTCTTTGGCAGATTTGGGGGACATTATTGGGTGCTGGTGATTGAACCCAGGTAAGTCACATGTAAAATACTTTCCTTATTATGCTATTGCTTTGGCCCCAGTAGTTCCTTTTCTTGTAAAGTTAATAGTTTGTGGGGAAAGTCAAGACAATATACAAATAAAAAATACATGTTGTCAGAGGGTGATAGGTGATTGGAAAAACAACCTAAAAGTCTGGGTGTAATGATGTTGACATAGTGTATCAGATACCTGACTTGGGGCTCCCTACAGAAGTAACAATTGAGAAGAGACCCAAAGAAGAAAGACCGAGAAGCCAATGGTCTCTGACTAGAGAACTCTGTAAACAGAAAGAAGAGCACATGATAAGCTTTGTGGTGGATGAATGTTTCACATATTCCACATTTGCTTTATCAAGTAGTCACAATCAATTGCCATCAACAACCACTCTGGTCCCAATAGGCCAGACCTTATAGTTTAGAGGTGTGTAGTAGAAGGTAGCTTTTAGCTGTGTCAGCACCCTCTGACACAATAGCTTTGGCTCTACTCTCAGAAATTACTCCAGGCAGTGCTCAGGGGACCATATAGGATTCTGAGAATTGAACTTGGGCTAGTTGCATGCAAGGAAATGCTCTACCTGCTATACTATTGCTCTGGCTCCACAAATATGTATTTTTATCCCTCTCTTACCTCCCCTTCCATGATCATTCATAGTAGATAATTCCAGAGCTGTGACACTAAAGAGTAATGGACATAATGGAACATTGTAATTTTGGCATTTCAAAATCAATTTGAGTTTGACTGTTGGTTCCAGTGATGTGATATTTAGGGAGTCATTGCAAATCACCTTCTGCTTTTCTTCAGTTCCAGGACAAATGCTGGGGGCAGGAATGCAAACTACTCTCACTGTATGTTAGTGCATTCTTATTTCAGCCTTTTTACTACCGTAAGCCCTTGATATATACATATTTCTTTTTTTCCACCTTTTAATTCAATTCAGCTTTAATCATTTCTTCCCCTATAATACCTCAATCCCATATTCCAGCTCATACCTCAAGTCACATTGTAGGACAATTATTTATTTTCTGATATTCAACTAAGTAAAAAGTTTCTTGATGGAGAGGATCTGTGCTTCAAACTTCTGAATGTATGGAGTCTAGTGACTGTCTCACTGTGTCCACTATGAGGAGGTTAAAAAATAGATGTATGTGAATGAGTGAATGAATGAGTGTCCAGGCACAAATATATATGGATTTAACCAAAGCTTGGTCCCTTCTTTTAAGGTACTAGTCATATGATAAGGCAATAGAAAATTCTTAGTTTACTTCACTAATGTCTGTTCTCACCCATTGTTGCACTATTCTATAGTACACTTGGGAGCATTTAAATGAAAGGCTCTCACTTGTCTCCCAGTAGCTAACTTATAAACCCAATTACAGAACTTGAAATGTCACAATTAACATATTCCCTTAGATGAAAGAATTTAGAAAGATTTGCTGCAGAGAGTACTGAGGAGCTTGGTAGTCATTTCTTTCTACACTACTAGTGGTTTAGTGGAGTCATTCTTTCAGTTACAGGAAAGGAGGTTTTGTTGGCAAAGAGCTGAGAGCATCTATATTCAGCAGAAACTTCATTTGCTTTTCCTGCTGCTCTTTCTAATGCACAGCCCAGTACTTTTCTCCCTCCTCACAGTTCCACAGTCACATGCAAGCACCTGATTTGTGAATTAGACACTTGTCTTAAATGGATGCTTTCTCAGCACTTTGTGTTTGTACCAAGGAACTCTAGACAGAACACTGACCCTTGGGGTCAAGTTCTTGCTTTGTGAATCACATGGGCAGGGGTTTACAGACCAGCAAATATATCAAAGTTGATATATTTTATCATTCTACAGGATGAAAGCAGTAGGGAATTATATTTGGTGGAGACTAGAGGCCACAAGCAATGACCAAGGAAAAGAGCTCATCCCAAGATGAAAATGCCCTCGGGTTTTCATCACTTGCTCTGTGCTAAGGTGCTAAAATAATCACAGGATGCTTCTTTGATGACCAAACCCCTAAGAGCTTTATATAATGAAATAATCACTTAAGAAAAACATGTCTAGGTGTAAAGGAGAGAGGGGGAGTGAGCAGGGGTGGGCAACCCTCCTGTTGACATTCTCAGAAATTAAGAAAAGTCCAGCAGAAAGTGTTGTGATGTTCTATGTGTAATAAATCTGAGCAAGGACAACGTGATAAATCTGACTCTATTTTTAAATAGCATTGAAATTCTGCAACTATGACCATCACATTTCCAGATTCGCTCAGAAAAGATAGGCAGATAAAAAGAGAACAGACATTCTTCCTGAAGTTTTGCTAGCAGTTTAACCTTAAGGTATGTATCTTAGTAGAGAATCTTCTGAAAGAGGTGCTGAATCTTGGCTCCCCAGCCCTGGCTCCAGGCTAGACAGCTGGAAGTGGTTGAAGATCAACTGAATTGATTAATGATTGCTTTTTTGTTTTACCCCCAAAAGAAAACTGCTAGCATTATCACCACTGGATGACAAATTATTACTATAAACTACCTTCCTTCCCTCCCTCCCTCCCTCCCTCCCTCCCTCCCTCCCTCCCTCCCTCCCTCCCTCCCTCCCTCCCTTCCTTCCTTCCTTCCTTCCTTCCTTCCTTCCTTCCTTCCTTCCTTCCTTCCTTCCTTCCTTCCTTCCTTCCTTCCTTCCTTCCTTCCTTCCTTCCTTCCTTCCAAGTTCTTAAGGCTTACTCCCAACTCTAAACTAAGGGACAACTCCTGGCCATATTCAAGGGACTCAGATGGGATATCAGGTATTTTACCCAAGTCAGCCATGTGCAAAGCATGCACTTCAATCCCTATACTCTTCTGGCTCCAAGCATAAGAATAAAATTAAAATGGGATATAAAAATGCCATCCTCTGGGACAGAACTGAGTTTTAAGCACATGCTAAATTCTTTCTTCCTTATCCCTGTTATCCCATGCCATAGACCTAGATGATAAATCAAAATATTGTTTACAATAAAAATAACTGATCTCCAAGGTAAGAAAAAAAATTTCAAAGTACCCTAAGTGGAAAAGAATGATTAACAGAATATGCAGGCTGACCCAGGCTTCCAGGTTATAGATAGGACATGGGCTCAGGACAAGTGGGAGCCAGAAACACTGCCCATTCTCTCTGAAGAGGACTGTCTATCCTTTATAGACAAGCCCTCATCCTTAGTTGGGAACCTAGGACACACCAGTGTCTCTGCTCTGGAGTTGATTAGGAAAACATTGTTGGTCTTTCACGGCTCTAGAAGGGGCAAACTCAATACTCAAAACAAATAAACTAAGTGAAGCCACCAAAACTGCAAAAATAAACACATAGTTCTCAATTGACCTCAGGACCCATTTTTAAAAAATAATTATAACAAGCATTGGGATTTAAAAAATTATTCATAGTTGGATTTTAGACATACAATGTTTCAGGACCAATCCCCCACCAGTATCAACCTCCCTCCATCAATATTCCCAAAGTTAATCCCATGCCACCACCACCCTTCACAGCCTGCTATCATAACAAGCATCTTTTTAAGTTTGGTTATTAAAGTTTGGGTCTCATGACTTCATTGTTGTAGACTCTGTAACTTGAATATTTAGTTCTATCCTTTATTAACTTCACCAATGTTGTTTATATGTATTATATGTATATATATATAAACTAATAAGTCCTAGTGTTGGGTAGGAGGATGGTGAGGCCTTTCTTGACTTGGCCTTGCTTCTGCAGCCCCTACGGCCTGGCAGGTCTGAAGGTTGCAGGGTGATGGCAGAGAAATTCACAAAGAAATCAGATGAATTTTCAGGAGAAATCCAGCTTTATTACAAGACCTTAGCTACCAGGTGCCACATGGCTTCTAAGCTAAGCAGCCTCTTTCCTGCTGCCCTATGATCCCTCTTGCCTCTGCTCTCTTTCACTGCTCTTCAAGCTTCTTTGCTGCCTCTTCCTTTTCTCTCTAACTCTTCTTCTTATCCCCTCTTTTCCCCAAGCAGAGTCCTCTATCTGCCCATTCCAGGTGTGGGCAGTTCTGATCATTCAGGTGGGATAAACAAGAAGTTGGGGGAGGGGATGCCCACACACCAATGCACCAGAGTTTCCTTGGTCCCTGTCCCTGTTAATTCACATTTATCTTTCACTTCTTCCACTGAATTTCTTTTCTTCTCCTCACTATACTTTGGAGCCATGATTATTCTTAACAACACCCATTCACATATAAAAGATATTATCTTGTAATTATCCTCCTTCTTCTGGCTTACTTCATTTAACATACTATATTCCAATTCTATCCATGTTGCTGTGAACTGCATGACTATATTATTCCTTACAGCTGTGTTGTATTTTATTGTATATATGTACCACATCTTAATGATCCTCTCATTTGTTGTTGGACACGTAGGTTGATTCCAACTCTTAGCTATTTTACCGATTGCTGCAATGAATAGTGGTGTGCATATGTCCTTTCGGATGCATGTGTTACTTCCTGGGATCGATAACCAAAATTAGGATTGCTAGTTCATACAACTAGATTATGAATTTACTGAGAGCTCTTTATACTGTTTTTCATAGGGGTTGAACCAGACAGTATTACTACTAACACTGGATGAGAGTTTTTTTAAACACAAATTGTTCCCAGTATTTTTTTTATCTCTTCCAACAAATGGCCAATAGGCACATGACAATTGATCATCATTTACTGTTAGAGAAACCCAAATCAAAACAATAATGAAATATTATATTACACCAGTGAGAAAACTCATTTTTTACTCTTAAAAATTTCTAATGACTAAGGAACTTTAATTTTTGTGAATTATAGCTATTAGTCTGTATATTTCAGAATCTGAACCTGAGAAAACTTTACAACATAGAAACTTAAAAGTCCATATTCTATCGACCATTAGAGCAACAGCATCAGCACAAACCAAGTTGTCACAGGAAAATGGCATGAAAATGAGAGCAAAAATGTCTAATAGCAAAAAGTCAAAATCATCATATTTCTTTGAAGAGTATTTTGACTTCATTGATACTTTTAATGGTCATAGGAGTTTCCTGGGCTACTCTAATCACATTTTACCACTGCCATAGATTTTTGTTCATAGACAAGAATTACTAAACATGTAATAAAAACCCCATACTATTTGAGATTGCTTAATGCCTCATGAATGGGTAAATTTATACCTGAAGAGTTAGAGGTAATTGAGTAATCTGAGAAAGTCTTCAAATCCAAATCTAAATTAATCATGTACTTGTGCAGCTACATAGCCCAAGGATTGGGAGAATAATTGCTAATTGTAATTTTGTTCATCTCTAGTGGTAATAATGTACACATAGATTTTTTTTTTTTTTGGTTTTTGGGCCACACCCGGTAACGCTCAGGGTTTACTCCTGGCTATGTGCTCAGAAGTTGCTTCTGGCTTGGGGGACCATATGGGACACCGGGGGATCGAACCGCGGTCCGTCCAAGGCTAGCGCAGGCAAGGCAGGCACCTTACCTCTAGCGCCACCACCCGGCCCCACATAGATATTTTTTACCCTTTTCTAAACATAAAAAATACTGTTGAAAATGGAGTAATAGCACAGCAGGTACAGTGTTTGCCTTGCATGTGGCCAACCTGGGTTCGGTCCCTGCCATTACATATGGTCCTTGAGCCTGCCAGGAATGATTCCTGAGGGCAGAGCTAAGTACCAATTCTGGTGTTGCTCAAAAAACAAACTAACTAACAAAATGCAAAACAGCTGTCCTAAGTTGAATCCACATACTTCTCCAAATGAAAATACCACTATCTTTCATTCTTTTTGGAAGGAAGAAGGGCCCACACATAGAAGTGCTTGGGAGTTACTCTTGGTTTTCCACTCAGAAATTACTCCTAGCTGGTTCAGGGAATCATATGAGATGCTGAGGATTGAATCTGGGTCGCCACGTGCAAGGCAAACATCCTACCTGCTTGTGCTATCACTCTGGCCCCATATATTTAATTCTTTTAATAGTATTTTTTCTGTCAGGTCTAGAACCTCATGAGAAGTTGATATATGCAAATGTGTATTTGGATAGGACCTTTAGACTTTATTAATATAAGATCTGTAGAGATTTTATAGAGATTTATTAATATGAGATCTGTAGAGATACTATCTTACATAGTATAGGGTTTTATTGTATGTTTATTCTTGCCTATGAACAAATCTTCCATAGCAATGGTTATAAAAAAAAGACCTGTAGAGATATTGACAATTTCCAAGGCCAAATTTACCCTGGCTTAGGAGATATGTCCTTTACAGAGCAAATTGTGTTTAAATTGCAAAAAAAAAAAAAAAAAAAGAATATTAATCCAAAGTCTTCAGGCTTTCTTAATGATTTATAACTTAAAAGATGATAGACATGCTAAGTATTCTATTATATAGCAAGTCTGTTGAACAAGATTAGGTTACATTTTGAAAACTCAATTTCAGTTTTTGTTAGACAGAAAAGAAATATCGTATTTCATTTTAGAAATACTATTTTAATGTAGATTTTAATTTTGCTCTTTCTTTCCTTAATTAGTTCTAATTTGTGAGTTTTATATTTTATAATAGATACATTCAAATTTAAGGTACCATGACATTTATCTTAATATTTCTCTGAGTGAATAAGGAATACTATTCATAGGTGTCAGTTTAAGAATGGGGACTTCCTGTGATGAGTATAGTTTAATGAATGAGTGGTGACACAATAAGATATAGTTCTTATTTTGATTGTGGACATTTATTTGATCATGGACCTTTATCCTCTCAGGAAACATAAATATTTGCATATTACAAATTGTACTTTATGTAAATTTTGATTTAGACAATTCTCAGGAAGAAAGGAGATCAGAATTACTGTCCTTATACAGCTATATCCTTGATTAATAAATCTTCTTGAAAGCATGGTATATACTATTTGAATTTACTAGTCTCCTAATTTTAGGAAGACTATGCTTCAGTAGGGATTGCTTGATTTATGGATAACCATCATGAAAGATGTGATTGAATGCCTGAGGAAACTGCTAAACTTGGATGAGTGTGTTTAGGCAATTAGAAAGGTGCTTTTAAACTGCACCTTGAAGAATGGGAACATAGACCTAAGTTTTAGAAATTTGGTGTGAATGACACTAGAATCGATACCCAATCTACAACTAGCTATACACAAAGGAGAGCTGTTACACTAGAGTCTATGGGGCAAAGCAGAAAGGTATGGAATACATGATGGGAACAGAGGTAGAGGGAGGACAACTCTAGTGGTGGGAATGGTACATGGTGAAAAGGTATATAAGGAATTGTCACTATGTACCTTAAATATTACTGTGAAAGACTAGTGTGGCCCCATCCCCCCATTCTTCCTGTGCAACTTATATCTTTACCTGCTTGACCCTGTCCATTTCTGGGAGGGGTCTTGGGAAGGTTAGATAAGGCCTTTGACCCAGGGGATTAGGGTCTTTGCCAGGATGGAGAGGAATTGGCATTTACCTGGATGGAGAGCTATGGCTGAGGGAGAAGCGAGAATGCAGGGCTGAATGCGTAAATGGCTAGCAGCCACATCTGTTGGCTAGGGCTAAATAAAGATGATATCTCTCATGAAGCCTGTCTGAGTGAGTCTGATTACCGCCGTGACCACCTGAAGATAATGACCTGCCGGTCATATGGGGGATGGAGCCACGTGGTCAGAGCCTAAGACAAAGGCCTCCATCTCCATCCAAGCCCATCCTAATGGCTGTAAGTCTACAACTAGTAATCACTTTGATCACAATAAAAATTATTTAAAAAGAAAAGAAATTTGGTGTGTGGTATATTTTGAAGTTACTGCAATTTTGCTACTCAATTCCCTTACATTACATTCTAGTGAACTAGCATTATTCTCATTAATCCAAAATGAGTAAGTTTAGGATGACAAGATAGTGCAGAGGTTAAGGCACTTGCTCTGCATGAAGTTGATTCTGGCTTGATCTCTGATATATGATCCTTGACAGGGATCACTGCTGTGCATAGAGTTAGGAATAAGCCCTGAATACCACTGGGTGTGCCCCCTCCAAAAATAAGTAGGTTTATATTGTATTCATAAGACCCAGAATGTGAGGCTAAAGAGATTGTATAAGATGCTTGCCTTGTCCAGGCCAACCCCAATTCCCCAGAACTACACGTAGTCCCATATTCCCACCAGGAGTGATCCCTAAGCTCAAAACCAAATAGTCCTAAGCACTGTTAGGTGAGAACTCTAAAACAAATCTTGGAATGTGATATGCTTCTCTCTGGAGTGTTTTATGTACATGGCTATATTTTGATCAAATTTACATATTTAAGATACTTCTTAAGTATCTACTCAGGTACAGGAATTTTTTCCTTATGCTTCTCAAAAGAGACAAATGTGGAAAAAACACTTAGTGATTTCCTTTTCCTCAACCAATATGTTCACACCTTCATTAGACTGTTGGGAGAAAGAAGCAAATTCTGTGGTGAATCAGGCACCTCAACTTGCAGAAGGTTCCACTTCTCTGTAGCAAACTCTCTAGAAAATCTTTACTCTTACATGCTCCCTTCCACTGAAAGAACTGTTGTGTGGCCCAACATACCCCAACGTGTAACAGACCCCACCTCTATACTCAGTTTTATTGCCATTAAACTCTTTTTTAGCAAAGGAAGAGATTATATATAGCATGTTCCTCTTTCATCCCAATACACTAGACAGAAGCAAGTGTTTTAGATCAGCGTTTCTCAGTTGAGGCTAGTACTTTCCACAGCCTCCAGGATATTCCAGGAGAAAAATCACATAAATGGAGGGACCATGGCATGAGACTACAGTGCCAACACAGTATAGGGTGGAAGTCAGGAAAAAAATCAAGGGGCCACAGCTGGAGAAAGTTTGAGAAACACTGCTTTAGAGGACTACAGGTTTTCAGTCCTTTTATATCTGCAGTCAGTGATGGCAGAAAAAAAATTTTAAAAAAACCATGACATGTAATTAGAATATTTATATATCAGTATCGACTCTAGTATCACCATATGAACCAGACATATGGGAAGTGGCAGTTACTTTTTTGAGGCCCAACATGAAATGTCTGCATCAGCATTCATCCAAGCCTTAGAGAATCCTCGTACCTCAGGTGTGGAAGGAGGATCATTGTCCTTCTAAAGATTTGCTGCTTCATTTCTTATTTTTATCACAAGTTCCCATTTCTGTTAGGAGGTGGCTGAGATAGTGGGCAAGTGTGTGTGCTCCAGCAATTGATTGTCTAGTTAGAATTCTGTGATGAAGATATCAGTTTCCTCATCTGTGAAATGAGAACTTTGAAAGTACTGAAGGCAAAGAACTGTTGCGAGGATTTGTATTGTGAGATGATCCTCTGAAGGGCTGAGCTATGGCCAACATCATAATAGGTAATTTGTTACTGTTACTGATGTTACTTCATGAGCACATAATTGACTTATTACTGATCAGTGGCATCAGAACAGTTATACAAACCACGGTCTCACCTAGCATCCAAAGAATTTTGGAATTTATGAAGGAGGACTTTTGATTGAACTTTTGATAATGTTCAGGGGTAAGAGAGGGGAAAAATGCTGGAGGCTTGCACAGAGCCTGGGGAAATTGAGATAAATAACTGTGTGTGCAAATGTGGGTTGTGTGCAACTTCTTGAACTTATATCCTGACCCTCCCTCAAAGCCATTTACTATATACACTGTTGATGAACACTTATCAGCTGGTGAACAATCCAAATGATGGCAGACAGAAAAGTTGACTTTATTGTATAAAATTGTTTTAATTTTCACCATCAAATTGGAATCATCAATATAGAGAATATCTCTCCATCTCCAACATTATCATCTCTTGTTTACTACTTTCTCCTGCTTATGGTGCTTTATCACCTCATTGCTCACCACTTCCCTATATGTTCCTATTCTCTGCCCTGCCTATCAGCTCTCCAAAAGGAAAGAAAAAGGGAAGACAAAGATATGGTCTTAAGACAATTGGCAAATAGCCTTGTAGTTAATCAAATGTTTAAGTTTGTCTTGTTATTCATGTCTGGAGGTACTGCATCTATGAAAGAATCAGTAATGGTGGTACCTAGTCTATGTATGTGTCCAATAATGAACCATTTTGTTGGTTTTGTTGGTGTTGTTTGTGCACACTTCATATGGTTGGAATAACTGCATACTAAGTATCTTGCCTTGGGTACAGAAGGAAAAAACAAATAAGCATTATGTAAATCTGTCTTTAGAATGCTGCCCTGTTGGGCTTGGTGAGTTGCTGCTGGGTAGAAAGACCCTATACCTTTTATCATCTTTGTTCAAGAGCAGCCTGACATTGACTCACTTGAGCCACTAAAGGAAGCAGTTCTGTGGATGTATGAAAGATGAGTTACCACATGGTCAGTTTAAATGTCAAGAGTCTAAATAGGGACTATCAAGAGAAAGAAAACTGGTGACAGACCAGGGGTGGCCACAGACTCTTGAATCTAAAAGTAATGCTCTCAGGTAGATAAATAATGAGCAAGGTGTGTGCATTTTTAATTTGTGTGGTGTTTATGGCGAGTGTATGGGGTGACATTGTTTGTGGGGTGTGTGAATGGTGAATGTGTATTGGAGTTGTATATAGTAAGTTAGCTGTAGGGGTATGTGGTATGTATGGGGGTATGTATGACATGTGGAAGTATGTATGTATCATGGGCATGGCATGAAAGCAAAGGAGAGCAGAGACAGTGGCTGGAGTACTTCATGGTAGGTTATAAAAAGGCTCTTCTCAGGCTGGAGTGATAGTACAGTAGGTAGAATATTTGCCTTGCACCTGACCAACCTAGGTTTGATTCTGGCTTATGGTTCTCTGAACATTCCAGGAGTAATTTATGCTCAAAGGGCCAACAGTAAGCCTTGAGAACCACCAGTTATGAAACACCCACCCCACAAAAGAGAGAGAGGAGAAAAAGGGGCATTGCAGGTGGCTCCCTGGCCTGTGGCATGTAGGAGTTTCTGAAAGAACAGACCTTAATGGACTAACTATATGTACCAAATCAATGATTATTGAATGTTTCAGTGCAATTGATTGATGAACTCTACCTGCTTCACACAATTAGGACTTCTGTACTAGACAAAAATACTGTCAGTTGGGGTGTCGTGTGAATCACTATTATTAATTACCGAATTATTGAAAAAATGCAATGACAGTGAGCAAAGATATTTAAATAAATTAAATTATAGTTGGAATTTAATAGCACTATCTAAGGGGCTGTTTGCAAATCTTTCCCATGTGAAGAAATAATGTTGGAGCAAATATATTTAGATATTTCTAATTTTCTTCTTTTTTCCTTAGACATGTATGTCTAAGACATGTATATCTCACAGATATATTCTGTGAGAGATATTATCTTCTTTAATCAGACTTTAATTATAGCACTAGTGAAATATGTTATTAGTACTCTTATGACTTACGAATAATTTTTTAATTATTATTAATTATTAGTTTGCTCTTGGAGGTGCTCAAGTGGACCATGTATAGCCTGGAGCAAAACTGGGTCACTGCATACAAGGCTAGTGTCTTTCTTTCTGTATTATTTAAAAAAGGTACTGTTAAAGGTGTTAGATGGGGCTGGAGAGATAGTACAGCTAGTAAGATGCTTTGTTGTATTGCACATAGCTGACCTCATTCAATCCATACTACCCAATATAGTCCTCCAGCCCTGCTTGAATTTATCTCTGAGCACAGAGCCAAGAGTAAGTCTGAATACATCTTGGCATGGCCCTAAACCACTAAATGAATGCATTATAATGCCCTCCTTTATTCTCATAGGTTCTATAGAAAATTTATAAATAAGAATAATTGTAAATAGGAAGTGAAATAACAGTAAGTCCTAAATTCTTTCATGTTGATAACATGCTCAGAGAACCATCAGCTTCTTATGTGCATTGAGCTCAGAGAAATGAAAGCTAATTCAAGGTCTTAGTGCTTTAGGGCAGTGAAAAAAGACCAAGAAATAGTTGGTAGAATAAGACAATAAAAGTCACTGGTGTTATTTTCTTCTCTTGTAGATCTCTTTTGAAGCTGGAGTGGACAATGCTGTAAATGCTGAACCTCTAACCTGCCCCTGGACAGTGACTTCTCATCAGCCATCCGCAGAGGGAAGAAGGAAGATGGAAGATTCTTATAAGGACAGGACTTCTCTGATGAAAGGTGCCAAGGACATTGCCCGAGAGGTGAAGAAACAGACAGTGAAGAAGGTAAATAAAGCTGTAGACAGAGCCCAGGATGAATACACCCAGAGGTCCTATACCCGCTTCCAGGATGAAGAAGAGGATGATGACTATTACCCTCCTGGAGAAACCTATGATGGGGAGACTCATGAGGATGAAGGCTCCAGCGAAGCAACTGAGGGTCATGATGAGGATGATGAGATCTACGAGGGGGAGTATCAGGGCATCCCCAATACAAACCAGGGGAAGGACGGTACTGTGATGGTGGAGCAGCCCAAGAGTGATAAGACCAAGGATCGCCGGGATCTGGAGTCAGAAAGGAGAGCTGACGAGGAAGAACTTGCCCAGCAGTATGAGCTGATAATTCAGGAGTGTGGCCATGGTCGCTTCCAATGGGCCCTTTTCTTCGTCCTGGGCATGGCGCTCATGGCAGATGGCGTGGAGGTGTTTGTTGTGGGCTTTGTGCTGCCTAGTGCTGAGACAGATCTGTGCATCCCCAATTCTGGCTCTGGATGGCTTGGTGAGTACCTTGGGCAGGGAGGGAAAACCTGCAGCTGGTTAGCATGTGCAGTACAGTGAACAGATGGATTTAATAGTTTTTCCTCTAGGATTCTGCATTTTTCCAATACTGTTACGAGAAAAAATTAGCATGGATCAGATGCTGTTTTGTGTCCACTACCCAGACTCTAGTTCACATTTATTAGATTTTATCATCTACTCATTTATTTTTCTGTACATCCAACCATCATTTAAATTTAAAGCATCATTTAATTTTAAATTAAATTTATTAAATTAAATTAATTTATATTATAAATCATTGTATTGTAAATCATAAAACCATACATTATTAAAATTAAAATATTAAATTAAAATTTAAATATTGAAATATTTATTAAAACTATAAATTATTGTATTGTATTGATTATTATTAAATTAAATTTATTAAGTTACATCATTTAAATTTAAAGCAATATATGTATATTGGTGGAGGTCATCCAAATGGTGTTTAAAAGGTGCAATTCTCAACCAAGCTGTGGAATTAGCATAAGGGCGAGACACCAGAGGATGAGACGGTGCCCTATGGTACAGATACCTGGGCCACCCCAGCAGTGCTGGAGCATCTTAGGCTATATTCTATGGTGCACTGGCAACCCTGTGGTTCCAGAATCAAGCCCGGGTTGGGTGCATGCTTGGTAAAAAATACTTTACTATCTCCTAGCCCCAAAACATTTAAATAAAACATTTTAAGTTCTATTTTTATTGTAGTAATAGTAGTTTATTAGAGTGTAAATGATTGTATGTCACTATGCCCACTGATTATCAAAATGCCCAGATACCTCCTTCCCCATCTGTTGGACCATTTTAGCCTACATTCTTCCCCCACCCTTGATGACCTCAATTCTATAACAGTCTAAGGATTTATTTCATTAGACATTGTCTTTTCCCTCGCTTTATTTCTTTATACATGACACAAAAAATGAGGTAATTTGTATTTATCTTTCTACCTCTGAATTATATAGCCTAGCACATTCCTTCAGTTCATCTATACAACAAAAGATAGGTTTTGTCTTTCCTTACAGCTGAGTAGTATCTGGTATGTATGTAGAACATCACTCATCTGTCATCAAATGCTTGCTAAATCTTGGGTATAGTAAAGAACGCTGCAATGAACATAGTTGTGCATGTATCTTTTTTGATGTGTTCTTTGGCTAGACACCTAGAAATGAAATTGTTGAATCATAGAATAGTTTTGTTTTTATTTATTAATGAGAAATATCCATACTGTTTTCAGTCATCTGGTACAATTACCAGCAGTGGTGAACAAGCGTACCTTTCTCTCAACATTCTAGATAGCACATGTTTTGGGTCCCCTTCTCTCTTTTTAATAACTAACTTCTCAGTTGCTAGAATTAGAGGGGGCAGTCTAGCATCTTTAGATGTGTTTAGAATTCATTATATGTGCCACTGAAACCCATCTTCAAAAACAAAATCCCCATTTCCCTTTGGTAAATCATGATCATTTTCGTTAAGTCTAGGAATTAGTTTTGTTATTATTTTGTTGGCCAATTTGTTTAGCTATTTATATTCTTACAGTTGAGAGATGATACTTTTATTATAATTTTAATTTGCATTTCCTTGATGATGGATGATAAAAACTTTTTTCATAACTTTAGTGAAACTCCCTATTCAGTAATCTATTTTAATTTAATACTATTGAAAGTATTTTATTCTCGCTTTTATTCACTTTAAAAGGTAGTCCCTTGAAAGTAACAAAGCAATTATATGTAATTTGACACTTTGACACTTCTAAATACACTGATTAATTCAATATATTTTAGACAAGCACCTTTCAAATTCCATTTTTATAGCATGTAAATAATACTAAGGTTTAAATACATTTAAAATTTTGTTATTTTGGGTTCCCAACTGTGAGAAACTGTAGGTGTTGCCTGTGCATGTTTTTCCACTGTCCTGTCTCCTGAACCTCTTGGGAGTGGGCCAAAAGAGCCCAGAAAAATGGTTCTCCCAGAGGCTCATCCAAGGGCTGGAACGCCAAGGAACTGTGTCTGACCATGAAAACTGGCTATCCACAGTATTCTGCAGAAAGGCAAGTCCCCTGTTTGTGACATCAGACTGGGAATATCTATGCCCGCTCAGTGGTTCCCGACTGTGAGAAACTGTAAGTGTTGCCTGTGCGTGTTTTTCCACTGTCCTGTTTCCTTAACCTCTTGGGAGTGGGCCGAAAAGGGCCCAGAAAAATAGCTCTCCCAGAGGCTAAAGAGAGCACTGCTACTCCGCTTCGCTTCGCAGCCACACACTTTTTCTAACCAATGAACCCCACCTCACATGCAGGGAAAAAAAAATCACACTACAAGTGTGACAATGAGGGAAAGCTCACAGGCAAACACCATGCACAGAGAATGAAGACGATAACGCAGATGACCTAAAAAATTTCAACCATCTGATTAACCTCTTGGATAAGGAGTTTAGAATAGAAATATGAAAGATGTTTGTAGAACTCAAAGAAAGCATAGATCAATCTGAACAGAACACAAAGACAGAAATCAGAAAACTCCAAACTGAAATAACAGATCTGAAAAACACGGTAGCTCAACTGAAAACCTCAGTGGATGGCCTCGCCAGCAGGGCAACAGCAGCTGAGGACAGAATCTGCGAGCTGGAAGATGAGATGCAGAAAAACTCAACACAGCAGAAGAAATTGGAAAAGAACCTTAAGACAAATGATCAGGCAATGTAAAAAGTACTCAAGGAATGTGAACAGATGAAAATAGAAGTCTTTGATAAACTCAACAGAAACAACATAAGAATCACTGGAGTCCCAGACACCTAGGTAGGAGATCTCCAGGAAGAATCAACTGTCAAAGACATCATCACAGAGATACTCCCAAAGTAAAAGACTACATGCAATCAAATCCTGCATGCCCAAAGAGTACCCGCAAAAAGAGACCCAAAGAAAAACACCTCAAGACACATCCTCATTACAATGACAAATCCCACAGATAGAGATCTAATATTGAAAGCAGAAAGATCAAAAAAGGAAATTACATTCAAAGGAGCATCCCTAAGATTTACAGCAGACATGTCACAAAAAACTCTCAAGGCCAGAAGACAGTGGTGGGATATTGTGACAAGACTGAATGAAATGGGTGCCTCACTGAGAATACTGCACCCAGCCTGACTCACGTTTAGGTTTGAAGGAAAGATACATAGTTTCATGGATAAACAACAGCTCAGAAACTTCATTGATGAAAAACCAGCCTTAAAGAAAAAACTGAAAGGTCTATTTTAAGACAGGAGAGACCAACAAACACAGCAAACTTATCTGCAAAGATGACATTAAATTCTATGACAATCATCTCCCTCAATGTCAATGGACTATTTTCATCAATTAAAAGACACGAGTGGCAAAATGGGTCAAAAAGATGAATCCAACTTTCTGCTACCTACAAGAAACACACCTGAATAGTTAGAACAAACATAGACTCAAATCAAAGGCTGGAGGAAAATCATCCAATAAAACAACAGCCTTAAAAAAATTAATATCAGATGACAACAACTCTATACTCAGAAAAGTTGTAAGGGACAAAGATGGACACTATGTACTAATCAAGGGATATGTGCAACAGGAAAAATCAGACTATTAAACATATATGCACCCAATGAGAGACCAGCAAATTATCTAAAACAATTACTGACAAATCTGAAAGAAGACATCAATAATAACACAATAATCATGGGAGACTTCAACACAGCCCTGTCAACACTTGATAGGTAAACTAGACTGAAACCCAACAAAAACATACTAGCCCAAAAAAGAGTAATGGAAGAAAAAGGACTAGCAGATATATATATAGGACACTCCACACCCCCCAAAAAAAACCTGGATACACATTCTTCTCCAATGTACATGGGTCATTCTCCAGGATAGGCTACATGCTGACACATAAAACATACCTTCATAAAATCAAGAGGATAGAAATCTTGCAGGCTACCTTTGCTGACCACAAGGCTCTGAAATTAGATGTGAACTACAAAGGCACACAGAAGAAAAACTTTAACAATTGGAAGTTAAACAGCCTGCTCCTGAACAATCAGTGGGTCTGAGATGAAATCAAAGAGGAAATCAAAACTTTCCTGGAAACAAATGATAATGAAGACACTAACTGCCAGAATCTATGGGACACAGCAAAAGTGGTCCTGAGGAAAAAAAAATTATAGCTTTGGCAAGCACACATCAAGAAGAAAAAGGGGCATACCTGAATAGCTTAATGACGCAGCTCATAGGATTAGAAAGTGCTCAACAAAAGGACCCAAAAATAGGGAGACAGAAGGAAATAACAAAGCTGAGAGCAGAAAGCAATGAAGTGGAAACACACACACACACACACACAAAACAATCCAAAAGATCAACGAAAGAAGTTGGTTCTTTGAAGAAATAAACAAGATTGATAGACCATTGGCAAAACTCACAAAGAAAGAGAGAGAAACCTGATAACCTGTATTAGAAATGAAAAGAGGAAGATCATGACAGTTATTGCAGAGATCCAAAGGGTAATCAGAGAATACTTTGAGAAACTTTATGCTACTAAACATGAGAACCTAGAAGAAATGGTTATCCATTCTTGGACACTTATAATCTTCCACAGTTAAGTAAGGAGGATGTAGCATACCTAAACACCCCCATCACTATTGAGAAAATTGAAACTGTAATCAAATATCTGCCCAAAAAGGAAAGCCCAGGCCCAGATGGATTTACTAATAAATTCTTTCAAACCTTTCAAGAGGAACTACTACCAATCCTAGCAAGGCTTTTTCATGAAATTGAAAAAACGGGAACACTCCCAAACAGCTTTTATGAAGCCAACATCGCCTTGATACCAAAACCAGACAGAGATGCTACAAAAAAGAAAATTACAGACCAATATCGCTGATGAATGCAGATTCAAAGATTTTCAGCAAAATCCTGGCAAATAGGATCCAATGCATCATCAAGAAGATCATACACTACTACCATGTAGGTTTCATCTCAGAAATGTAACAGTGGTTTAACAACCATAAATATATCAACATCATACACAACATCAACGACAAGAAAAATAAAAATTGCACGCTCATATCAGTAGATGCAGAGAAAGCATTTGATAAGGTCCAACACCCATTCTTGATTAAAACTCTCAGCAAGATGGGAATGAAAAGAACCTTTCTCAATCTAGTTAAAGCCATCTACCACAAGACAATGGCAAATATTATCCTCAATGGAAAAAACTAACAGCCTTTTCTCTAAATTCTGGTACAAGACAAGGCTGTCCGCTCTCAGCACTACTCTTCAACATAGTACTGGAAGGGCTTGCTATAGGGATCAGGCTAGAAAAAGATATCAAGGGAATCCAGATAGGAAAGGAAGTAGTCAAGCTCTCACTGTTTGCAGATGACATGATACTCTACTTAGAAAACCCTAAAGACTCTACCAAAAAGCTTCTAGAAACAACAGACTCATATAGCAAGGTGGCAGGCTACAAAATTAGCACATAAAAATTAATGGCCTTTTTATACACCAATAATGATAGGGAAGAGATGGACTTTAATAAGGCAATCCCATTCACATTAGTGCCACACAAACTCAAATATCTTGGAGTCAACTTGACCAAAGACGTGAAGAACCTATACAAAGAAAACTATAAATCCCTAATCCAAGAAATAAGAAAGGACACACGGAAATGGAAACACATATCCTGCTCATGGATTGGTAGGATTAACATCATTAAAATGGCAATACTCCCCAAAGCATTTTACAGATTTAATGCGATCTCTGTAAGATACCCATGACATTCTTCAAAGAAGTGGATTAAACACTTATGAAGTTCATCTGGAACAATAAACACCCTCAAATAGCTAAAGCACTCCTAGGGAAAAGGAAAATGGGAGGCATTACTTTCCCCAACTTTAAACTGTACTACAAAGCAATAGTTATCAAAAGAGCATGGTATGGAAATAAAGACAGACCCTCAGATTAGTGGAATAGGCTTGAGTTCTCAATGTTCCCCAGACATACAAGCACCTAATTTTTGACAAAGGGGCAAGAAATCCTAAGTGGAGCAGGGAAAACCTCTTCAACAAGTGGTGCTGGCAGAACTGGTTAGCCACTTGCAAAAAAGTGAACATAGACCCCCAGTTAATATCATGTACGAAGGTAAAATCCAAATGGATTAGACCTTGATATCAGACCTGATACCATAAGGTATATAGAACAACACATAGGTAAAACACTCCATGACATTGAGACTAAAGGCATCTTCAAGGAGGAAACTGCACTTTCTAAAAAAGTGGAAGCAAAGATCAACAGATGGGAATACATGAAGCTGAGAAGCTTCTGCACCTCAAAAGAAATAGTGCCCAGGATACAAGAGCCACACACCATGTGGGAGAATCTATTCACCCAATACCCATCAGATAAGGGGCTAATCTCCAAAATATACAGGGCACTGACAGAACTTTACAAGAAAAAAACATCTAATCCCATCAAAAAAATGTAGGGGATAAAATGAGCAGACACTTTGACAAAGAAGAAATACAAATGGCCAAAAAGCACATGAAAAAATGCTCCTCATCACTAATCATCAGGGAGATGCAAATCAAAACAACTATGTGATACCATCTCACACCACAGAGATTGGCACACATCACAAAGAATGAGAACAATCAGTGCTGGCAGGGATGTGGAGAGAAAGGAACTCTTATCCACTGCTGGTGGGAATGCCATCTAGTCCAGCCTCTATGAAAAGCGATATGGAGATTCCTCCAAAAACTGGAAATTGAGCTCCCATTTGACCCAACTATTCCTCTCCTAGGGATATACCCTAGAAATACAAGAATACAATACAAAAATCCCTTCCTCACACCTATATTTATTGCAGCACTATTCACAATAGCCAGGCTCTAGAAACAACCACGATGCCCTTCAACAGATGAATGGCTAAAGAAATGGTGGTACTTATACACAATGGAATATTATGCAGCTGTCAGGAGAGATGAAGTCATGAAATTTTCCTATACATGGATGTACATTGAGTCTATCATGCTGAGTGAAATAAGTCAGAGGGAAAGAGAGACGCAGAATAGTCTCACTCATCTATCTGTGGGTTTTAAGAAAAATAAAAGTAATTTTTGCATCAATCCTTAGAGACAATGAGAGGAGGGCTGGAACTTCCAGCTCACTTCATGAAGCTTACCACAGTTATAGAAATAACTACACTGAGAACTACCATAACCATGTGAATGAATGAGGGAATTGGAAAGCCTGTCTAGAGTACAGGTGGGGGTGGGGTGGGATGGAGGGAGCTTTGGGACATTGGTGGTGGGAATGTTGCACTGGTGAAGGGGGTGTTCTTTACATGACTGAAACCCAAACACAATCATGTTTGTAATCAAGATGTTTAAATAAAGAAAAAAGTTTCTGTTATTTTTTTAATTTTTCTTATAATATAAGTGTGTTTCACTTATTTTTTTCATAGAACAGTCTCTGAGGAGTTTTATATCTTTTTTAATTTATTCCTTTGTTCTTAAGATGGAAGAACTTTATATTCTCATATAACTTAAAAATCAATTTCAAATCATATTGCTATGTAATTTTTCTGCTAGACACAAGGAACCACCCTACAATTATCAGTGTAGTAGAACTGACTTAAGTTTTAAGTTGCCACGCATTCAAGGATCATATTGTCACAAAGCTATATTTATACTCCCACTTACTCTCTCTTTTGTGTAGTGAAATTAAGAAGGTAGAGAAACCTATATGCAAATTAAACGCCTAAAATTTTAGGCATCTATTTTTTTTGTTTGTTTTTTGGCCCACACCTGGTGATGCTCAGAGATTACTCCTGGCTATGTACTCAGAAATCACTCCTGGAGTGGGGGATCATATGGAATGCCGGGGGATAGAACCACGGTCCATCCTATGTTAATTTGTGCAAGGCAAATGCCCTATCACTTGCACTACCTCTCTGGCCCCTACGCATCCATTTCTAACATGTGGTATAAGTACTTTGTTTTTGGGTCACACCTGGCGGGGCTCAGGGGTTTACTGGCTCTGTGCTCAGATGTTGCTTTTGGCAGGCACGGGGGACCACGTGGGACACCAGGATTCAAAACATCATCCATACTAGATCTGCTGTGTACAAGGCAAACTCCTTAACATTGTGCTATCTCTCCAGCCTAGGCTTTTAAACTCAGCTTAATTCAGAGCATGTTTTTGTGCTTATGTCTTTATATGCACATGTGCACATGTCATTATGTGTTGAGTCTGAAAGAGAAAATACTAGACCCAAGAGATAGCTCAAGCACTTATTAGCATATGCTTTGATGATGAAGATCTGTGTTCAATCCTTGGCATACAAGGTCCCCTGACCATCACCAGGAGCAACCACAGAGCAAAGAGCCATGAGTTGCCCCTACGTATGCCAATTGTTATTCAAGACCAAAAACATACAAAAGAAAGAATATTTGTTACTTCTTTTGTCAAAAAACCTTTTCAGACATATTTTAAAGGTCCAAAGATCCTTTTGTGGAACTAAACTTCCACATAACTTTTTTTGTGGAAGCCTACTAACTTTTTAAAATAAGTCTATAACCATTGATGCTGAGAGGTTTTTCTGAGGAAAAAAAGCGCTCTCTAGCTTATCAATGAAAAGTCACCAATGAAAAAATGATTTACACATTACTTCTTTAACACTTGTTTCTTCTATATAACACTCTTCTTTCATTTGTTCCCATATAGCTGAGTATTAATAATTAAAAGAACATGATAAGGAATAGGAATAGGGTTGAGTTGGCATGATTTGGCTGGTGGATCTATTTAAAAGGTGTTGATCCCTGCAAGATGCTGAACATGATTTGTAGGAAGGCTTTAGTTATTTGTCATATTGTTCTGTTCAGTATATATGATCTTTTCTTTTTCTTGGTGAGCAAGTAGATCCACTCTAAGCTTGAGTATATGAATATATATTATATATTCATATGTATATAATATATATGAAGATTTAGAATAAATTACAAGAGGTAGGGCATTTGCCTTGCATGCAGAAGGATGGTGGTTCGATTCCCGGCATCCCATATGGTCCTCCATGCCTGCCAGGGGCGATTTCTGAGTGTAGAGCCAGGAGTAACCCCTGAGTGCTGCTGGGTGTGACCCAAAAACCAAAAACAAAAGCAAAAAAATACATCCACACAAATGATATTTTTGTTCGAATACACATCTTTGCACACATGATACTTTTTTTAGAGTAGAAATATAAAAAAAACTAAGCTGATCTACTGTACCTTTATATTTTTGGTAACATACTCTTACACCGAATATATGTGTAACATACTGTTACATACAGAGAACATATAGTTCCATGATCACTCTTTCTATGAGCCTATAAACCCTGATAGTGCCATGCACCTCAGGTGGCATTGGAAACATAGAAATGCCATGGAACAATTACAGCATGCTAATTTTCACCTCTCCAGAAGAGTGTCCTACCTTAGTGAATTACCACTGTCTGCCAAGCTGTGTATGGTTTCACTCCAGGCTGTGAGTCCCCAACAGAAGCACTGTAATGGTTTCATAATGGTGCCTTCCAGGCTTGCATTTCAATTATTTTACCATTGTAATTTCACTTATAATTGCATTCTAACGGCTTCTTTTTAGACAAGCATTTAAATTGTTTTGCCATTTTCATTTCATCAAATAATAGCTTTGTAATATAATTACCACACTAAGTTTAGCAGGGAGATCAAAATGCAAACAAGAGAGCCGCATGACCCATGCTTGGTGGCATTTTGAGAAAAGAGATTGGCAAACTAATTTCTCATTTGCTGTGATGCATTGGGTCATTTTCTTCAAGGAACATCAGGAGCCAAAAAAATATATAAGCCAATTCATGAAACATCTTCTCTTTGGGCTTGGTAGAAACCGACTAAACACTCAGGCCTTCATGCTGCCTGCCCAGGTTTGATTCCTGGCTCCCCATATGGTTCCCAAGACCCTCTATTAGTGATCCCTGAAGACAGAATCAAAAGTAAGACCAAATATCACCATCTGTGACCTGAAAACAAACAAAAAGTAGCTAAGTGCACACCATATGTGCATATATCTGTATGTGTGGTCTTTGTGAAAATAAAGCATTGTTAATTGGGCTGAAAAGACGTTAGAGTGAATATTTAGTTATCCAATAAAGTTCACTTTAGAATAATAAATGCTGTATCCTTAAAATAATTACCTACCTACTGCCAAAGTCTATTTATTGAATTTTATATATGCAAAGTACAGTGTTACTAGGGGATAGTAGAACCAAAAAAAAGTAAAGAAAAAGATTCTGGGAGGTTGACAAGAACAAGGCTTGTTTTCTGTTATCAGGGGAAACATGGTGCTTCCATGGCTTAGCAAATCATGACATCTTATAGGTGACGGTCGAAGAACTTAGATGACTTGTCTATTCCTTAATAGTCAGAGACAGATTACAGAATACATATCCCATACCCTTTTCAGAAAATTTTTATTGAAAAAACACTTTAATTTTATGGCTGTAACCAAATTACAAACATGTTTGTAACCATGGTGCTTAAATAAAGAAATTAGTTACTTTTTTAAAAAAGAAAGAAATAGAAACACCTTAATTGAAGCTACTTCTGGAATCAAACAAGGTCCTCAATTATTGGAGAAAATACACCATTTCGATAACAAAAGCAATGATCTGGTAATTCAGTTTTGGTGTGGAATCCAATAGTGTAATGAACTATTGATCTCATACTTCTTTGTCTATCTTCCACAACTTCAAGAAAATCGCTCTTAGATTTTTGTATTTGCAGGTAGTATTTAATGGCAACATTTGTACTACTTATTGAGAACTTTGATTGCCTCCGAGGGGATTACCTATAAAGCCATCCCAAAGGGTAAACTTATCTTAAAGAGGAAGAGTAACAGAAGTTAAGAAGATAATATGAGTTAGGGAATAAAGAGATAGTCCAGTGGGTTAAGTACTTGCTTGCATGTGGGTGATCTGGGTTTGATCTCTGGCACCACATGTGGACCCCGGAGACCTGTCAAGAGTGATTCCCGAGGCCCTGAACACAGCTGGGCATGACTCCCCCCAAACAAACAAAAATGAAACAAAATATAAGTGAATAAGCAGAATGTAAATTAATGTGTCTTAGGACCATGAGGTTGTCTATGTTATTCACTACTGTATTTATACCCCTGCACATATTAGTATTTGGTACATAAATAGGATCTCAATAGTATTTGTTGAATGAATGAAGACAGTTTCTGAGATTATAGCATAGCCAGACCTCACTGAAGATACAGACATACCTAAAGTAATACTATATCATTTCAATTTTCATATATGCAGGAAGTCACAAAAAGGAGTGGTGTATACAGTGATAGGTAATTTTGTTTATTTTTAATGTTTTTAAAATAATATTTTTATTTAAGCACCATGATTACAAACATGTTTGCAATTGAGCTCCAGTTATAATAAAAGAAACCCCCCCCTTCACCAGTGCAATCTTTCCACTACCAATGACCTCATCTCCACCCTCCCCCAACCCTGCCTGTATTCAAGACAGGCATTCCATTTCTCTCTCTCATTACTTGTTGTGATAGTTGTCAGTGTAGTTATTTCTCTAACTGAACTCACCACTCTTTGTGGTAAGCTTCATATTGTGGGCCAGTCCTTCCAGCCCTCATCTCTATTGTCTCTGGGTATTATTGCAGTCGTGTCTTTTATTTTTCTTAAATCCCATAGATGAGTGAGACTATTCTGTGTCTATCTCTCTCCCACTGATTCATTTCACTCAGTGAAATAGTTTTCATGTCGGTCCATGTATAGGAAAATTTCATGACTTCATTTTTCCTGACCGTTGCATGATTGAGATTCCTGTTTTAAGGCTCTCCAGCCACATGTATTTCAATCATGGAAAAAGCCCATGACCTGAAGTTCAAGCAGATGTGAATTCAGCAGCAAAAATTTCTCCTGTTTCCAGCATCAAAGCAACCTATTTCAAATCAGGCTTTCTGTTGCCTACGAGGAGATCTTTGTTTGTCACATTTTTTTAGGTCACAACTGCTAGTTCTCAGGACCTACTCCTGGCTCTATGCTCAGAGATCACTCCTAGCAGGGCTGGAGGATTCTATGTGATGCTGGGAATTGAACTTTGGTTGGCTGCATGCAAGGCAAGAGCCCTGTTGATTGTACTTTGCTCCCCCTCCCCAATCAGGAATGTTGTTGCCAAAGAAAGTCAGTCTTCTTATGATTCTGTTTTCCATTTAAATCAACTGTGAATACCCCCTACACACACACACACACACACACACACACACACACACACACACACACACACACACCTTTTTTTTTTTCAGTCCTGTTGACTCTTTGATGTTTTTGGACCATAGGTAGAGTGCAGTAACAAATTACAATGTGTTAAATTTAGTGTTTAAGTTATATATAGATTACCTCGGTTCAAAGCTACCAGGCCGATCTAGCATATTTGATAACAAAGAGTGATACAGTTATTTCAAGATTTTAAGAATCTGGTTTCAGATCTAAAATTTAAGACCTGTATTCATTTTTTCTTTTTTTTTAAATAAATAATTTCTTTATTTAAGCACCATGGTAACAAACATGTTCAGAATTGGGTTTCAGCCATGTAAAGTTCACACACCCCTTCACCAGTGCAACTTTCCTGCCACCATTGTCCCATTTCCCTCCTCCCCAGCCCCTATCTGTCTTTGAGACAGGCATTGTGTATTCTACATGTATAATTTTTAGAATTTAGGATCAACAACACTGGGCCCCACCCAATCCTTCTCTGACCTATACATCTGCTTTGGTGTCTTGAAGGAAGGTTTGATGTCTATCATGTATGTGCCCCCGGTTTTATTTAACCTCTCAGCTGTCACAGTGATCTAATTGGCATTAAAACATTACTGACTTCTAGAAGACATCCTGTCCACCAACACCAGCAAAATGTGATTTCGATTTGTTACTGACAAATTGGATAAGAAGGCTCAATAATTCACCACAATTATATTCTCAGGTTCTCACTTCATCTTGTTCCACTCATTCTGAGAGAAGCATGTTTCTGATATGCAAAGTGCAGTTGGGTTGAGTATCCTAAAAATAATAAATAAATAAAAACTCCAATCTCAAACCCTATGTCCCATTTTCACAAGAGAGGAGTGAATAAAAATTTGCTAACACATAGCATTGTGAGAGTATGGGATTTATAAATGCATTCTGTCACCTGCCAGGAACTTCAGGAATTCTGCAATACATCCTTGAAACCTGAAAGCCTATTTTTGCATCCTGAATCTCTAGTCCTGACATCCTAGAATAGTCTGTGCCAAGCACTTTTTTTCTGGCCTTATATTTGTTTTGGTTTTGAACTCTTTCTGAAATCACTGAAGAATTTGCTGTGTTCAGCATATAGGAATTAATTGTGGGCTTGCCTAAAATCGGGCAATCTGAATTAATTTTCGAAAGCTAGATTAAACCAAACACAAATAACATACCTATTGGTTTGGATTACAGACATCAAGATACTATTGTTCTCTTTTGTGGGAAATCTAACTTCAAAATATTCTCACACAGCATGAGCTTTTATATGACCCACAGTTCCTTCAGATTGCTTTAGAGACTGAGGAACAGATTGCATTAATCTTGAGGAATTCATCTCATAAATTTCCCAAGTAAGTATCCCTAACTCACATACTTATAAATTGGCATTCTTACCTTAAACTCAAACATCTCTTATTGGCCTTTAAAATTTCGAGAGAAATACCCAGAGTTACGTGGGCTGGTGTGATTGAGGCACCCTGTGATCCCTTGAGAATTGTCAGGATAGATCCTGAGCACTAAGCTGGTAGTAGTCCTTGAGCACTGCTGGATGTTGTTTATTTCCAGCGCACTTCCCCCAAAGATAATGGGTTAGTTCTTATCTTTTTCAATCTTTCTTATTTTGATCCACACCTGGAGGTACTCATGGCTTACTTCTGGCTCTCTGTACTTAAAGATCTCTCCATGCAGGTCTCAAAAAAACTCTTGGCCAGGACAGGAATTGAACCCTGATTGTATGCATGGTAAGCACTGTACTCAATGTACTATCACTCTAGTCCCCTGACTATAGTTCCTACATTTCATTTTGAATTTGAGTTTTCTAATAAAATTACAGAATAATGAGGATGCAATGACTTCAATCAGTTAAGGAATTTGCTTAAAAATTAATCCAGTGATCTTTAAATTATTTTCACATATCTGTTAAAATGGTTAATACAATGAATTTTTATGTTATGTGTATTTTACAACAACAAGAATGCATTCTTTCTATGAATAGTAACAATAAGCAAATGTTTTAAAACTTTAAGATATTGCTTATTTCTGCCACTGAATATTTTCACTGCAAACAGCTTGAAACAAGCTTAAAAACTTGATGGTTGAGAGTGGAGTGAATCAGAGGAAAGGAATAAATACAGAATGCTCTCTCATATGTGAGTTTAAGAAATTACCTTAAGTGAGCAATAAAGGGCCAACAACAACAGAATTGAAGAGCTTCTGGTCCACAAAAATATTAATATTAAATTTACAATTTAAAAGATTTTTACACAATAGAAGAAACCTATCACAAAAACAAAAGAGCATCCTAAAAATTGGGAGAAGATATTTGCATGTCATACTTGGTACAGTGTGTTTTTATCCAAAATATATAGAGATCTCAACAATATAAAAAACCAAGCAATATAAACAATAAAAATGTAAAAATAAGACTTGAAATCTCTAAAGTAGACATACAGATAACCTGTAATTATTAAAAATCCTGAATATTTCCTATTAAAGAAATTAAAATAAGAACCACAATGAAATATTAACGATGAGAATGGCCAGTATAGAAAAAAATGGAAGCAATAAGTGTTGCTATATGTGGGGAAAAAAGAATTCTGATGTTCTGTTGGTGGGACAGTAAATTGGTATGGTCACTATGGAAATATACAGAGATCCTTTCAAAAATTAAAAAGGGGATTCCATATGATCCAGGAATAATATTTTCCATGCATTTTTTGTGAAAGATGAAAACACTAATTTGAGAAGCATTTATGCTCCTATATTCATAGCAGCATTATTTACAATAACTAAGCATGAAATCATTCAAAATACCCATCCACAGATGGCTCAATAAAGTAGCTGTGGTGATTAGAATCAATGGAATTCTACTCTGCTGTTAAAAAATTATATTCTGTCTTTAGGAATAAAATGGACTGAGCTTGAGGAGACTGTACTAAGTGAAATAAATCAGGAAGTGATGAACAGTTTCCAGATGTTTTACTCATGTAGAAGATGATTAAAGCAAATGAGCTGGGAAAAAACCTTAATGAATAACGAAAGAAACAAAAAACTTAACTCTTAGATCCCACAAAAACTATTGGTTTCTGAAGAGAAAGAGGAAATAATTAGTGGAGTCTTTTTGCTGGTTGGGTGTCATTCAAATATTAGTGGTGTATGTAATGAGCACTGAAATAAAATTCTTAAATATAAGGAATCAGCAGCCTTGAGCCTTTAAAAGAGGGTCTTTAAGACCTAAAAAGAGGGTTTGGGGGCAGAAACTGAGCAGGCTGTGAGACCACTGAGTGATGCAGAAATGAGTCTTCAATACTTCCGCCACTTTTCTTCCTTCCTCCCACACTGATATTCACACTACCTTTCTCCTTATCCTTAATAACTTCCACCAACAGTTTTGACATTAGCAATAGGAGAACAACTCCCATTCTGAGATAGTGGACTTTACTGGGTTTACCTCTCTTGGTGAAATCTTAGTCCAGTGTAGGACCTGCCAACCTGTTCTGTGGTTAGGCTGGGGTTTGGGGAGTAACCCTAATCCATTTGTACCATTATGTAGATTCAACAGCACCACTAAAAGGAAGTGAAAGGAAGAAGCTTTTCTTCCCTAAAGACCCATGAGATTTCACAAGAGCAGAACCCAGTCATGCTCGCATGTGACTTGGTAGGGAACTCAGTTCCCATTGCTTCTGGGTTGTACATTACATTCCCACAATATATAGATTATTGCCTGGAGGTAAATAACTTAGGTAAATAGCACAGAATTAAACTATAAGAGGGAACATTAAAAAAAGGCACTTGGAGAAGTTGGGAAGATGTGAGATTGGCGTATTGCTCTGCTTAGTCTGAGTTGTTACTCTGAGGTGCTTTTGTCAATTAAGAGCTGAAGCACAGCTCTCCTCAGTTTTACAGAGAAGCAAACATGATGGAAATATTTCTATAGTCTTTAAAATTGCCAGAAATTTAAATAAACTACATTCCTTATTGCTTTTAGTATTTAAATTTACCTATTTGTAACATGTGAAGAGAAGAGGATATTTTCACTGAAATTACTCCCCCCAATATCTTAGTTCTTGGGGATATTTTCTTAAACAAAAGTGAGAATGAAATGTGTGTGCCCCCTTTTCTGCAAAGAGGCCTGTACCATACATAAGGTAGACCACAGAATCCCCTGACCTGAGTTCATGACTTATAGAATGCTGCACTAAAATAACAGGTCAGAAATGTGCTTGTGTGAGAGAGAGTACCTGAATAAAATTGTCAAGTACTATGGATCTATGGTATCTTAGACTAGAATTAAACTAAAGCAGAAATGTAAATAGATCTCATTCTTACCTAAAATATGTCAAAATCTGGGCCAGGAAGATAGCATAGGTGTTATGGCACTTGCTTTTCAAGTATCTTATCCCAGTTCTATCCTTGGCACTGAAACACCCTTTGCCCAAAAATCAAAATTGTTTTCATATACTACCCTAGGATAACTCAACAAAAAGTCTGGTGTACAATTTTTTTTAATTGTATTCTATAGCTAGGTATATGGCTCCAGAGTAAGTGCCTGCCTTGTGTGCAAGTGACCCGAACTTGATCTCCAGCATCAAGAAGGAAAAAGAACTGCATATTAAATAAGAGTAAATAGACAGTAAGGAGAAATTTAGAATTTAGTAATTGTTTTCAACTGGGATTTTGTACTAGAACTTTGATTCAAAATTTTTGGCAGAGTGAAGAGTAGAAATTTGACTTTTTGAGTGTTAGGGTATTTTTTTCTAAGTTGAAAATAGTTCTGTGTAAATAAAACTGAGCTCTACACCAGTTTTGTATATTTTCCTATTTTTATATTTTTGGTTTTTGGACCATACCTGGTAGTGATCATTCATGTTCACAGATCAGTCCTGACAGGATACAATTTGGAGTGCAGGAGATGGAACCTGGGTTAGCCATATGCAAGGAAACACCCTATATTCTATCTCTCCTGCTGTATATAATTCCTCACACACACCCCAATTCTGAGCGGAAAGGGGAAGCAAGTCTGGAGCAGGGTCATCACAGATAATAATTCAAACCAGGTTGGAGAGATGAAACATGGGTCTAGGGAGAACATGGAGAAAGATTGAGAGAAAGAGAGAGATCTGATGGAGCCTCAGTCTTTATTGGGAAGAATGGTACCAACCCAATGGGTGGACAACAGATTGGAGTAGAGAGTCTATCTAGAGGTCTTCCCTACCAGGTGGGCTTTAGCTATGTAAAAAGGAATCCATCTCTGATTTAAGTGAAAACAAAACAAAACAAAACAAAAAAAACCAACCAGTTAACCCAACATATGATCCTTAAACTATTAACCCAACATCTGATCTTTAAGTTATTTTTATGAGCCTAGGGTGCTATAAATAAATGGCTTAATAATTAGAGATGAGGAGAGAGAATTCACCAGGAAGAGTGCATATAATACACGCTGGAGGCCTGGGTTCAATTTTTTGGTAACAACTTCCTGCCTATCTCACCTGGATGGTGAGACCCTCCCACAGCTGGGATCAGTCTGTGGTTTGTAATTAAATTGCTGCCTGGGGTGAGGGGAGAGAGGGAGATCGGACACAGGATGGGTGTTTGGAAGGTAGCTGATGGAAGCTGCTTAATAAAAGTTAACGTAGAGAACATGGCGATTAGGGCCTTGTAATAAAGCTGGCTAATCTCTTGAAACTTCAACTGACTGCCTCTGGATCATTTCTTTGCTGTCGCCCTGCACCTATAGAGACCCACTGGGTGAAGTTGCTGCAGGCACCGGGCTGAGCCAAGAAAGGCCTCACCACCATCCACAACACTAAGACTTTATATTTAATAATTAATACAACAGGTGGATCTAAAAAAATCTCTAAGAGAAACCCCAAACATCACCAAGTGCTACACCAAGACAAACAAAAACCCAAAATGGCAAGATTTAAAACTAATGTAAAATAAAATATGAAGTTTTGAAAGTCACTGCTATGGAGGTACATCAATGATGAGGCGTACATGCCTTGCATTCACATGGATCTAAGTTCATTGTATACCACTATATAGCTTCTCTGCACTACAGAGGTCACTCTGCAGCCTCAGCACCAATGAGCAGAGCAATATTACTGGTGACTCCATGCCATAGACTCCCAAATATGCTGCAACTGGGGATGCAGAGCTTACTGAGAGTACCACTTTCTGAGTCCCAAGCCAATAAGAAGCAGCACCCCTTCCCTCCAAGGATTGTGATAGTACAGATCATATATAGTTTTAAGCCAGCAGGTGAGCACTACCAAGCCAATGGAATATTTTCCTTATCTACCAGTACACAGTGATGTCCACCTACAAGAGAGTATTATGTGCCATTTTGAGGAATGGTATTTCTGTCCCTAAAACATATGTCTTATTGACAGCTGAGGGTGGCCCATGTGTTTTTTTTTCTTCTATGGTGATAGGTAGATTCTCCACTTTCTCTTACACAGCAGGGGGAAATCCATGTCCACAACCACATTTACAGCTTTGCAAACCAGAATGGACCTCAGATGTGAGGGCACAGCAGGATTTTGCTTTCTGGAAATAGTTTCTCTGTGTCCGTGTCATGGTGATAAAATTATAAATGGAACTCTTGTAAGACAACCCTCTGCCTATCTGCATAAAATTAAATGGGTTTTCTGAGAACAGCTCAGTTCTTTTGGTAAATGCTTTATACAGTGATAATAATCCAAGGTTTACTGTGTCCAGAGAATGAATGGAAAATGGGAGTTAACTGCACTGCTCACAGGGACAAAAGAAAGGCCTGCTACAGAAATCAATTCTCCATAAGCGAGCACACCCAGGAGATGGGTTTCCAGAGTGTGAGAAGTGATTGGCTTTGCAGTGTCCCGGGGCTATTTGATTACCTCTGTTTCTTTCATTAATAGATTTAAGCTGTCTTTGTAGAAGACTTCTTGCAAAATTCAATCATTTCACCACAGAAAGAAGACTCATGCAGGGGATGCGCCCATCCATTTACCCCATCCATGTTTACCAAATCAGTGCAAGACACTCAACATTGTTTTGTGTAAAATACCAAAATCAACCAGATAAAACCTCCAGACTTTAAAATGAAACGAGGAATAAGAGATTAAAGATATTTAAGAGGAATGAATTTAGAAAGCCTTCCAAAGATTGTGAAATTTGAGCCAGGCCACAGTGGCATTTGGACTGTGGCTGAAATTTGGACTAATAGGGATAGTAGAGACAAGTTTTTTTGGGAGCGAGAAGAAACCAAACAAAGGAAGAAATGCATAAATACATTTGGGTTGGCTGATGTGAATGGATAGTGGACTCATTTGGTTGAAGCAAAGCATCTCTAAAGAGAAGCCATTGTAAAGGTGGGTAGAGACTTTAAATGAGAGAGAGCTTTAAATTAGTTCTCTTTTGGTGAAAGTGGTTGATACATTAGTAGAGAAGCTAAATAGTGAGAACCCTATTTGAGGAGACTGCTGTGTTTGGAAAGAACTGGATCTAGTAGGTTGAACTTGCATTTGCATTGGCAGAGGAGAGAGTATATTTTTCTTTCTTTCTTTCTTTCTTTCTTTCTTTTTTTTTTTTTTTTTGGTTTTTGGGTCACACCCGGCAGTGCTCAGGGGTTACTCCTGGCTGTCTGCTCAGAAATAGCTCCTGGCAGGCACAGGGGACCATATGGGACACCGGGATTCGAACCAACCACCTTTGGTCCTGGATCGGTTGCTTGCAAGGCAAGCGCCGCTGTGCTATCACTCCGGGCCCATTCTTTTTTTATCTTTATTTAACACCTTGATTACAAATATGATTGTAGTTGGGTTTCAGTCATGTAAAGAACAACCCACTTCACGGGTGCAACATTTCCATCACCAATGTCCTAAATCTCCCTCCTCCCCATCCCACCCCCTCCTATACTCTAGACAGGCTTTCTACTTCCCTCACTCATTCACATTGGCAGAGGAGAAAGTATTTTTGAAAAAATTCCTTGACCTTCAGGAGAGATCTTCTCTTATATATCACATATCACTGAGGCTACTGCCTTAAACAAAAATGAGAGGTTTGCAGGATAGTTCAGGGACTTAGAAGGCCTTTCCTGCAAGCCTAAAGCTGCAACTCCAGTTCCTGGTGCTGCCATATGCACCAAGTGTGTTTCTGGCAACTCTGCAGGTTTTATTCCTAGCACAACCAGCAATTTCCAGCTGGGCCTCAGCCAAATGTGTGCAAACACACTGAAAGGGTGTGACCCTTTAAACGGGCAAACACCACTAAAAGATGTCTGAGCACCATGGTCAGAAGCATGACTCGAGAAAACACTCCAGCTATAGTGTGTGTGCAACTTTAGCAAGCAGCTATAACTAACCTGTATAAGAACCACAGTAAGGCATGTGCATGATCCCTGCAACATCAACAACAAAGGGAAGATAGGAGAGGGAGGGAAATGGGAGTTTTGTATTGGGTGAGAGGTAATGGGGTGAATTCATGCGTAGAGAAAGATGAGTTTAGTTACACAGACTCTGAGCAAAGAAGTGAGAAACTCATTCAGATCTTCCTTAACAAGTAGCACAAAACATACATGGAGAAGGACACCCATTGATGCTGTATTGGAAGTGCCCATCAGTCTGCTCAAGTGAAAATGACCAGAAACACATTTGGAAGTAGGTGTTTGAGCTTGATGGGAAGAATAATAAATAAATAAATAAATAAATAAATAAATAAATAAATAAAGGTGAGCATTGGTACCTCAGACTAGAGATGCAGAGCATGCAGGAGAAGAGAATGTGCTGAAGGGGAAAGCAGAAGCAAAATGGAGGCAGCTTCCACAGAGAATTTAGGAGGTAAGAGAGAATTCAAACAAATGACTGGAAAGATGATGGAAATGTCTCAACAGCTGAGGGCCAGAGCAGAATGGGTTTTTCAAGGGGGACATGACTGAGAAGGAGCATTGATGAGAAAACTGCACATAGGAGAGGACAAATATCAGATTAACTGCCAGAGTTCTAATGTATCTTTTTAAAGGGAAGGAACCAATCAGTGTTTAGCAATTTATTAGAAGCTTCTGTGGTCTATTTGTGTTGGATAATACTTTTAATAATATAATTATAGCATAGACTGGAGCAGCTGAAAATATTAATTATCCACTGCTAGGGAAAGCTGCAGGCTTGTAGACATTATCTACCACTCCTGCATCATTTTTTGCCAATAATCACATCTATAATCTCTATAGAAGATAAGTTAGTTAACTGGGAGTAGATAATGTTAGCTGTTCTAAACTTATTCAATTTATTTTTTTAAATTAAAAATGGTATCAGTTACTGATACCTGGTATCTGGATTTAAAAATGAAATGAGCTCAGCTGAACATTCACATTTTAGTCAAATAGCAGTGATAAAAAGCTGATGAATTGCTTAGGGCAGGAAAACATAGGGAGAAAGACAGCTTCTAGTTGATCCATCCTTGGGGTGAGCTGACCTAGGTCAGAGAATTCTTTTCCACAGACAGTATTACTTTGTCCCTTATGCCAGGTTTCTGCAGTTTCTTACTTCTTGTGTTAGGCCATATATTTGTGACAAAGGGACTCAGCAGAAATACAGCTACTCTTTAATACAGAAGCATGATACCAACAACAACAGAGACTAAGTGAGGAATGGAGGTGTATTGCCACTACAGAGGATGACTTGAATTGGACAAACTAGTGTGCCTGGAGCCTAGAGTCAGTCCTGTGCCAGGAAACTTCAGGGGTAGGGTCTCCTTGTATTTAGACCATAATTTGCCTTTCAATATCCCTTATGTTTTGGTGGGCCTATGCAAACAAATGCCACTTTAATACCGTTTTTTTACTATGTTCCCTTGACTCCAATCCTTAAGAAAAACAACCCACTAAAACTTTTGAGGTTAACTTAAACTAGTAAGCATGTGCATGGAACTAGAGAAATGTACTTTGCCCTCAATGTTTAAGGAGTTACATAAGTCTAATGTCTTTAGATTATATTGTGTGCTGCTAAGAAATAGTATGTACTACAACTGGGGATTTGAGGGACAAAGTAATTGTATTGTACATGGGTTCAGTTTTGTTTTTCTTAATGTTCTTTGGCTGAAAGTTCAAGGCTGGGATATCATCGATGGGACTACCGAGAATTCTGTTTATGGGTGATTGGGCTTCCACTGTAACTTTACCCTGTCCTCTTTCTTTGCATCTTTGTTGTCATAATTAAAATAATAAAAAAATTAAAAAAAAAAGAAATACAGCTACTCATCATGTGATGGAAAGGGTTTCTGTAGGCTCTAACTCAGTGTAAGGGATGACAGATATGTTTATAATCACAAGACAGTGCTTTGTTCCTCCAGATAGGTCATTTTTTCTTCTTCAGGGAGAAATGTACAGCAGTAACATGAAAGTGCATCACTCATGGATCCTGGAGGAGCCTATAGGAACACAGGAAAGTTTGGGGATTTACCCAGTTCTCCCTGGTGTACGGAAGATAACTATTGGCCATTTATATATATTTTATATGTGAGACTATAAATTCAATTCCTGAATTGTCCCACATCATTGAACATCAACCCTGGCACTGCCTGGTGGGCACACTGTGATATAATAGAACACTTTAGCTAATATGCGACCCCTAACACACTACAGTAATTATATGACTCCTAACACTGTAATGATAATAAAAAATTGATTACAATGAATAAATTCAGCAAGTACATTGAGTCCCCATTTCTGCTGTAGTAAAGTACCACAAATAGGGTATCATGAAACAATAGGGGGAAAAAGTTTTTAGTGTTAGGGAAACTGAAAGTTCAAAATCAAGTTGTTGACATTACTTCCGGAATTCTGAGTAGAGTTCTTCCTTGCCTCATCTAACTTTCGAAGCTTGTTGTCAATCCCTGATGTATCTTACATCACTCCAATTCGATCTCCATCATTACTACACTTTCTTCATCTTGTCTATCTCTTCTTTTATAATGGGACAAGTCACATTGCTCAAAACCCCACCTTACTTCAGAATGACCTTAAAAACATTACATTTATAGTCACCCTTTTTTGAAATAATGTCACATTCTCAGGTATTAGAAATAAGAACATATATATATATATATATATATATATATCTTGAAGACTAAAATGATTAAAAATTAAAAACTAAAACAAAAAACCCACACAACTTTGAAAAACACTAAAGATGTCTTAAAGAAATAGAAGTATATTTCTTCTTAGTTAAGAAATAATATTGTTTAGATGATAGATAATCCCATTCATAAAATTTTGAAGGAATCAGAATATTAAAACAACTTTGAAAAAAAAGCATTGATTAATGAAATGTTACTTAAAATCTAGGAGACATATATTGCCTAATTGCAATACTTTCTATAAAACCATGGTAGAGTAGGAGGCCAGAGAAATAGCACAATGGTAGGGTGTTTGCCTTACCCGCAGCAGATCCAGGACAATTGGTTTAAATCCTGACATCCATATGGCCCCTCATGCCTGCCAGGAGCAATTTCTGAGCACAGAGCCAGAAGTAACCCCTGAGCTCCACTGGGTGTGATCACAAAAAAAATACAAAACAAACAAACAAACAAGAAAAACCACTGGTAGTGGAAACTGTTACTGGCACAAGTGTTAATACAGATATTCAGTGAAATTCATTTCAGTTGATTTCTAAAAAAAAAGATGGCATTATCATCCAATGTAAAAAGAACATTATTTTCAGTAATTGATTACTGTACAGCCATATAGAGGCATACAAAGGAATGAAATTGAATTCTTACCTCATATCATTAATAATTATAAACTCAGAATGAATCTCAGATTCATATAAAAGGTGATATTGTAGAACTCTGTAGAAAATAAAACCTTCATGACCTTTGATCTAAAAACTAACTTTAGAAAACAATTCTTAGTATGATACTAAAACAAACAAGAGTAAAATGATATATTAAAACTAATTAATTTGTACTCTTCAAAGCATACCATCATGAACATGAAAACAATTCAAATAATGGCAGAAAGTATTTTCAAATCACACATTTGCTAAGAGACTTGTAGTCTCAAATATATAAAAACTCTTCTAGATTTTACTATTCTTATACCCTATAATAAATAGACAAATAAACCAATTAAAATGTACAAATGAGAAAGAAACATTTTTTTCAAGGAACACTTCAGATGAAAAGGAGAACATGAACAACCAGCACTCCTGCTGACTCAGGCTATGTGGCCCTTCTTCTCAAACCCCCCCCCCCAATGTGGACTGTTGCATGCTACCAAATTCAGAAGGACCCTCCAGCTCAAGGACACTACGTGATCCCTTGCTGTTGCAAATCATTTTTCAAACTCATGGTGTGGGATGAAAATGTGCCCTGGATTTCACCCCCCACAAGAATATCTCAAAAGACTTAGCAGGGATGCCTATATGTCCTCTGTATGTTTAATACTTCTATAATAATTCCTCTTAGTCTGTTTATTTCCAAATGTAAAGGTAGCCTCCTCCATCACTTATTTTCCTTAATTACTTTTTAATTTATTTTTATTTATTTCTACTTTTTTAAATTTTTATTGTGGCCAAAGTGAATTACAAATATTTCACAATAATATTTAAAGTACATAGTGACAATAAACCAGGGGCATTCCCAACCACCAGTGATGTCCTCCCTCCACCCCTGTTCCCAGTATGCATCCCATATCTCCCTCCTTTACACCCCAGAATACTAGTGTAACTGGTCCCCACTTGCACATCTTGCTGTGGATTAGGTATAGATTCTGTTGTCATTGACTTTGGGTTTGATGTTCAGGTCTGATCATTTTTTTATTTCCACTAAATGTTCCTGCGACTGTCTGGATCTGGTACCATTCATTTCCTCCCTCAATTTATGAGGCTGAGCAAGATGATTCAATCAATCTGGTTCTGTTGGAGATATAGAAAAAGGAAAAGGGTTTACCTGAAGGATTGAAGGTGTGAGGATAACAAAGGTTGCTGATGGGTTTCAAAGAATGCTGCTTCCATGATTTTGTTGTTGCTGATGTTTGAAATACCTTGAAATAAATTGCAGGCAGCATTGCAAGTTTAGTTCATTTTCTGCCAATTCCACCCTGCTATTTTTCTTTAAAGAACTTTTTACTTGGGGCCGGAGAGATAGCACAGCAGTAAGGCAGTTACCTTAGACACAGAAAGACGGTGGTTAAGGTGTTTGCCTTTCATGCAGAAGGATGGTGGTTTGAATCCAGGCATCCCATATAGTCCCCCGAGCCTGCCAGGAGCAATTTCTGAGCATAGAGCCAGGAATAACCCCTGAGCACTGCCGGTGTGACCCAAAAAACAAAAAGCAAAAGTAAAAAGAACATTTTACTTGATAAATTATTTTCAGAAAATTTATTTTAATGTAGTTATAAATTAATAAATTTTATTATATTTTAATAAGAAAAGAAAAGGAGACCATGAGAAATGTTCAACATCATTAGTCCCTAAAAAAAATCAAAGCCAGATGAGTTGCTATTTTATGTGCACTAGGATGGCTAGAAAAAATATCCAGGTAATGGGCAGAGATAGCTCAATGTGTGCAGAAAACATTTTGCATGCAGAGAATTGGATTTGATTCCTGGCACTGTATGGTCCCCATGCACCACTAAGAATGACCCTTGGACACCAAACTGGAAAAAGATCCTGATGCTGAGGGTTGTGTCCAAAAAAAATAATAATAATAAAGTCAAAGATTAATTAGTGTAGACAAAGATTTGGGGAGCTCATAACCCTCATATATTGCTAGTAAAGTGGTATAGCTTCTCTGGATAAAAAAAGAAAATCTAGCAGTTTATTACCTGGTTTGTCATAGATTATCATATGATCCAGCAATTCTTTTTGGTAAACACCCAAGAGAAAAGAAAAACAAATCCATGTGATAACTATTATACAAATTTTTCTAGCAACATTATTTATATTAACTAAAAGATATAAATAAGTTAAATATCTCTGAACTGATGAGTTATATATAAAATTGTGTATGCATGCATGCAAAGGGTTAACATTTGGTCATACAAATGAATAAAACACTGGTACTACCATCTGGAAAAAATTTGAAAATATTAACCTTGGTGAAATAAGAAAATCACACAAAGCCCATATACCATTCCATTTATATGATAATTCCAGAAAAGGGTAGATCCAAATATAGATAAAATCAATCATTTGTTACTTAATGCTAATAGGATAAGAATGTGGGAACAGGGCCCGGAGAGATAGCACAGCGGCGTTTGCCTTGCAAGCAGCCGATCCAGGACCGAAGGGGTTGGTTCGAATCCCTGTGTCCCATATGGTCCCCCGTGCCTGCCAGGAGCTATTTCTGAGCAGACAGCCAGGAGTATCCCCTGAGCACCGCCAGGTGTGGCCCAAAAAACAAAAACAAAAAAAAAAGAATGTGGGAACAATGAGTAGAGGGTACAGAATTTATTTCTGGAGTGATAGAATGTTCTAAAATTGGCTAAGAGAATAGGTGCATATGTTTGTAAATATACTAAAAATCATTAAATTTTATATAATAAATGGAAGAAAAGAAGAGACATGTAAGGTTGACTGGGAAATCAACAGGCTTATTTCATAAAGTTGGGTCAGGTATATTTGTATATAATCCTTATGGGCAATGCCAATTTAATGACTCCATTAAATCTAGGGCAGAAACAAGAATGTATTTTATCACATGATTCTCCAATTTTAAATTAAACCTGTTACCTAGATCTGTTAGCTGTAGCCTACATTTTTGTGCCATCACCAATCATATTACTTGGGCTTTTTATAGAATCTGATTCTCTTAGGTAAGTTTGACTTACAAGAGAAAAATAAGCCTGCACCTGGGTGTCCCTAAAATCTTTATCTGAGAGGTTATAGTGCTATTTAGTGCTGATAAAGTCTCCTGAGCTATTATCTTCAGTCCTTGGGCTTGGTGGAATTTTACACAACTTTCCCTTTGTGTCTACTATTCTCTAGGGTGGATTATTATATTAATTCCTCTGAAGATGTGGTTAGTGGATCAACCTCCAGAGGCAGTAGGAGATGTCCCAGGATTGTGGTCTTCCATGGAATTATTGGCTGTTGTGTAAAGTTAGAGTTGTAGAATTCTCAGCCTTGTAATTCAGGCAGTGGATTGTGAAGTCAGAGTTCCATCCTGTCTCCTTGGGGATTCTTGGCAGCATTAAGTATAGCCTGAAGCAGCAGGTAGGTGCTAATATCTGGGACTTCTCTGGGATGGGGATTGAGCTGCTTTAGGCTGAGGTCCTGGGAGTCTCCCCCAGGTCCCAAGCTACCTCTACTGGGCACCCGTTTTATTTTTGGCACTCATCTAAAGAAAAGGTTGTAAGGGAGATGCTGCAACAAGAAGCTATTTCTAGAAATAAGTTTTATAATACAGGGAAGATATTTTTTAAATATCATTGATTTAATGATATCAAAGAATGATACTTGATGCTGTGCTAATGCTTCAGTTTCAACACATCTGTATTTTCACTTAGAAATGTTAAGTGATGCGTCCATTAAAGTAGTTGTATATTATTCATTGTTTTTATTTTTAAACAGCAATATCAGAAATGTTATCATTGACTTTAATGCACATAGTTGATTTTAAAAGTGTTTTAAAATTAAAGCAGTGAAATCAGGAATTAGATCAACAAATAAACGTGTACCTCATGAGCTAGAGCCAACCATCTTCTCTTCTAATAAATATTTATGCATTGAACTTGTATAGTATAAATAAACTGCTTGTTTGTATTTTGCCATTTTTATAGGGGTTTCCATTTTTTATTTTTTAAATATTTTAAAAAGTTTAAACACTTGCTACAAGGTTGTTTATAATACAGTTTTTCCCACAGATAAAGTTATTCATGATTGAGTTACAGTCATATAATGTACAACCTTCACTAGTATACATTTTGTGTCACTAATGTCTCCAGTTTCCCTTTTACCCTCTCTGATATCTCCTCCCTTGCCTGTCTCTGGGGCTTACATTTCTCTCTCTTTCTATTTCTTTTTCTCTCTCTCTCCCTCTCTTTTTCTCTCTGAGGCTCAAAGATTACTTAATATAAGTATATTTCTCTTTAAGAAAGTTTTTTATTAGATTTGTTGGTCTATCTCTACCTCAACTTAGTCTTTTTTAATTTTTTGGTTTTGGCCACACGTATCAGTGCTCATGTTACTCCTAGTTATGCATTCAGGAATTACTCCTGGCAGGCTCATGGGCCACATGGAATATATGGCCACATGGGCCATATGCCAGGGATCAAACCAAGGTTGAGTTTCTATATATGCAAGCAAACACCATATTCGCTGTGCTGTCACTCTAGCTCCTCAACTCAGTCTTGAATTTTCATTAAATCTATACTTCCAGCCTCAAGCATAGATATCCACTTATTTGAGTTCTTTTTCTCACATAGTTCAGACACTACAAACTTTATATTGAACTCCAAATTAGACCTATGGTAAACTTTATTATAGATGTCTCTCACTGAAAATTTCCTATACTGGACTCTAGAAACTCTTGCTTTCCTCCATGTCTTAAGGAAGAATTAACTATTCTATATTCAAATCACAGTGTCTAGAAGGGAAAAAATAGAAGAGTGAGAGAGAAAAGAAAATAGAGGCAGTGAGAGAGTGAAAGAAACTAGGGACATTGGTATTGGAAAAAGAGCACTGAAGGGATGGATGTTGGACATTGTTTACTGAAACTCAATCATAAACAACTTTGTAACTATCTCATAGTAATTCAATTTTAAAAATTATTTTTAAAAACATCTCTAGTTCTGATGATTAGCTGTTTGTTGTTCCCTTACTGTGATTCTTTATGTCCCACATATAAGAAAGATGAGATACATTTTTAAAAATTTTATTGTAAAAGTGGTGACATCAACACACACATAAATGATTAAAGCTTAAACTCCTGGACAATATCTGAATGGTAGGGAAACAATTACCAAAAGATATCCAGCTAAATTTAAGTGAGATCTTTGTGTGTCTTCACCATTTAATGTGTCCATTGTTAAAGTTTCATCGACTGTTTGCCCTTCTTTCTTTCTTTCTTTTTGTGTGTGTGTGTGTGTGTTTTTTGGGTCACACCCGGCAGTGCTCAGGGGTTATTCCTGGCTCCAGGCTCAGAAATTGCTCCTGGCAGGCACGGGGGACCATATGGGACGCTTGGATTTGAATCGATGACCTCCTGCATGAAGGCAAACACCTTACCTCCATGCTATCTCTCCAGCCGCTGTTTGCCCTTCTTTTAATTTCCTCCCAATGATACTCTTACCAAATCTTGTATAATTGTTAAACCAAAAAAATTAACATTGATACAATGCTGTTAATTAAAATTCAAATCTTTATTGGATGTTTTTAAATACATTTAAGAGAATTTATTTTTAATTTTGAGGGGAGGCAGGGGAATAGTTTTAAGATTTTATTACATATAGATTTGTATAACTTCACCAAATTATCAGGATGCACCAATGTTCCATCACCCCTAAAGAAACACCTTCATGTTACTCCTTTATAGTCACACCATCACCCCAACCCTATCTCCTGGAAACTACTGATTTTTTTCTTCATCTCTATAAATGTCATCACTTGGATAATTTATAGAAAAGGAATTATGTAGCATATCACCTTGAATTATCTAGTATGTCACCTTGTTGAGATTGGGTTTTTCCCCTCACTTTCATAATGCCCTTGGCATCCATTAGTGTTGGCATATGTTCATTACTTGTTCCTATTTATTGCTGAGTGATATGAGTAGTTTCTATTGACCGAGTTTCCTTTGTTCAGCCTCTCCCCTCCAATTTCTCCAGGTTAAAAACACTAAGATCAAAACAGTAGCTGACTCCATTCAGGAAGTCTTACAAATAAGGTAGCCACAGAACAGCAAGCTGGAAAAAACAAGGCCCAAGGAGGCAATAAATTCAGACTTGGAAGGAAGTAGTCATGCAGCCAAGTCCAAAGCAGGAGCATGATGACTGCTGCAGAACAGAACAGAGCTAAGTATCAGACACACACATCATCCAGAACTGGGTATGACTAGAAGAAATGTTAGCAGAGGATCTGGAAAACAAATGTCTCCTCAACCTGTCCCTGGTACATCAGGGCTTACAAACCACTGCCCCTACCTACTCCCCAGACCTTTTATGTGATCTCTTCCCTACAGTAATATATGTAAGTATTGTATCCAGATGAGAACTGAAGATAAGGGTAGGAGTATGGTTATTATCAGATAAGATTTTTATAGTTTTTCTTTTCTTTTTTTCTTATAGAAATAAATTATATTTATTTAGATAAAAATAACTAAATATGCAGATGTAATAGATGCATCACTAATATGTAATACACATGGAGATATGTATTATATTTATATAGTTTTTCAAAAGAAAGTCCTCTATCAGCTGACTCAGTAGCATTTCATGAACTAGAACCATGTTCCTCCTGCAATATGGTCCTCGCTCAAATTCCAAAGTCTTTGAATGGCAAAGAGAGAGGACAGAGGAGAAGCTGCTTCTTTATTCCATGTTTACAAGTAGAATCATCAAAGGCATATTTGAAAAAAAAAGTCTTTGCTCGATTCAGATCTAATTGTAATGATAGAAGAAATGAGACTAGCACAGATTCAATTAAAGGGCAGCTTTGTAGAAATCATTTCAAAGGATGGGATGAAGTACTGCAAATATCTATGAGCTGGGTTAAGCCTGTAGACAGCTGCAAAACAAGAGAATATATTGTATCAAATGATGACAAACTCTTGACCTTGGATCACAAAACAGGTTACCAAGGAGAGGAGGAATAATGGAGATGGAAGAGGCAGGGAGAGGTGACATGACAGAGGTGGAGGTGTGGGCACCTTAGTGGTGACAATGCTTTCATAAGATTTTAGCAGGGCCAGCACTTGCCTTAAATGTGACTGGTCCCAATTCAATCTCCTGTACTGCATATGGTCTCCTAAGCACTGCCAAGAGTGTTTTTTAGTACAATTGGGTTCCCCAGAACAAACAAATTTAGAATTGTTCATGGGCACTTGATCCATAAAGAGTAATGAAGTAAAAATGTACTCACTAAATTCCTTTGGGAGCCAGAATAATAGAGAGTCTTTGTGTTCTTAACCAGATGTCAAGTCAACAGATCTGACCCTAGGATGTAGCTGGTATGCTCCACAACTGCATTTCTCTTTCACAGGACTCCTTTCTTCTTGATGTTCTGTGGTAAATAAATCCTCACTTTCCAAGCAGCGCCCACATTCCTCTCTTAAATTACATTATAATAACATTCTAATATAGTCACAAAAAGAACAAAGGTGCTATCACTAGATTTTTCTCAAAAAATATAAGAGTCTCCTTTTTCTGAAAATATATAAGCTGTGGTAGTTTGGGAGGTTCTGAAAGGTTGGCCCAGGAATGTTCTAATGTGAAATTTATCCCTGAAAACAAAATTCCATATTCTGCTCTTTTGTTATTAAGGCTGCCTTGGATTAATTCATTCATTTTGGTGGGTTGATAATCTTGAAGAATGAGTGTGGCTGGGATAAGTACTCTAACAAATCTCCACTATTTCCCATTGTGAATCAATGATCTGTTGTTTAACATATTTCTGACTTAACTAGGTCCCTGTGTCAGGCTGTTCTGTTAACTGGTATTAGTTATATGACAAAATAAGTAAATAAAATGCAAGGGTTTTTTTGTTTGTTTGTTTTTGTGCATAGGATTTGCTTCTGGATCTGCACTCAGGGGTCATTCCTGGTGAGGCTTAGTAAACTATATAGTGTGCCAGAAATAGGAGTCAGTTGCATGCAGTCATCTCACTTGCTGTACTATAGCTCTGGCCTACAAATAAAATGCATTTTACTTGTCAGGGTAGAAGTGAGAATAGTTGTCCTCAAAGCCCTTTAGGAGGAGAGTTCTGCATTTGATTGAAATGCTACCTGGCAACACTGGCTAGTTAGGGCTTGGTGAAATTCAGCTGGTGATCTTATGTAGAGTACACACCTTAGATGTGTGAGGTTCCAGGTTCTGTCTGTGAGACTGGATCTCTGTGGTAATGCCATGACTGCCATTCCAGTGTACATGTGTACAGTTGATTCAGGTCTCTGGTGCTAGTACACAATATTTTTTGATTATGCATAGTGTAAGATTAAGAGAAACCTTGTATTTCAATAGTGTGGCAGGGTGATTTAAAAAAAAAATCAACCCTGGGAATTAGGCATAGTATCAAGGCTTAAGTATGTATATTTTATCTCCACCCTGTCAGTTAGGATTTTGTTTCTAAAGCTGAGAGAACTCCCAGATCAAAGAAGCTAAAACAATACTTATATTCCTCTTAGTGGCACCAGGGAGCTAAATTACTTCATCAAACTATTACCAGATTAGCCAAAGTTTAGGTAAATCCTAGGTCAAACTGAAAGTTGATGCTCATAATGTTTGTAAGTGGTTCCTTTGCATGAGATCAATTAATGAAGCTCCCAGAAACAGCTGACATTGTCTGGAAGCCACTTCTAGTGAAAATGGCACATAGAATTTCAGGGGTTATAATTATGAAGGGGGGCATTAGGTGAATCTGCTTCCTCAACAGTGAGATCATTTGGGAAGCAGTGAACCCCAGGTTGCTTGAACAGAGTGGATTCAAGTTGTTGAAAAGATTGTGGTTGGTGAGAAAGAAGTGGTTCCCCAAGGAAGAGTCATAAATGTCTTCTGTGGGAGAGGGAGAAGGGGACATTGGTGATGGGAATGTTACATTGGTGAAAGGGGGGTGTTCTTTTTATGACTGAAACCCAACCACAATCATGTTTGTAATCACGGTGTTTAAATAAAAATATTTTAAAAAATAAAAAAAATGTCTTCTGAACACTTAGGGACAGATGTAGCAACTTAGAAATCAGCTGCACAATAAAGGGGATGATCAAAAGCTCTTACCTGGGTCCAGCAAAGCTGGCAGGGTGTTTGCCTCAAAAGCAGTAGACCTGGTTCAATCTCCAGCATCCCATAAGGTCCCTCGAACTAGCCAGGAGTAATTTATGAGTGCTGAGCCAAGAGTAACCACTGAGTGCAGCTGAATATGGCCCCAAAACCAAAAATAAAAAAAATTTTCTTCCCAATATTGTTTGTGTTGGGGTTGGAAAGTAAGAATGAAAGAGCAAGATAATCATAATGGTTCTATTCCAGCTGCCCTGCTCTTGTGGTTCTGATGGAGGAAAGGCATGTGTGAGCCTCATGGAAAAGGTATGTGAGAGAGATTCAGAATGTTCTGCAGGTGTCCGTCCACCCATCCTGCAGTGGGTGCTGACACAGAACAGCAGTAGATCAGATGTGAGAAAAATATTTTCTATAAAGGGTGAGGTACTGCTATATACAAGATCTCTGAGTCTTGGTCACATATTCTTTATTATAATCCTTTAATTTATATTTTTTTCTTTTCTTTTCTTTTTTTTTTTTTTGATTTAGGGCCATACCCAGTAATGCTCAGGGGTTACTCCTGGCTATGTGCTTAAAAATTGTTCCTGGCTTGGGGGACCATATGGGACACCAAGGGCTAGTGAACGTAAGGCAGACACCTTATCACTTGCTCCAGCCCTTCCTTCCTTTCTCCTTTCCTTCTTTTGTTTTTGTTTTTGGCCACACTGGTGACGCTTGGTGTTACTCCTGACTATGCACTCAGAAATTGCTCCTGGCTCAGGGGACCATATGGGACACCAGGGATTGAACCCAGGTCTGTCCTGGGTCAGCCACATGCAAGGCAAATTCACTATCGCTGTGTGCTACCACTTCGGCCCCTATTTTCTTTCTTTTTAAAGCAGAACTAGATAGATCTTACTGTGGTTAAAGCATTTTATCTTACATGTAACTGACTCCAGTTCAATTCTTGGTTCTGCTAAGTATGCCCCAATGACGATACAAATAAAGGAAAGGAGACAGGGAGATAACTCGACTGGTAAAGCAAATGCCTTGCTTGTGTGAGGCTCTTAGTTGGATCCTGCACTAAATGCTCAGCTCTTTCCTAGTATCAATGGGAGTAGAAAATACTTTTGTTTGTTTGGGATCAAATCTGGCAGTAATCAGGCCTGACTTTTGACTCTGTGCTTAGGGATTATGTCTGGAGGCTCTTGGACCATATGGGATTACAGGGATTGAACCTGTGTTAACCACATGCAAAGTAGGCACCCCACCTGTTGTATTATGGCTTGGACCCTAGGGAACATTTTTTTTAAAGGAAGGTCCACCTGTTAACCCCTGCCAGTTTGGGTCCAGATTCAGACATAAATTGCCTGCTTGATTCCTTTTTTTGTCAACACAAATGTTATATCTTTCTTTATTAAATTTCTGGTCTTGAGTGGGGAAACCTCACAGGTAAACATCATGCACATAGAATTAAGATGATAATTCTGATGTCACAAAAAAATACAAACCATCTGATTCACATCTCAGATAAGGAGTTTAGAATAGAAATATGGAGGAGCCTCATGGAACTCAAAGAAAATATAGCTCTAGCTGAACAGAACACAACGACAAAAATAAGAAAACTCCAAACTGAAATAACAGATCTGAAAAACATGGTAGCTCAACTGAACAACTCAGTGAACAGCCTCTTCAGCAGGGTAACAACAGCCAAGGACAGAATCAGTGAACTGAAGATCAAATGCTGAACAACTCCATACAGCAGAAGAGATCAGAAAAGAACCTTAAGACAAATGATCATACAATGGAAAAAGTACTCAAAGAATGTGAACAGATGAAAATAGAAGTCTTTGACAAACTCAACAGAAACAACGTAAGAATCATTAGAGACCCAGAGGCACAGGAAAGGGATCCACAGGAAGAATCAACTCTCAAAGACATCATCACAGAGAAAGTTCCAGAGCTAAAGACTGCATGCAATTAAATCCTGCATGCCCGAAGAGTCCCAGCTAAAAGAGACCCAAAGATAAACACCCCAAGACACATCCTAGTCACAATGACGAATCCTACAGATAGAGATAGAATACTGAAAGCGGCAAGATCAAAAAGAAAAATTACATTCAAAGGAACATCCAGAAGATTTACAGCAGACATGTCACAAGAAACTCTCAAGGCCAGAAGACAGTGGTGGGATATGGTGACAAGATTGAATGAAATGGATTTTACCTTCATACATGAGGTTAACTGGGGGTCTAAGTTCAATTTTTTGCAAGTGGCTAGCCAGTTATGACAACACCACTTGTTGAAGAGGCTTTCTTTGCTCCATTTAGGATTTCTTGATCCTTTATCAAAAATTAGGTGACTGTATGTCTGTGGAACATTCTCAGAGTATTCAAGCCTATTCCACTGATCCAATACCATGCTGCTTTGATAACTATCACTTTGTAGTAAAGTTTAAAGTTGGGGAAAGTAATTCCTCCCATATTCTTTTTCCCAATGATTGCTTTAGCTATCCTAGGGTGTTTATAGTTCCAAATGAATTTCAAAAGTGCCTGATCCACTTCTTTGAAGAATGTCATGGGTATCTTTAGAGGGATCACATTCAATCTGTACAATGCTTTCGGGAGTACTGCCATTTTAATGATGTTAATCCTGCCAATCCATGAGCAGGGTATGTGTTTCCATTTCTGCATGTCCTCTCTTATTTCTTGGAGCAGAGTTTTATAGTTTTCTTTGTATAGGTCCTTCACATTTTTAGTCAAGTTGATTCCAAGATATTTGAGTTTCTGTGGCACTATTGTGAATGGGGTTGTTTTCTTAATGTCCATTTCTTCCTTTTTACTATTGGTGTATAGAAGGGCCATTGATTTTTGTGTGTTAATTTTGTAACCTGCCACCTTGGTATATGAGTCTATTGTTTCTAGAAGCTTTTTTGGTAGAATCTTTAGGGTTTTCTAAGTAGAGTATCATGTCATCTGCAAACAGTGAGAGCTTGACTTCTTCCTTTCCTATCCACATTCCTTGATATCTTTTTCTTGCCTAATTGCTATAGCAAGTACTTCCAGTGCTATGTTGAATAGGAGTGGTGAGAGGGGACAGCCTTGTGTTGTGCCAGAATTTAGAGGGAAAACTTTTAGTTTTTCTCCATTGAGGATAATATTTGCCACTGGCTTGTCGTAAAATCCAAATGGATTAAAGACCTTGATATCAGACTCGAAACCGTAAGATATATAGAACAACACGTAGGCAAAACACTCCAGGACATTGAGACTAAAGGCATATTCAAGGAGGAAACCATACTACAAGCAAGTGAAAGCAGAGGTTAACAGATGGGAATATATAAAGCTAAGTAGCTTCTGCTCCTCAAAGGAAATAGCGCCCAAGAGTGGGAGAAACTGTTCACCCAATACCCATCAGATATGGGGCTAATCTCCAATATATACAAGGCACTGACAGAACTTTACAAGAAAAAAACATCTAATCCCATCAAAAAAAAATGGGGAGAAGAAATGGGCAGACACTTTGACAAAGAAATACAAATGGCCAAAAGACACATGAAAAAATGCTCCACATCACTAATCATCAGGGAGATGCAAATCAAGATATTCAGTTCTATGACATCATCTCCCTCAATGTCAATGCACCAAATAAGAGACCTAGAGTGGCAAAATGGATCAAAAAGATGAACCCAACCTTCTGCTGCCTTCGAGAAACACATCCAACTAGTCAGAACAAACATAGACTCAAAATCAATGGCTGGAGGAAAATCATCCAAGCAAAGAACACCCTTAAAAAAGCTGATGTGACCATATTAATATCTAATGATACCAACTTTAGACTCAAAAAAGTTGTAAGGGAGAATGATGGACACTTTGTACTAATCAAAGGATATGTGCAACATGAAGAAATCAGACTACTAAACTTATACGCACCCAATGAGAGACCAGCAAACTATCTAATACAATTAATGACAAATTTGAAAGAAGACATCAGTAATAACACAATTATTGTGGGAGACCAACACGGCCCTGTCAACACTTGATAGATCAACCAGACTGAAACCCAACAAGAATATACTAGACCTGAGGAGAGAAATAGAAGAAAGAGGCCTAGTGGATATATATAGGACACTCCATCCCCAGAAACCTGGATACACATTCTTCTTCAATGTATATGGGTCATTCTCCAGGATAGATCACATGCTGGCACATAAAACATACCTCCATAAAATCAAGAGGATAGAAATTTTGCAGGCTACATTTGCTGACCACAAGGCTTGGAAATTAGATGTGAACTAAAAGGGACACAGGAGAAATACTTTAACAACTGGAAATTAAACAGCCTCATACTGAACAAAGAGTGGGTCCAAGATGAAATCAAAGAGGAAATCAAAACTTTCCTGGAAACAAATGATGATAAAGACACAAACTATCAGAATCTATGGGACACAGCAAAAGCGGTCCTGAGAAGAAAATGTATAGCTTTGCAAGCACACATCAGAAAGGAAGGAAGAAAGAGCATACCTGAACAGCTTAATGACACAACTTATAAAATTAGAAAATGATCAAAAAGAGGAACCAAAAATAGGGAGACAGAAGGAAATAACAAAGCTGAGAGCAGAAATCAATGAAGTGGAAACCAAAACCAAACAAACAAACAAACAAAACAATCCAAAAGATTAACGAAAGTAGAAGTTGGTTTTTTTAAAAAATAAACAAGATTGATAGACCATTGGCAAAACTCACAAAGAAAGAGAGAAACTTGATAACCTGTATTAGAAATGAAAAAGGCAAAATCACTACAGATATTGCAGAGATTTAAAGGGTAATCAGAGACTACTTTGAGAAACTCTATGCCACTAAACATGAGAACCTGGAAGAAATGGATAAATTCTTGGACTCTTATAATTATCCACGGTTGAGTAAGGATGATGTAGCATATCTAAACACCCCCATCACTATTGAGGAAATTACAATGGTAACCAAGTGTCTGCCTAAAAAGAAAAGCCCAGGCCCAGATGGATTTACTAATGAATTCATTCAAACATTTGAAGAGGAACTATTACCAATCCTAACCAGACTCTTTCATAAAATTGAAAAAATAGGAGCACTTCCAAATAGCTTTTATGAAGCCAAAATCACCTCGATACCAAAACCAGACAGAGATGCTGCCAAAAAAGAAAATTACAGACTAATATCCCTGATGAACACAGATGCAAAGATCCTCAACAAAATTCTGGCAAATAGGATCCAATGCTTCATCAAGAAGATCATTCACTACGATCAAGTAGGTTTCATCCCAGGAAGCAAGGATGGTTTAACATTCGTAAATCTCTCAACATAATACACAACATCAACAACAAGAAAAATAAAAATCACATGATCATATCAATAGATGCAGAGAAAGCATTTGATAAGGTCCAACACCCATTCTTGATTAAAAACTCTCAGCAAGATGGGAATGAAAAGAACCTTTCTCAATATAGTCAAGGCCATCTACCACAAGCCAATGGCAAATGTTATCCTCAATGGAGAAAAACTAAAAGCCTTTCTTTTAAATTCTGGTACAAGACAAGGCTGACCGCTCTCACCACTCCTATTCAACATAGTACTGGAAGTACTTGCTCTAGCAATTAGGCAAGAAAAAGATAACAAGGGAATCCACATAATCAAACTCTCACTGTTTGCAGATGACATGATACTCTACTTAGAAAACCCCAGAGACTCTACCAAAAAGCTTCTAGAAACAATAGATTCATATAGCAAGGTGGCAGGCAACAAAATTAACACACAGAAATCAATGGCCTTTTTTATACACCAATAGTAGTAAGGAAGAAATGGACTTTAAGAAAACAGCCCCATTCACAATATCTTGGAATCAAATATCAAATATCAAATAATCAAATATCTTGGAATCAACTTGACCAAAGGCGTGAAGGACCTATACAAAGAAAACTATAAAGCCCTGCTCCAAGAAATAAGAGAGGGCATACGGAAATGGAAACACATACTCTGCTCATGGATTGGCAGGATTTCCATCATTAAAATGGCAATACTCTCCAAAGCATTGTACAGATTGAATGTGATTCCTCTAAAGATACCCATACATTCTTCAAAGAAGTGGATCAAACACTTTTGAAATTCGTTTGGAACAATAAACACCTTCTAATATCTAAAGCAATCATTGGGAAAAAGAATTTGGGAGGTATTACTTTCCCCAACTTTAAACTGTATTACAAAGCAATAGTTATCAAAACAGCATAGTATTGGAATTAAGACATACCCTCAGATCACTGGAATAGGCTTGTATACTCAGAGGATGTTCCCCAGACATACAACACCTAATTTTTGATAAAGTAGTAAGAAATTCTAAATGGAGCACGAACCGCCTCTTCAAAGAGTGGTGTTGGCACAACTGATTAGCCACTTGCAAAAAAATTGAACTTAGACCCCCAGCTAACATGTATGAAGGTAAAATCCAAATGGATTAAAGACCTTGATATTGGACCTGATACCATTAGGTATATAGAATAACATGTAGGTAAAACACTCCATGACATTGAGACTAAAGGCATCTTCACGGAAGAAACTACAACTCTCCAAACAAGTGAAAGCAGAAATTAACAGATGGGAATATATTAATCTGAGAAGCTTCTGCACCTCAAAGGAAATAGTGCCCAGAATACAAGAGCCATCCACTGACTAGAAGAAACTATTCACCCAATACCCATCAGATAAGGGGCTAATATCCAAAATATACAAGGCACTGACAGAACTTTACAAGGAAAAACATCTAATCCCATCAAAAAATGGGGAGAAGAAATAAACAGACAATTTGACAAAAAAGAAATACAAATGGCCAAAGGCACATGAAAAAATGCTCCGCATCACTAGTCATCAAGGAAATGCAAACCAAAACGACTATGAGGTACCACCTTACACCACAAAGATTGGCACACATCACAAAGAATGGGAACAAGCAGTGTTGCTGGGATGTGGATAGAAAGGAACTCTTTTTCACTGCTGGTGGGAATGCCGTCTAGTCCAACCTCTATGGAAAGCGATAAGGAGATTCCTCCAAAAACTGGAAATTGAGTTCCCATATGATCCAGCTATACCAATCCTAGGGATATACCCGAGGAACACAAAAACACAATACAAAAATCCCTTACACCTATATTCATTGCAGCACTATTTACCATAGCAAGAGTCCTGAAACAATCAAGATTTCCTTCAACAGATGAATGGCTAAAGAAAATGTGGTACATGTACACAATGGAATATTATGCAGCCGTCAGGAGAGATGAAGTCATGAAATTTTCCTATACATGGATGTACATGGAATCTATTATGCTGAGTGAAATAAGTCAGAGGGAGAGGGAAAGATGCAGAATAGTCTCACTCATCTATGGTTTTTAAGAAAAATGAAAGACATTCTTGCAATAATTTTCAGAGAAAAAAGAGAGGAGGGCTGAAAGTTCCAGCTCACTTCATGAAGTTCACCACAGAGTGATGAGTGTAATTAGAGAAATAACTACATTGAGAACTATCCTCTAACAATGATATTAATGAGGGAAATAGAAATTCTGTCTAGAGTACAGGTGGGGTGGGGTGAAGAGGAAGGAGATTTGGGACATTGGTGATGGGACTGTTGCACTGGTGAAGTCTTTACATGACTGAAACCCAACCATATTTATGTTTGTAATCAAGGTGTTTAAATAAAGATATTTCAAAAAAATCCTGAATCACCCACCCAATATATGGATGCCTAAGTATTTTATTTGCATGACAATGAGGATCATTTACTTGAATCTGTACCATGTGAATGTCCTGAGTTTTCTAGGAATCCCCCTATATGTAAAAAATAATTTTTTTTGTCTTAAAATTGAGTGTCATAAAAATTGAGTGTCATACTCATATAAAGTAATTGGAAGTGAGGTTTTCTTGACATCTACAACAGGAGCCCAAAAAAAAATCTATGCTGTAAAATATGTGTGCTTCTATGTTCATTGCAGCCAAAGTTTGAAAACAACTGTGGCACATATATGCAATGGTCATCTATAAGAAAAGAAGAAATCATACAATAAGCTATTACATGGATGAATCTAGAAGTTATTATGCTGTGTGGAATTAGTAGGACAGGGACAGATAAAATATTACCTATTATATAAAGCAACATAGTGAGAAAATAACAAATGCCGAAAGGCAGCAGAAACTGAAAATTGATCATCAGTGGAAAGATTAACACAGGGATGATTTGAGGTGGTCTCTGGTGAAAGGTGTGGTACTGGAACATTCCATGCATAAAACCCTACCATTAACAATATTGTAAATCATGATTTCTAAAATTAAAAATATATATTATTAAAGACCTAGTTTTTGAGAGGCAGGAAGGAGATGGAAGGAAGTATGAGGGGACAGAAAAGACAGAGAAATACTGTTGTGTTAAATAAATAACGATGGGGCTGGATGGCGATAGATGGAGGCCTTTGTGCTTAGGCCCCAGCCACGTGGCTTCATCCCCCATCCAGCCGGCGAGTTCCAGGCCCAGGTGAAACGCGAAATCACTCACTCACAGGCAGGCTTCAGGAAGAATCATCTTTATTTAGGCCCTAGCCACCACGTGTGTGTGGCCTATCTCATAACCTTTTAAGCATTCGGCCATTCTTAGCCCTGCATCTTATAATTCAGTCATCTTCCTCCGAGAGCCCAGTAGGGGCAAAAGGCAAAGCCCCCTAATCCCCTGCCTTCCGGGTTTATCTACCTATTCCAAGACCCCTCCCAGGAATGGGCCGGGTCTTGCAGGTAAGGTCACACCTAGTATCCTTTTCCCAAGACCCCTCCCAGAAATGGGTGGGTCTTAGCTATCTACACCAAATCCAGGGTCTCACACCAACAAAATACTATATGAATGAGAGATGACCCAGAGGAAGAAGCAATTTTCTCATCCAATGCCTCATCCCTTCCACACAGGCCTCACATTGAAATCTTGAGTTGCCAGTTTGGAACACTATCACATCAGCTCTTACCTTGTTGGGTAAAATAAGGGGGGAGTCTTTGGCTCCCCCTAGAGGCTAATTTGGCAACAAGTAGATCCTCGATCAAGAGTCATGTACACCTACAAATATTCCTCACTTAACGACCTAGTTGTTTAGCGACTACTCGCACTTACGACCATCTCTTCACCGTTATTTTATTTTATTTTAAATATCCTTTTCCCATCTTATACACTCTACAGCACAGTACTGTGGTTTTTGGTGCTCTAATGTACCTACTTTACTAACTTTATGTTCTGTAATACATTGCAATACTGTGTGTAAATTGCACAACCTATGCAAATTAAAAGAAGTGGAAATTTTCAGTTTGATCTTCCTTGTTATTTTACTTATTCAGAATACTGTATTGTCAAGTACTATGCATATACTGTACTACTGTATACAATACATGCAGTTCCTCACTTAACGACCAATCCGCTTAATGACCAAACAGAACTTGGTCATTAAGCGAGGAGTATCTGTATTTGGTTCTAAAGCAAAAGAAAATGTGATTAGGACTAGATTTAACTTACATAGACCAGAAATTAGCTGTAATTAAAATTTTTTTAAATTAAAAATATAAATATTTGTATATACATTTTAAAATCAAGAGAGAATATAATAATGTTTGTTTGGATATTAATGACAGTTAAAACTGTACTACAGGGGCTGGAGATATAGCACAGTGGTAGGACATTTGCCTTACCCGCAGTTGATCCAGAACAATCCTCATCCCATATGGTCCCCCATGCCTGCCAGGAGTGATTTCTGAGTGCAGAACCAGGAATAAACCCTGAGGGCTGCTGGTGTGACCCAAAAACAAAACAAAAATATTACAAAAAATAACTGGAGTACAAAGGGACAGTTCCATCCAACACAAAGGTTAAAAGGTGCTAAAATTTTCTTTGTAATCTGTACAACTTTCTTCTGCAACTATATTTACTAGTTGGCTTCTCTTTTAGTTGTTTTGGGGACACACTTAGAGCTCAGAACTTCCTTCTTGCTTGGCGATCACTCCTGGTAAGACAGAGAGGACCATATGTAGTTGCTTAGGGGTCAGATAAAACCTGGGTCAGCCTCATGGCATTCTTTAAAATGATTTGCGGTGTGAACAGGAAGTAAATCTTTTAATTCAAATTACAGAAATACCTGTGATTATTAATACTGTATTATTAATACTGTATTTATTTGGGGGGGTTGGGCCACACCTGGTGACACTCAGTCACCAGGTTATGTGCTTATGTGCTCACTGGCTTATGTGCTCAGAAATTGCTCCTGGCTTAGGGGACCATATAGGATGCCAGGGAATCAAACCGTGATCCATCCTAGGTTAGTGCATGCAAAGAAAATGCCCTACTGCTTGTGCCACTGCTCTGGCCCCTGTGCGTGTGTGTGTGTGTGTGTGTGTGTGTGTGTGTGTGTGTGTGTGTGTGTGTTCTTTGTAGCCTGAGAATCCTAGTGAATATTTTAAAAGATTTTTTAGGAAATATTCCAGATAGATGTTAATAAGTAGCAAATGACCACCAAATCTAGTAGCTTTAAACAACAATCATTTTATTGTGTTTTTCATCTCTGTGGATTTAGAACTTAGTCAGGGCTTGACATGTTCTTTATGATACCATAAGGGGTCACACAGTAGTGTTTAGATGGACTTTCTGTAAGATCTAGGATGACTTACCCCCTAACTGGGGTTGCTAAAAGGCTGGGCTTATATGGGACTGTTCAGATAGCTCTTACCTCGAACCCCTCCCTCCTCATGCCATTCCCAGGGTGGCCAAATTTCTTGAAGACTCAAGATCTGAGCGACTATTTAAAGATTACATCTGAAAACTCACAAAGAACTCCTAATCTGTGGGTCAGGAGATTACCCAAGATCAAGAATATACATCATGTACTTTTCTTTATGCTGGAAAGAGAGTTAATTTTTATTCCTCTGAATAATGATCAGGCATGTAAACAGAACACCTCTCTTCTGTTATTTGTTAGCAATTCATTTTATGAATCATGGCTTAGTACATTTCTTCCCTTAGACCTTTTTTATTTTTTTTTAATTTTTTTTTTTTTTGGTTTTTGGGCCACACCCGGTGATGCTCAGGGGTTACTCCTGGCTATGTGCTCAGAAGTCGCTCCTGGCTTGGGGGACCATATGGGACGCCGGGGGATCGAACCGCGGTCCTTCCTAGGCTAGCGCAGGTAAGGCAGGCACCTTACCTTTAGCGCCACCGCCCGGCCCCGAGACCTTTTTTAAAAGAGTACAATATTTCCAAAATATCATTTCCACTACTTGGAAATTCATACTAATATATACCAACCTTGAGGATTTTAAAGTCCAATTTTAAAAAGATGAGTAAGATTGACAAAGAAACACTTTTTTTGTTTTATTAAGTAAGGGTGTCTATCAATTATGAATACAAAGCACTACTTTATAGTAAGTAGCATTTTTGTGAAACAAAAGGCATATTTATATCAAGATAAGGAAATTGCCTTAAAATAAATTTAAATAAAATTTCCTTTATGAGAAAGACATCTTATTTTCCTTGTTTCTGTCATTTTACTACAAGCTAGTACAAACTTTATAATGAGATCTTTTCTATAGAGTAATTGGGATTTACTCTTTGAGACAAAAGGTCTCAAGTATGCTGCCTCATACTTTCTTGAAATTCTCAAGAATTTATGGCCAGAATTTTAGATTTATGTTAATTTTATTATAGCAATATGTGAAAAGAGTTGAGGTTTAAGTTAAAAGCTTATATATTAAATTCAGATAAAATTAGCTAGGTTTTAATGAGTACTTAAAATATGCCTATAGGAAATGAGAGATAATATAGTAGGTAAATTGTGTAAGCCACTTGCCTTGTATGCAGTTGACCCAATTTCCATCCCTATACATCACCTGCTAGTCCCACACCATAATGTGGTCCCCCAACTCCTGATGAGTGCAGAGCTAGAAGTAAACCCTGAGCATTATCATATGTGGTAACAAAACCAATAAAATATGCCTATAATAATATAGCTTTATGATGGGATTTTAGAATAAGATGTCATAAAATTGAATGCCTGTTAATGATTCAATTGCAAATTAGATGTGGAGGTAATATTGATACCTATGAAATACTGACAGATAACACAAGTCAGAATGTGGGTGAGAATATATAGAAGTTACCCCTGAAAACTAAAGTAATCTGGTATTCTCATGAAGAATGTAAAGAATACAGGATTTGAATGGAAAGCAAAAGATAAGTACTGCAGGTCAGGTTAAATTGCATAAGAGTTCAAAGAAAAGATTGTTGCATTTAAGAAATATCAAGAGAATTTTGGTGGCTTTATTTTTAACATGCTTTGATGTAGGTTCTAAAGGAATCATAAAAATGCATTCAATATTCCCTTGCGGGAGTTGTTTGTTTTGGGTCACATCTGATCATTCTAACTCTGCACTCAGGAAAACTTCTAGCGGTGCTTGGGTGACTATATGGAATGCTAGGGATCAAACCTAGGTCAACTATATACAAGGCATCAGAAAATGTAAATGTGGCCAATACCTGAGCTACTATCATTCTGGCCCCTAATCTTTTGATTTTTTTAACCATAACATAACAATCAATTAAAATTCCTACTTTTTCCTTACTCTCAAAACAGTTGACATTATTTTCCTCCTTATCTGAGAAGCAGGTGGCTAACTGCTCATGCTAAACACAAATCATTTATAATCATCATCAGAATGGCCAACCACAAATCACAGCTTCAATCCTGTGGGTCAACACCTGAATATTTTGGTGACCTTCCTCAGAACACTTATGTGTATTGGTGACAGTTTAGGATTGAAGAGCCTTTATGCAATGTTTTATCACTAATGACAAAATAAATCTCGTGTCAAGAAGTGCTGCCCTGAATTTACCTTGACTCTGGCAGAAGTAATGGATCAAGACCAGCATTCAATAGTCCCAGCTGCCCCCAATGTACCAAGACAGTGTTCTTGGCTAACACTTAGGTATCTATCCTTCTATTTCGAAGACAAATGGGTCATGCTGGAGCTCTAGAAACAGACTCTGAATTTTCTCTTTGGACATTTACATTTTCCTATTACAATCTCATCTGATTTTTATTCAGTACTTGCTCCCTAATATTGAAAAACCAAAAGGGAATATTTTATTTTTTAAGAAAGGCTCTTGAAGAACTTATCGGTCATTTTTAGTCAAGCAGAATGTGATCTGTTTGTTTGGGGGCCATAAACAATAGCACTCAGGGCTTACTGTGATCGGGGTATCACTTCTGGTGGTGTTTGGGGGTTTGGTGTTTGTGCTGCTGAGTATCAAATGCAGGTCAATTGCCTGCAAAGCAAGTCTTTTAACACCTGTACTGTCTCTCCAGCCCATGGCATAATCTTTGCATTCATTTTAGAACTGTATTCCTGCTATATACAACCATATCCCCAGTGTCTGGAAATGATTTGTCTGAGTCCTTACTGTACAGTCTCATATTGCTTAAAGGTTATTATTTTTGTTTCATACCTCTAAAGTACTAACTCCTTTGAGGTTGGTATGCTTCCTTTGTTCCTATTTTAATAGAAAAGATAACTACTATAGAAAAAGAAAGCCTTGTGTGACGTGTAGCTGTGCTTAAACTGGAGGAGAGGATTTCTCCTAAGCCTATTTCTTTGCTTCTCCTGAAAATCAAACTCAAGCACACTTTACATCCAGAGCAGTGCACTCTGTAAAGCTCTGGAAACAAAAATCTAGGCCCTGCTCTGTGCTGTGTGTAGTTGTGGTTTGAGGGAGCCTTGTCCATGTTAACATGTTTCATTATTACCCTCTATTTGACCTGTTTTCCTGTGCTGAAACATCTGTCCCTGTTCTTCTGGTCCAGAATTTCATCTCTCTAATTCTCTCACTGGGTTTAGTGAGTTGTAGTGCTTAGTGCCTGCCCCCTTTTCCTCACTGCCTGCTCAGCGTTGGTCTCCAATCCTCTGCTCTGCTCACGACTGCTGGGTTGAAATAGTTCAAGCACAGACATCAGTACCCTACCAGTTATGGCCCAGGAATCTGCAGTCTGCTTCTGTGCTGCAAAGCCTTCATTCCTATTCTTGTTTGCTGGAAAGATCTACTGTCCTTTGATTCATATTCTTCTTGTTTTTTCCCTCCCCCAAAATAAGCTCAGGGCTGGAGCAATAGCACAGCCATAGGGTGGTTGCCCTGCACGTGGCTGACCCATGACGGACCTGGGTTCAATCCCCAGCGTCAGATATGGTTCCCCATGCCAGGTGTGATTTCTGAACACATAGCCAAGAGTGACCCCTGAGTGTCACCAGGTGTGGCCCAAAAACAAACAAAAATCTCAATAAGCATTTCTTTTTTCATGAGAGGTTTCCTGCTCAACTGTGATGATAATGGTTGCTTTATTGATTTACTAATCTTGCGGTTCTAGCTAGTTCCTGTAAAAAAAAGTTACTTCCTCACCTCTCTAAGGCCTGTGGGATCTTCCTTTCTCCTGTTTCCTTCTTTAGTCATTTCCTTATTACCTCTCTCAAGCCAATGCTCTCAATGTGAGCCTCAACTCTTTATTCTTTACCCCTTAGTTTACAGAGAACTGTGGATTCTGTCTCCTCAAAGATCCCAGTTTTGTCCCTCTTCTCCAAGACCACTTCCCTGATTGCTTGGAGTCCTGCACTGGAGGTTGCTGAGTGAGGTGCCTAAAGCACAGAATTTAAGAAACTCTTCCTGGGTGAAGCAAGCAAAGATCTGGGACCGAAAAGTGCTCTAGCACTTCCTTCCATTGTTGCCAATGGTACCAGCCAGCCAGCCCTTCCCCCTTGCTACTCTTACCTGTCCTCCTCTCCCATCATCTATCGTTTTTCTCCAAATTCACACTTTATCATTGCTGCTAGGACCTTGCCAGTCTTGGATACTTTTTGGTTCACCCTTTTCTCTCTATGCTCTCTCCTGAGCACATGAACTCTGCATTTCATCCCCCCAGAACGACCTTAGTGCACTATGCTCTGGCATACTGAAAGAACATTGTCTTCTCTCCATCGGAGCTTTCACTTTTTTCCCCTTGGAAAATTATTTCTCATTGTTCAAGACTCAGCATGACTCACCACAATTACCCTTCTATGGGAAGATTTTCAAAACTCCCTAGAATTAATTAAGTAGCTTCTGCCTTTTCCCCCCTTAAGCAGAATGTACTCACCTTAATTACAGCAATGTGTTTCATTTTGTGATAATTAATTTTTTTCATCTCCCAGGAAACCAAAGACTTAGTGGGGAGATTGTCTTTGTTTTCCAAAATTTTAGAGAAGTGGCATTGGGTAAACATTGGTAAATAGGAACCCAGCATTGTGATTCAACATCTGCATGTGTTATGCTATGATTCCCACAATTAATCTAGGTTTTTTTTTTTCGTTTTTTGTTATTTTTACTTGTGCCTTACTCTAGAACAAGGATCTCAGAGCATGAGCTGAGTGCCTGAATTTTTGTTTATCTTTTTTTTTGTTTGGTTGGTTTTGGGGCCACACCCGGTGATGCTCAGGGTTATTCCTGGCTATGTGTTCAGAAATCACTCTTGACTCAAGGGACTATATGGGATGCCAGGGATTGAATTTAGGTCTGTCCTGAGTCAGCCGCATGCAAAGCAAATGCCCTTCATTGTGCTATCACTCTGGCCCCTTATCTTTTTCTTAATTCCACCTCCTTCTAGGTGATTCTAATACACAGTCTTTGTGTAAACCAGTGCACTAGCTTGTGCATTCCTGAGACTGTCTTTCTGTCTGTGGCCCTCCTCACTGACCCTTCTCTGTCTTTAATCAAGCCTTGGTGATGCTGAGGCTTCAGCAGGAGCTGAACTAGAAGCTGGGACATTAACTGGACATTTGTGTTCTGTGTGAGCTCTGTCATTGGACTACTGAAGAAAGGGCTCTACTTACTCTCTCCCACAGCATTTTTTTTTAATCTTTAATATCTTTTTTTGTGTGTGTGTGTGTGGTTTTTGGGTCACACCCGGCAGTGCTCAGGGGTTTTTCCTGGCTCCGTGCTCAGAAATTTCTCCTGGCATGCACGGGGGACCATATGGGACGCCGGGATTCGAACCGATGACCTTCTGCATGAAAGGTAAATGTCTTACCTCCATGCTATCTTTCCGGCCCCTAATCTTTAATATCTTTAATCAAGCACCATGGTTACAAATATGTTTGTAATTGGGTTATAGTTATAAAAAAGAACACCCCTTCACCAGTGCAGCCTTCATACCACCAATGCTTCCATCTCCATCGTCTCCCACCCCCTGCCTGTCTTCAAGACAGGCATTCTATTTCTCTCACTCACTACCATTGTCATGAGAGTTATCAGTATAATTATTTCTCTAACTGCACTCAACAATCCTTTGTAGTGAGCTTCATAAGATGGGCCTGTCCTTACAGCTCTCATCTCTAGTGATTTTGTGTATTATTACAGTAATGTCTTTTATTTTCTTAAAACCCATACATGAGTGAGACTATTCTGTGTCTATCTCTCTCCCTCTAACTTATTTCACTCAGCATAATAGTTTCCATGTTCATTCATGTATAGGAAAATTTCATGACTTTATTTTTTTCTGATGTCTGCATAGTATTCCATTGTGTAAATGTAACACATTTCTTTAGCCACTCAGCTATTGTTGACATATGGGTTGTTTCCAGATTCTGACTATTGTAAATTGTACTCCAATGAATATAGGTATAGAGAAGACATTTTTTTATTGTGTTTTTCTGTTCCTAGGGTATATCCCTAGGAGTAGCTGGATCATATGTGAGCTTGATTTTCAGGTTTTTTTGAGGAATCTCCATATTGTTTTTCATAAAGGCTAGACTAGACAGCATTCCCACTAGCAGTGAATGAGAGCTCCTTTCTCTCCACATCCTGCCAGTACTGATTGTTCTTGCTTTGTGATGTGTGCCAGTCTCTGTGGCTTGAGATGGTACCTCATTGTTGTTTTAATTTGCATTTCCCTGATGATTAGTGATGTGGAACATTTTTTTCATGTGTCTTTTGACTATTTGTATTTCTTCTTTGAGGAACCATTAATTCCTTTTCCCTGTTTTTTTTTGATGGGGTTAGATGTTTTAGTTCTTGTTAAGACCTGTCAGTACCTTGTATATCTTAGATATTAGCTCCTTCCTTATCTGATGGGTATTGGATAAATAGTTTCTCCCATTCCATTCCACAGTACTTTGGAGTAGGGAAGTCTGCAGAGATCCCTGTGGTGTAGAACGCCTGTGATTTCTACGTGATACTGCTAGTGATTCACTGTGGATTACTTAGACTTGGGTCTTATTGTTGCAGATACAAAATGTTTGCTTTGAGGGAGCCTACAGGTTCAGATATGCAAAATTGTTTTATTCTTTTATAAAGCCCAATTTAGTGGCCATGCAGGATACTAGTCAGATGAAGGAAGGTAATAGACAGATGGGCGTTTTTGTAAAGACTCTTCTTCTGATGAGTGGCTGAAGAAACTGTGGTACATATACACAATGGAATACTATGCAGCCATCAGGAGAGATGAAGTCATGAAATTTTCCTATACATGGATGTACATGGAATCTATTATGCTGAGTGAAGTAAGTCAGAGGGAGAGAAAAAGATGCAGAATGGTTTCACTCATCTATGGGCTTTAAGAAAAATGAAAGATATTTTTAACAGTATCTCAGAGACAAGAGAGATGAGGGCTGGTAGGTGCAGCTCATGACATGAAGCTCATCACATAGAGTGATGAGTGCAGTTGGAGAGATGACTATACTGAAAACTATCATAACAATGTGAATGAATGAGGGAAGTAGAAAGCCTGTCTCGAGTACAGGTGTAGGGGGGTGGGGAGGAGGGAGATCTGGGAAATTGGTGGTGGGAATGTTGCACTGGTGAAGGGGGTGTTCTTTACATGACTATAATCATACAACTATAAACATGTTTGTAATCACGGTGTTTAAATAAAGATAATTATAAAAAAAAAAGACTCTTCTTCTATAAGGCTTAAGGCCTTTGCATGTGGTTGACCCTGATTCAATCTCTGTACTTTGAACTTTGAACTTTGAACTCTGTACTTTGAACTCTTTTTGAACTCTTTTTGAACTCTGTACTTTGTATATGTACTTTGAACTCTGTTACTGAGTGATTCAGAACCTGATTAGCTGTGACCCAAATCCCATTTCCCTCCCAGCCAAAAATGTCTCTCCAGTTGTCAGCTCACTGAGTTCAGTGACTGTGCCTATGGGCCTTCGGGTGCATTTAGTGCCCATAGAGGATTGGGGATCAAGTCACTGGTGCTTAATGCACCAATACCTGCCTCTCCAAGCAAATAGATCAGATACATGAAATGTTTTAAATGTCAGACTTTCCAAATGGGGAAGTCAGTGATGTGCCATAACTGCATCTGATATTTACAGTTCTTTCTAACTTCGGTGAGTTGACTTTTGTTGTAAATGTTTCTCAATGCAAATTAGAAAGGGTATTTTTTTCCATGTGTACATACACCTTTGCTATTATTGCTTTCTTCACTTTGATTTGTTCTGTGAAAATCCACAAATGCATTTGAACACACAAGGGCCTTATCTGTGGCTACTAAAAATAGTCATTGGAAAAAGTGAGGCATAGGTTTTTTGGAGAGGCCTATTAATCTTGCATTTTAATAGTTTTTGAGTTGCAAAAAGTTGTCTTTGAGATTTAAAAAAAAAAAGGTTACTTTTTCAGTGCTATTTTGAGTGGTTTCTTTTCAGAACTTAAAACACGGGAAGCTAGACTCTAATTTTGCTCTCTATACCATCGTGGGACACTTTTTCTTCCTGTTACCTTTTGTTTTGGGGTCATATCTGGCAGTGTTTAGAGGTGACTCTTGTCTCTACACTCATACATGCAGGGATCACTCCTGGCAGGGAACTATATGAGATGCTGGGATCAAACCCTGGTTAGCTTTATACAAGAAGCACTTTACCTGCTATACTTTCTTTTTTTAGCTTTTTTTTGTTTTTTTGTTTTTGTTTGTTTGTTTTTTGGGTCACACCCAGCAGCGTTCAGGGGTTATTCCTGGCTCTACGCTCAGAAATAGCTCCTGGCAGGCTTGGGGGACCATATGGGATGCCAGGATTCAAACCACTAACCTTCTGCATGCAAGGCAAATGCTTTACGTCCATGCTATCTCTCAGGCCCCTATACTTTCACTCAGCTGTGCGGGGCAGGGTTGGGAAAGGGCACTTAACTTTCATTACTTTGCTATTTCCTTATTTTGTTTGTTTGGCTTGTGCCAGTGAGATTTTAATATAATGACCATTTCACATTGAATTAAGTGCTTTATTCAAAATTTCACTTTGGTACTACTTTCAGCCATACTATATAGAGATAAAAACAGAGAAACAAAGAAATTAAGCCATTTTCTCAAGATCTAACAACTATTAAAAGGTGAGCAAAGATTCAGATCTAGGCCAATGATTTCAAGACTTAGGTTTTTCACTATTTGCTGCCTGAATCACAATACAAAGTGGGGTGAAAATAAAGGGTATCCAAAAAGAGACAGAAATATTTCTCCTTCCCTCTGCACTTTCCCCAATTGCATTCATAATGGATCTATTTCTTGGATTAATCAATGAAAGAAGCCTACGGGACAGTATTAAATATAGGTCTCTTTTACTATTTCTAATTAATGTCCAGAATTGAAAAACAGCAATGATAAGAAATAGCTGATTTTAGATAAAGCGGATGATCCTGTAATATGGAAGCAGACAGAGGCAGCTGGGGGAGGGAGCAATCTCAGAAATTAACCATTTACAGCATACAGTGGGGTCTGAGCAGGGAAAGGGCACATTCATAGCAACAATGTCTGGGAAAGCATCCACAGGGTCTCAGGCATGAAAGCTTCTATATAGGTGCATTATGAAGAGAGTATGGGGGGGTTGAAAGAAAACTGAAAGGGACAGACCTCTCCTTACCACCATCCATGACAGAAGAGAAAGTCTGGGTCAGTGTTACAGAGCTGACCAAAACCTTCCCAGCCCCAAAATATTGTGCCCTGCCTAAAAAACAAATTTCTTTTCATTGTAATTAAGTAACATGATCATAATATGGTATTGATGTGCCTAATAACTGCAACCACTATCATCAGAGTGACCAGGACCCTTCACCACTGCCCCATGTCATCTCTCTCCCTATTGGCATCTTCCTAACACTTGTTCTACCACCATTTAACTTAATCCTTAATCTATCATTTTGGTGAAGTGAGAATTGTCTGAGAGGCATCTACTGGAGGTAGAATTTGACTATTTTTTGTTTGTTTGTTTGTTTGTTTTTTGTTTTGGGGACACACCTGGTGATGCTCAGGGTTTAATCCTGGCTGTGCGCTGAGAAATCGCTCCTGGCTTGGGGGATTATATGGGACCCCGGGGGATCGAACTGTGGTCGGTCCAAGATTAGCATGTGCAAAGCAAGCACCCTACTGTTTGCGCCACTGCTCTGGCCCCTAGAATTCACTTTTATAGAAGCTTTGAGAAAAAAAATGTCATGGCTTCCTTTTAAAGGAGGTATGATGACAAAATATTGAACATAATTTAGAAAATAAATTATTTTTTCATATTCCTGGGAGAAAGTCAATCCCATGATGATATTTTTCAACTATTTCTAGAACCATTGTTATTGTTATTATATATATATATATACATACATACAACACACAGATGGTGTATATATATATATTGTGTTATTGTGTGGCATTGTTATCATCTTGGCATCCCCCACATCACAGGACTGAGCAGCATCACATTCTTGCATTGAATCTCTTATTGGGCTCCCAGACTTCCTAAATATCTCTTGGGAGGCCCTCATTATTTTAGGACTATATTCAGCAGTCCTAGAGAGGGTGGACCAGGATCTACTCCTGGTAATCTTGCATAGTGGTTGGTGTAGCCTGATGATACTCAGGAGTCATACCTGGCAGTGTTGGAGTGGAGGCGAGGGGGCATACACGTCAGGGATGGAATCGGGCTGTCTATGCCAGGGCTATCTATGTATGTTCTCCACCACATTTTAGCTGGGTTTCTGTCTCTTCATTATTGTTCTTAAATATTCATTCTCCTTTTTTTAAGTTTAGCCTAAGAAACCCTTTTGATAAAGGATGAGTATGATCGTTGCCTCATGGATATTATATATTACTAAATTCAGAATCTTAATGCAGTATTTTTCATTGAAAATCAATTGGTACACAAGCAGCTAGACATATTTAACTGAAGCGCTTAAAACAGCTTTTTTAAAGCCTATTGTCATGCCATGTCTTCAAATCATCCTGTTTAGTTTAACTGTAATTTTAGGTAGCTGGGGTGGGAGGAACTGAGGGACTGGGGAATAATGTGACTCCACAGGTAATGTCAGAATCAGAAGCAGAGCAACAGAAATGTAAATGGAATATCTATTGGGGTGAAATATGCATGTGTTAACAGAGGCAGAAAGGAACTTATGTTGAAAAATACCCGAGTAAATAAGTTGAGTTTGAGGCCTTGCTTTGCCTCTGAAAGACTTGAGTGACTAAGGAGGATCTGATCAGAGATGGTAGAGAAAGAGGGAGAAGAGAAGCACCATGTTATTTTCTTTTTTCAGGACAGTTCCAACCTCCTAAAAACCTGGTTGAATTTAAAAACTTGGCTGAATTTCATCTCATGAAAGAACCTAAGAACCACAGTGTGACCTTTTCCCAAGTCTGTAAAGAAAGGAGGGATTCTGAGAAAGTGACTATGTGAATGACCACTACTTTATCTTTGCCAAGTTCAACTCTCATAGAAAGTTCCCACTTCAATGTCTTTGGGTGAAAAGCATCCATATTAGCCTTGGATACTACAAATACACAGTAAACAAATACAATTTTCTATGGAGAAAATTGTATTAAAGAGGCTTTGTGCTTTTGTGGAAAGTATACCAGCCTCCAAGCCACATTATTTTAATGAATTTAAATCTTAAAGCACACACAAATCAGGTAGGAGATCTGGTTCAAATCAACAGTGAACAATTTTGTAATTATGGTGATTAAATAAAGTATTAATCAAATGTAGACTTTTAGTCCACAGGTCCAGAACAGAACCTTTGAGTCTGCATTTCCGGTAAGCTTTCCTGGAGTGATGCTCCTGATACAAGACCAGACTTGAAAAAGCCAGCACCTATACCAGCTTTTAAACACTGGCTTTTCATAGGAGTCATATCACTAGTACATTGAGTAGGGCATTTACCTCACTCATGGCCAACCTAGATTTGGTTCCCTACACCCCTGAGTACCACTGGGAGTAATTCCTAAAGGCAAAACCTGGAGTAACCTCCGAGCACCTTTGGGTATAACACAAAAAAGTAAAATAAATAATAAATTAATTAATTAAAAAAAAGGTAGGAGACTTTGACCTAAGACATCTTTTAAATTCTGATGGTTGGCAAGCAGCACAAGGGAAAATAGGGTTAGCCGGATAAAGATGGGCACAGCTCTGCCCTGAGTGCTCAGGGACTCCCTTTTATAGAATGCTGAAGACTAAATGAAAATACAGAAACACATAAGGTGGGTGAGACACTTATACTCTGACCATCTCTGGGGTTTACAGATACAATTATACTGCACTTTAACCTACATTGGAGAGTTTAGCTTTAATTAGCTCACACCATCAATGAACTTCTAATGGTTCTTTCAGTGTCTCAGAGAAGCTCTTGTGTGGGCTTGATACTGCCCATTGCGGGCCCAATGGAGCCATCTAAACAATAACCCAACATTAAATCCAGAGACCTCGAGATCTCTGATTTTCAGTCAGAGTAGAAATGAAGCACCCAGTCTTGTTGCTTAAGCCTGCTAGCCATAGAGGAATTTAATGCAGTCTTTTTTTTTCTTTTTTCTAGGAGAGGAGGGAAGGGGGGGGGGGGGAAAGAAGGGAGAGGAGAAAAGGGGAAATGAGGGGGAGAGGGGAGAGGATAGGAGAAGCAGGGAGAGACTAGGAAAAAAGAGAAGGGAGGGGTGAAGAGAGGAGGGGAGAGCAGGAGTAAAGGGGAAGAGGAGGAAGGTTAAACAAGAAAGGAGGAGAGGGAAGGGGAAGAAGCGGAAGGGGTGAAAAGTGAAGGGGAAAAGAAAAGGGAAGCGAGAGAAGAGGGAAGAGGTAGAGGAGGAGAGAAAGGAGAGGAGGGGGAAAGAGTGAAGAGTGAAGGGGAGAAGAGAAGAAAGAAGGGGAGCAGTAGAGCTTAATGCAGTCTTGATGTTCCTGTCCTCAGATTTCTCCTTGATGTAAAAGTTGTCAAGAGGCTATGGTATGCTATTCTTCCTTCCTCTTGCTCCCAGTTATGCCTCCTCCTCCTCCCAGCTTGCCTCACACTGACTCAGTCACTATGCCTCTTGCTCTCCCTTGCCATAGTGCCACATCCCCACTCAGGAGAAGCACACACCAAAGTGTAGTGCTCTCCTGAAAAGGAATTATTTGCCAAAATGGCCCGCTTAGAGCAGTCAAAATCACTTGACCTTTTGCGTGGAGGGTTTGGCAATAATTCTAAATATGTGGCTATAACTATCTCTCTCTTTATTTTAAACCTTTATTAGAAATCAGGCCTTAGTAAATTCTTTCTTGGACAATACTAATCCCGCCAAAAATCTCCCACTTAACAGCTCCCTGTAATTTTTGCTACCTTGGCGCCAAGAAACAGATTTTTCCATAACTTAGCTCAAAACAAAGTAATTTTCACTTTTCCCCCCCGAAACTCTAAAACATTCCTTACTCTTCCAACTTCCCTGTTAATTACAAGCTCCCTTTTCACCTTCAGCATCAGCTCTTTAATATGCTAATCTAGCCAGGATCTTTCCTTTCTTTCCCCAGTCTCTTTGACGTCTAGAATTTGCACCTTTTTTCCTGCCTCTAACCTTTAAAAGTCAGCCAGCTCAAAAAATAAATTTGTCTTCGTTTCGTTCCTTGAAAACGCGAGTCCCCATGCAATCTGCGTGGTTTCATTTCATTTCTACAATATATTTTCCGTCATTCGCCATTCCGTGTGCCCACCTTTTCCCGTGGAATTTTTCCCGAACTCCACGAAAGATTTGTTTGCAGGTGCTGAAGACTGCAAACAAAATTTGGCTCACAGCACCATAGTTCATCCTGATGGAGGAAGAAGAAATGTTATGGGGCTGGAGCCCAAATGCCTGGGTGCATATTTCAGTGCTATTTTCGCCTGGTCATATGATGGCAGAGGCCATGAAATGTTCTGGTCTGTCTGTCCTTTTCTATTAGTGATCATGCCTGATGGAGTTGTTGGGAAGATTGTTGGAAATAATGCCTATGAAACTCTCTCTCCCTTTTCTGGACTTAGTGTAAACATCCATTAAAGCTTTGCTCTTTTCCTTCTTTTAGAGGTTAGGTATCATGACTTCTAAATATGTACATTTCTAGTACTTCCAGAAAAAAAATTGTGCTCATTATGGCTAGATCAGCTTCTCCTAAGTTGAGTTGAACATCCTTTGTTTAGGGAGACTGGGACATGTTTATTTTAGAAATTATTATTTATAGGAATCATGCAAAATGAAGATATAACTCTTTGGCTTTCTTTTAATAGAAAATAATTTTCTGAAAATAACTGCTATGTATTTTGAAGTAGCTACTAAAATTCTGACAGGATTTTTATCCTGATTTGCTTAGTTTAGAAATTGTAAACACAATAGGGCTGGAGTGCAGAGGGTAGGGTTCTTGTCTTTCATGAGGCTGAACCAGATTCCATCACTGACATCTCGTATGGTCCTCCAAGCTCACCAAACATAATCCCTAAGCTCAGAACCAGGAGTGAAAAAAAAAATTTTTTTTTCAAAAAAAAGAAAAGATAAAGAAAAAAGAAATTTTAAACATGAGAAAAGATGACCATTGCATGGCGTAGAGGAGTGAATAAATGTCCTATTTAATGGTATATTCCGTTAGTGCATTTATTTATTTATTTATTTATTTTGGTTTTTGGGTCACACCCGGCAGCGCTCAGGGGTTACTCCTAGCTCTATGCTCAGAAATCGCTCCAGGAAAGCTCGGGAGACCATATGGGATGCCGGGATTCGAACCACCATCCTTCTGCGTGGAAGGCAAACACCCTACCTCCATGTTATCTCTCCAGCCCCAGTATATCTATTTTTAATGTGTTTATATAAGCCATATAAATTCTATGAAAGAATTAGAAGTAAGTTGATGGCACTTTCCTTTGGAAAGAGGGTTGGTGATCAAGGAAGAGTCTTATTACCACTATATACATTTCCATATAACTTTAAATTTTGGCTAGGTAATCATGTTTTTTAAACTATATATGTATATATACACTAATAGAAATGACTGGGAGAATTGAATAATAGGTCTGAAGTCCTTAATCATTGTTTTACATATTTAAACCTTTTGTAGAGTTTTGTTTTTGTTGGTTTGGGGGGCATATCTGGTTATGCTCAGGGGATATTTCTAACTCTCTACATGGGAATGGCCCCTGACAATGCTTGGGGGGAACCATAGGCAATGTCAGGAATTGAAACCAGGTTGGCTGTGTACAACACAACTTCTTTGTTTTCTATATTATCTCCCAGCCTCCTTATAAATGTATTTTAGAATTCAATTTTCAAAGTGGCTTTTTGTACAGATCCTACTGATAAATGGAAACTCTGCCACATAATCTGTTGTCTCCACACAAGTCAGGGGGAGGTCAGCCTTGCCTGTAGCCGAGCTTCAAGAGCTCTTAGTGTGGGCCTGTGTCATCGCCTTTCTGCTGAGCAGGGGAACAAGCACGGGAGAACAGCATCCAATTACAGACTCTCAGAGATGCAGAACCCTCACTTCATAAAGATAGTGTGTGGTATGACTGACTGAAGACATGCTCTCTATGAGTCCCAGAAAATTGGGAGTGACTGGCCTATGCATCCAGCCCAGCAGGGCCATCATTCTCATTCCAGAAATGCCAGGGTACTGCCCACTTTCCTTTCAGTCGTAGTCTGAGTAGCCTAAGGAGTAAGCTAGAAATAAGCCCTGAGCACTAGATGTGTCCACAACCACCCCCCAAAAAGCGACTCACACAAGAACAAAGAGTTAGTATCATCTCTTTGCAGTATCTCAAACGAATCATGTATTGTACCATTGTTCCAGCATTCACCACTTCCTGTAGCCATTTGCATTGGTTTTTAATGACATGTGTAGCCCTAGGCTTTGTCAGGGGTCCTCCTTCTGGGTCTCATATTAATCCACTAACTGTGTGTTAAGTAAATTAATTTGGTGTGAATGTTTAAATATATTATTTCCCACATTACGCTTAATGAATAAACCTTGGGGTTTTTAAAGTTTTATTACTTAAATACTGTTGAGGATCTTAAAAAATATATTTAATAGAGACTATTCATATTATATTCATATTGTTTATTAATGGTAAAGGAGAAGATATAAATGGATATTTGTTGAAGTACCAGCTTTGTAAACTCCACATCCAAATGTGGAGAGTTTCACTTATTAATTTTGCTGTTTCCTCTAGACATTGTACAAATTTTTGGAAACCTCCCTGATTATTGAACGACACTTGTCATTTTTATTATTAGTCTTGTCCTTGGAAAGACCCTGAATGGAACATGTGTGGGTTTGGTTTTTATTAAGAGGAAAATTAGTTAAAAATTCCAGTACATACTCACAGTGATCCCAGAGAGACATTGACCTAACTTAGAATATCCATTTTGTTTCCATGAAAAAATCAAGTCAACCTTGGAAAGTTGATCATTTTCCATCCTCCTAATGGTCACTTCCCTTCTCCTTGGGTTCCTTTAGTACCTAATTCTAAGAAAAAGTTTTCTCTTAGGAGAAAATTATTTTAAGGTGATCTCTTTACCCTCTTTGGCTTCTAAGGAAAACCCAGGGCTTTCAGAGAAAGAACTCTGGAATCCTCTACAACAGTAGTAGCTTCAGCCTTTCAGTAATTTCAGACCAGTATTGCTCCATACACTAATTGAAAACCAGTTGCTCTGAAAGGATCCCTAAGTATCTGACCTAGACCAAGCCATCTGCTGCAAGCGGGGTTCTGAAGCAGGTCTGGTGTCATGTTGATCTGAGAAGCCTTGATTGTGATTTGGGCTGGGCATTCTGATCACAGGGAAATGATAATGAATTGATCTGGGTCTGCTCTGAGCCGAGACTACCTGCCCAAAAGGCAAGTAGAGATGTGACTGCTTCCTTTTGTGTCCTTGCTTCCCCTATAGTTTGCTCCAGATGGCCCTCAAGTTGGCTTTATAACTGACAAGTTGATGCTGTATATGCCGAGAAAGGTATATTTTAAAGGGAGTTTTTCCCCCCATGCACACTGTTGGCCTATATTAAGTGCCTTGTTAATTTGCTGTGACTTCTGTCCTTACCTCCCACACTGACATGATTCTTTGTTTTCTGTGTGTTACAGGAAGCATAGTGTACCTCGGGATGATGGTGGGGGCATTCTTCTGGGGCGGCCTGGCAGACAAAGTGGGAAGGAAACAGTCTCTTCTGATTTGCATGTCTGTCAACGGATTCTTTGCCTTCCTTTCTTCATTTGTCCAAGGCTATGGCTTCTTTCTCTTCTGTCGCTTACTTTCTGGATTCGGGTAAGGTTTGTTCCTTCATATTTTATACTAATGTGTTTATTCTTCAAAACAGTGCATATTCTCTAGTATAGAGAGCCCCATTACCAAGAAATGACTCCTCCAACACCCCCTGCTTTTTCCTCATGTCAGTGTTAGAAGCCACTAGATTGCTTCCTAGAAAAGTAATTGTTGACCTTTAAATCCTGAAGAGAAGGGAGTATACATTTGTGTCTCATCCATTTCATTCAGTTCTTTACTTCAAAGATATGTAATAATTTTAAAATGCAGATATAATGGTAATCTAGTGGAGCACATTCATAAATGTATTTTCCTTCTGAACATTTGAAAGAAGCAACAAATAACTCTGACCTTACTGTTAAGAATTAAAGTTTCAAACCACTTAAGCATGCTCTTAAATCTAGGATGAGAGTGTCTCAAGTAAATGTTGTTGTATTTATGTGTGCTAACAGCATATTTAAATGCATAAAAAGCCCTCTTCATGGGCATAGTAGGTTTTTATTGTACTTACTCTCATTCTTTTAAATTAATGAAAATTGTGCTATGAGTCAAGTATAAAGACTTGGTATAGTTATTTTCTCCATAAGATTTAAAACATTTCTATAATAACTAAATCTAGAAATTTAGGAAAACCCAATCACTTGATTTGGAAAGAATGAAAAACACTATGTTGGGTCAAAAAAAAAAAAACCTGAAATTTGTGGATTTACAATTGATGACATTTTATTTGAGACATTCTCTATGAGGCTCATAATGTAAGATGAATCAATAGAAATGACATAAAAGGAAATAATCAATGAAGAAAGGGAAGGTAACATGCTGGGCTTGTAAATTTAATATTTATGTATATTGTGGTTGATGAGACTGGTGCCCACATAACAAAGTACAGTTTTGCTAAAGGAGAAGGTCAGAAGGGCAGAAATTAAAATTAGACTTCTGGAAGCTCACAAAGTACTAACTGTGAACTGACACTAATTTCTGGAGACCAAGTGCAGAACATCATTGTGTTCCTCTAGTGGAGACCCTTAATCCTTCCTTTGTCATTTTAACTGGAATAAACGCTGCAAATAGTAAGTCTACGCATTATTGCAGCTCCTGTGCACCAGTTCCACACACTTGGAGTTCCAAAGCAGGGAGAAAATTTATGGGTCACAGTCTGGACCTTTTATTTTGCAGATTGTTTAGCAATAAAACCAGAAATTACACTGCTAAAACTTTAGCTGTAACTTTTAACTTTTAAATGAGCAACATTCTGAACCCAAGGTTAAGGATCTTTGATAATGACTTTATTGCCATTATCAACTTCCAGTTACTCAATCCAACTTCATTGCTGAAGCATCATGAGTGATTTTGTGTTATACTCTCATACCTAAAACCCCAGAAGTACTTACTCCATCTATTTTTTATCTGAGGTCTACGTGGTTTTATGGTTCATTGCACATCCCCTATCAGATGTGCTTTTTCTCAGCTCAAAGTGCCAACCGTTGAATTTATCTCATTTAAAGTCAATATCCAATTGCCATGTTCCATATGATTTTAAATATCCAGTTCAATAACTAATTCCATGCCATATTTTTGTGAGAATGAAGAATAGCGCATCACCAGTTATAGATTTGTCTCTCACTTTCTGAAGCAAATCAGACCAAGAACAGACAGTCTCCTCTCATCTTCCATCATAGTAAAATTAGAAAGATGGAAAATGGAGTTAACACCATTGATTCATTTTAATTTGTCCTAGAATTAAATGATTTGTTTCCAATTGCTATTGATTATGGGAATGATAAGGTTTTGGATGCCAAGCAATATCAGTTAGGAACTTTTCACTAGCCTCTCACAGCCAAACATGAAGGTCGAAGGAAAAATACAGAAGCAACAGAAGATAAAATAAAATATCAGGATGTTTATTTCATGAATGGTCATTTTCTGTCTGCACAGAACCCTAATGATATTTTCCATTGACTATTAACTTACAGAAAGCAGAATGTTTGGCTTCGTGATCACCACTCACGGTAGAAACTCTTCAAAGTTTTTATCCATAGTATTCCATTAATTTCCAAAATTCTTTGATAATTAGAAGGAAAAATTATGCACTTATTAAAATAGAGAACAGAGCACAGATACAGCAACTTCCAAATGTTCAGTAGTCTTCAGGTCTTCTACATTTTAATTCTGAACTGTAAGGTTTTCCCTGCAAAGCAATCTTTCTTGTAAGATAATATCATTTTTTTAAACTTTATTGATTGATTGATTGATTGGTTTTTGGGTCTTACCTAGCAGCACTCATGGATTATTCTGGGTTCTGCACTCAGAAATTGCCCCTGCAGGCTGGGGGACCACCTGGGATGACGGTAATCAAACCATTCACTCCAGGTTCAGCTGCATGCAAGGCAAATCCCTACTGCTGCGCAATCTCTCTAGCCCCGGATATTATCATTTTCTAAATGCAAACCATTTAATATTTCAAAACTTTTAAAATGTAATTTCATCCTAATTACATTCTAATTATACAATATATTCTGAGATATATATATATATTCTGAATCATTTTGGAATCAGAGCAGATGAATAATTGGTGATGCTTCATCTCATATCACCACAAACATACATTGTTCTTGGCAGAAATATCATTTCTGAACTGAATAAATATTGACTATATGAACAGACATGTTTCTAAATATCTACATATGTATGCATCATAACTAAAATAGATATCTAATATATCTATTATTACATGTATTATATTATATATTATCTATTAAATTTAATATATTTTATACTAATACCTACTAAATATCTACATATATATGGTTATAGTGACCCTCTAAGAAGATATAAATAATTACACCTACTTTTGTAATATATAAAATCTTTGTTAAGTACCATGATTACAAGCATGTTTATAGTTGGGTTTAGTCATAAAGTTTTTTTCTTTTCCTAAAGGATAAGGGTTAAAAAAAAAAATAGTAAAGGTTTGACAGTGGCATTCGCTGTTGTTTGCATAGGTCCAGAAAAATATGGGGAAAACGGAAAAAAAAATCCTTGGCCTCATTATAAGAAGGCCTCACCCCCGAAGTTTATTGGCATAAGATCCACTCTGGGCTCCAGGCATACCAGTCTGTCCATCCCGAGTCATTCTCCGTGGTCCCGGTGAAACTTTTTCACACTTTAGCTGTGGTTGGTATCAGTTTCCTAAATTTAAGGATTCTGGATTCCATGCATTTCTTTCATCGAAGTCAGGCTGATGTGGAGCATCCTCTAGTTTCAGCACACCATTAAATGTGGAGCCATCTGTCCTGCAAGCAGGCTGTAGCTGAGTCATCTGGGTGTTGAGAGCACTCTGGAGTAAGTCAATGCTAGAGCAGTGGTAGGTCTTTCTTGGTAGAGGTCTGGATACTGGTAATGTTATAGACAATTGTGGTTGTGTCCATAGATGGTATCCATTGTTCAGGGGTGTATGCCCATTCTTCTGAGACCTAAGCCAAATCATTATGCCAATGTACAAGGGTGTAAGGCCTAACTGCATTACCAAATTTGTGTTCCCATCTCTATTAGATAAGAACTTGTTTGCATGTGTATTATTTTCCCATTTTAATGTGCCTATGCAAAAGAGAAACAGTGCCACAAGATATTGTTGGTGAATCTGGGACCGACGAATAAAGTCCAACATTGCCTGTAACTTGTTTCAAACATGAATTCTATACAGAGATACTCTTCTACCAGTATTGCTTATAAATCAGATCTCAAAGGGGGCAAAGCAAACAATCAAATAAAAAACCAGTGGGCAAAATTGTCACTATATAAGAGGATATTTGAAAAGATTTATAGATGTTAGATACATTTGAGATATACAAAGGAGATACAAGTGTCCCTTTTATGTCTTAGAAATAGTCAAGAGGGAGGATGTTGTTTCTGAGACACCACTTTGGTCTGTGATCTGGCCAAGCAAAGAGCACATGGAACCATGTCATCCTGTTTTGCCTGCTGAAGCTTCTGACTCCCCTAGAGGCATTTGCTTCCTAATTGCTGGAAACCAGTTCATCAGTCCCCTTCACACCCCCTGTAGGAATGGAGAAGCCTGGGATCTCCTTTAAATTGCTCCTCGCCAGAACCCATTTGCTGGGACCCCGAGCAGGCAGCCAGGGGTAACCTTGGGGACCTGGAGGAAGGAGAGAGAAGGCTGTGGGAGGGGCAGCCGAGGCTGCACCTTCTCCCCTTAGCTTGGCCAAAAAGACTACCGCATGGAGCCATGTATTTGCCATGTAGTTGCCTGCTGAAGCTTCCGATTCCCCCGAGAGGCTTTGCTTTCTAATTGCTGGAAGCCAGAAGTTCACCAGTCCCCTTCCCACCCTGCAGAAATGGGGAACCTTGGGGTTTCCTTTAAACTGCTCCTCGCCAAAACCCACTTGCTAGAACCCTAAGCAGGCGGCCAGGGGTAACCCTGGGGACCGGAAGGAAGGACAGAGAAGGCTGTGGGGGGCAGCCGAGGCTGCATCTTCCCCTAAGCTTGGCTAAAAAGCATACCATGTGGAGCCATGTCGTCCTTGTTTTGCCTGCAATTAGTGTAGTTATTTCTCTAACAGCATTCTCTACTCTTTGTGGTAAGTTTCAAACTGTGAGCTGGTCCTTCTGGCTCTTCCAGTCATGAACTCTATTGTCTCTGGGCCTTATTACAATAATGTCCTTAATTTTTTTGCATCCTTTTTTTTTTATTTAAACAACTTTATTACATACATGATTGTGTTTGGGTTTCAGTCATGTAAAGTACACCACCCATCACCAGTGCAACATTCCCATCACCAATGTCCCAAATCTCCCTCCTCCCAACCCAACCCCCGCCTGTACTCTAGACAGGCTTTCTATTTCCCTCGTATATTCTCATTATTAGGATAGTTCAAAACGTAGTTATTTCTCTTTTTGGTGAGCTTCATGAGGTGAGCTGTTACTTCCAGCTCTTTTCCTTTCGTGTCTGAAAGTTGTTGTTGCAAGAATGTCTTTCATTTTTCTTAAAACCCATAGATGAGTAAGAGACCATTCTGCGTCTTTCTCTCTCTCTGTCTCTGACTTATTTCACTCAGCATAATAGATTCCATGTACATCCATGTATAGGAAAATTTCATGACTTCATCTCTCCTGACAGCTGTGTAATATTCCATTGTATATATGTACCACAGTTTCTTTAGCTATTCATCTATTGAAGGGCATCTTGGCTGTTTTCAGAGTCTTGTTATGGTAAATAGTGCTGCAATGAATATAAGTGTAAGGAAGGGATTTTTGTATTGTATTTTTGTGTTCCTAGGGTATATTCCTAGGAGTGGTATAGCTGGGTCATATGGGAGCTCGATTTCCAGTTTTTGGAGGAATCTCCATATTGCTTTCCATAAAGGTTGAACTAGATGGCATTCCCACCATCAGTGGATAAGAGTTCCTTTCTCTCCACATCCCCGCCAACACTACTAGTTCTCAATCTTTGTGATGTGTGCCAATCTCTGGGGTGTGAGGTGATACCTCATAGTTGTTTTGATTTGCATCTCCCTAATTTTTTAAAAAGTCATAGATGAGTGAGACTACTCTGTGTCTATTTTCCCCCCTCTGACTTATTTCACTCAACATAATAGATTCCATGTACACTCACATATAGAAAAATTTCATGACTTCATCTCTCCTGATGGCTGCACAATATTCCATTGGGTATATGTACCACAGTTTCTTTAGCCATTCATCTGTTGAAAAGCATCCTAGTTGTTTCCAGAGTTCTGGCTATTGTAAATAGTCCTGCAATGAGGAAGGGATTTTTGTATTGTATTTTTTTGTTTCTAGGGTATATCCCTAAGAGTGGTATAGCTGGATCATATGGGAGCTCAATTTCCACTTATTCTTTTGGTTTTTGGGTCACACCCAGCAGCGCTCAGGGGTTACTCCTGACTCTATGCTCAGAAATTGCTCCTGGCAGGCTCAGGGGACCATATGAGATGCCGGGATTTGAACTACCAACCTTCTGCATGCAAGGTAAACACCCTACCTCCATGCTATCTCTCCGGCCCTCAATTTCCACTTTTTTGAGGAATATCCATATTGTTTTCCATAAAGGCTGGACTAGATGGCATTCCTACCAGCAGTAAATAAGAGTTCCTTTCTTTCCACATCCCCATCAGCACTGATTATTCTTGTTCTTTGTGATGTGTGCCAGTCTCTGTGGTGTGAGACAGTACCTCATTGTTGTTTTCATTTACATCTCTCTGATGTGGAGCATTTTTTCATGTGTCTTTTGGCCATTTGTATTTCTTCTTTGAGGAAGTGTCTGTTCATTTCTTCTCACCATTTTTAATGGGGCTATATGTTTTTTTCTTATTACATTCTGTCAGTTCCTTGTATATTTTTGATATTAGACCCTTATCTGATGGGTATTGGGTGAATAGTTTATCCCATTCTGTGAGTGGCTTTTGTATCCTAGGCAATATTTCCTTTGAGGTGCAGAAGCTTCTCAACTTAATATAGTCCCTTCTGTTTATCTTTGCTTCCACTTGCTTGGAGAGTGCTGTTTCCACCTTGAAGTTTCTTTTAGTCTCAATATCATGGAGTGTTTTACCTACATGTTGTTCTATATACCTTAGGGTATCAAGCCTGATATCAAGGTCTTTAATCTATTTGGATTTTATCTTTGTGCATGGTGTTAGAAGGGGGTCTAAGTTTGCTTTTTTGCAAATGTTGTGCCAGTTGTGCCAACATCACTTGTTGAAGAGGCTTTCCTTGCTCCATTTAGGATTTCTTGCCCCTTTATCAAAGATTAGTTGATTGTATGACTAGGAAACATTCTCTGAATACTCAAGCCTATTCCACTGATCTGAGGGTCTGTCTTTACTCCAATACCATGCTGTTTTGATAACTATTGCTTTGTAATACAATTTAAATTTGTGGAAAGTAATGCATCCTATATTCCTTTTCCCAAGGATTGCTTTAGCTATTCGTGGGTGTTTATTGTTCCAAATGAATTTCAAAAGTGTTTGATCCACTTCTTTGAATAATGTCATGGGTTAAATGCATTAAATCTTTACAATGCTTTGGGGAATATAGCCATTTTCATAATGTTAATCCTGCCAACCCATGAGCAGGATATGTGTCTCCATTTCCGTGTGTCCTCTCTTATTTCTTGAAGCAGGCTTTTGTAGTTTTCTTTGTATAGGTCCTTCACCTCTTTAGTTAAGTTGACTCCAAGATATTTGAGTTTGTGTGACATTAATGTGAATGGGATTATTTTTATTGTCAATTCCTTCTTTATCATTATTGGTATATAAGAAGGTCATTTACTTTTGCATGTTAATTTTGAAGCCTGCCACTTTGCTATATGAATCCATTGTTTCTAGAAGCTTTTTGGTAGAGTCTTTAGGGTTTTTTTAATATAGTATCATGTCATCTGCAAAGAGTGAGAGCTTGACTTCTTCCTTACCTATCTAGATGCCCTTGATATCTTTTCTTGCCTAATCGCTATGGCAAGTATTTCCAGTACTATGTTGAATAGGAGTGGTGAGATAGGGCAGACTTGTATTGTACCATATTTTAGGGGAAAGGCTTTTAGTTTATCTCTATTGATAATAATCTTTGCCATTGGCTTGTGGTAAATGGCCTTGACTATACTGAGAAAAATTCCTTTCATTCCCAACGTGATGGTGGTTTTTTTTATCAAGAATGGGTATTGGGCCTTACCGAATGCTTTCTCTGCACCTATTGATATCATAATATGATTTTTCTTTTTCTTTTTGTTGATATGGTGTATTATGTGATTGATTTATGGATGTTAAATCATCCTTTCATTCCTAGGATGAAACCTAGTTGGTCGTGGTTAATGACCTTGATGAGGCATTGAATTCTATTTACCAGAATTTTGTTGAGTAATTTTGCTTTTGTGTTCATCAGGAATAATTTTTCTTTAATTTCTTTTTTTGGCAGCATCTCTGTCTGGTTTTGGTATCAAGGTGATGTTAGCTTCATAAAAACTATTTGGAAGTGTTCCTGTTTTTTCAATTTTATGAAAGATTCTGAAAAATATTGTTAGAAGTTCCTCTTGAAAAGCTTGAAAGAATTCATTGGTGAACTCATCTGGTTCCATTTATTTTGGGGAAGACTTTTGATCACCATTTTAATTTCCTCAATAATTATGAGGCTGTTTAGATATGCTACCTCATCCTTATTCAACCGTGGAAGGTTTTAAGAATGTATCCATTTCTTCCGTGTTCTCATGTTTTGTGGCATAGAGTTTCTCAAAGTAGTCTCTGATTACCCTTTGAATCCCTGCAATATCTGTAGTGATCTCCCCTTTTTTCATTTCTGATCTTGTTTATCAAGTTTCTCTCTCCCTTTCTTTGTGAGTTTTTTAGTGATTCATCTACACCTACTTTTATATATGAAGAAATTGAGGCACAGTGAAGTTAAATAACTGTAACTGTTTGAAGTAACACAGAAAGTGACGCTGTCATACTGTCATAAACATTCTGGCTCTGGTGATCCATGCAACACTATGCTGAGGATTTACCCACACATGAAAAGCATGCACTCATTCCATTGAGCTATATGTCTCTAGTCCCAGTCTAAATTATTCTTCACCCCCGAATTATTGCAAACTAAAGCTGGAAACTATGGGTCATTGTTTTTACAGACTTATGTTGTCCAACAAATTTCCAGGAGCTACCAAGCACTGGAAATATGGCCCAATTGAGGAGCTGGAGAAATAGTACAGTGGGTAGAATGTTTGGCTTTCACATGGCCAACCTTGGTTAGATTATTCACATTCCATATGGTGCCATGAACACTCCAGGAGTAACACCTTCTAGGTGTGGCCCAACCCTCCAAAATAAAGAAATATGGCCCAATTAAGATGAGCTATAAAAATTAAAAGCTTAGAACTGACTTTCAAAGACAGCATACATAATAAAATGCAAAATAGTCTAATAACTTTCATGACATGTCTAAATAATACTAATGTAGAGTGAAAAGGACATTTCATTTTGAAAATGTTGGTTGACATTTTCTCCACTATCAAAACTATTTTTCAATTTTTTGCTTTGTTTTAAGTCATCTAGAAAGTTTTATATTATATGTGTGGGCTCATAATGATTTACTATTGGAAATCCATAACAGACAGTGCCTTTTAAAAAATTTCCAACAAAAGGATTGACTTTTTGACAAACTTTATATTTTTGGTAAACCCTTAGCAAAGATACTCTAGATCCCAAGAAATAAGTAATGAAGCCAAAGAGTTCCCACACACAACATCTAATTATAAAAATTGAGCTACAGATACTCTTTAAAACATACTGTGAGCTCATAGATGACCAGAACTGTGTTCATCCTACTTGTACTTAAAAGCATCTGATGATCCAGAGTTAAGAGAGACTATGGTTGTGTGAATGAGTAAGTGGTGGATAGGTAGAGGATTAGGTGGAGAACAGATGAATGGATATACATAGCAAGTGACTGAAAACATTTTATCATTTCCAACAGATCAATATGAGCATCACCATACTTGTTTCTGATGCCATTTGAGATATGGAAACACATTTTAACTGTACCAAGAGCAAGATTAATTTTTTCAAGCCAACATTGCAAGCATAATTAATACCTTTCTCTGAGGAGTACCAGGTGTGTTTCTGTGGGCCTATACACTTTGTAAAGACACAAAAGAAATCATCCCTTACACTTATGGGTTTCTCAAAGGTTGGACAAATAATCACAGAAGCTTCAGGTAAATAATAGGAAAATTAAAAAGTTTCGTAGATTTAATGCATAGAAGAGGGAGATCAGAGATAAGATCCTTGCATGTTTCCATACTATATGGTTTTGATCTTTAAATGGTTCAGCTAAGGCAAAGAGCCAGCGAAGTTAAGAAGGTTATTAGAGTAAAAAAAAATGCATGAACATTAAAGAGCTTCTTTCTTCACTGACAAGAGAAAGAAATTAGATTCTTCCTCTATAGGGAAGTAGATACCCTCACAGAAAGAATGTAAATCTATACATGTAAATAGCATTTTCAAAAGCTGTATATCTTGTCTTCAGGATCCCTGATATGAAATTAACTTTTTGATAAATAAGTATTTTTAGTGTGGCATATTTTTGAGGTTGGAGCAATGACATAAAATGTAAAGTATCTGCCTTGCCCGCACTAGCCTAGGACGGACCCTGGTTCAATCCTCTGCATCCCATATGGTCCCCCAAGCCAGGAGCGATTTTTTTTTTTTTGGTTTTTGGGTCACACCCGGCGGTGCTCAGGGGTTACTCCTGGCTATCTGCTCAGAAACAGCTCCTGGCAGGCACGGGGGACCATATGGGACACCGGGATTCGAACCAACCACCTTAGGTCCTGGATCGGCTGCTTGCAAGACAAACGCCGCTGTGCTATCTCTCCGGGCCTCCAGGAGCGATTTTTGAGTGCATAGCCAGGAGTAACCCCTGAGTGTCACTGGGTGTGCCCCCCCAAAAGAAAACCAACAACAAACAAATAAAAAAAGCGATAGCATATTCTTGCTCCCTTACAATTTCCATAGGTTTTTGGAGTATAGAGTATCGATCAATTGCTTGCTTACAGAGAAGTTGGATTAAAGGTCTGTTTACTGAAAATACCATTTTAAAAATTGTAGTTATTTCCCAGAAATATAATCAATTAATCTGTGATTAGAGGGCAAGAAATATAAAGTGGATCAAGGAAAGCCTCTTCAACAAGTACTTTTAGGATAACTGGTCAACTACTTGCAAAAAAATGAACTCAGATCTCTTCTTAACACCATGCACAATGGTCAAATCAAAATGGATTAAATACCTTGATATCAAACCTTAAACCATAAGGTACATAGAAGAATAGTAGGTAAAACACACCATAACATTCAGACTAACAGCATCTTTTTTTTTTAAAGATCATTTTTTTTTTATTTAAACACCTTGATTACATACATGATTGTGTTTGGTTTTCAGTCATGCAAAGAACACCCCCCATCACCAGTGCAACATTCCCATCACCAATGTCCCAAGTTTCCCTCCTCCCCACCCGACCCCCGCCTGTACTCTAAACAGGCTCTCCATTTACCTCATACATTCTCATTATTAGGAAAGTTCAAAATGTAGTTATTTCTCTAACTAAACTCATCATTATTTGTGGTGAGCTTTCTGAGGTGAGCTGGAACTTCCAGCTCTTTTCTCTTTTGTGTCTGAAAATTATTATTGCAAGAATGTCTTTCATTTTTCTTAAAACCCATAGATGAGTGAGACCATTCTGCATTTTTCTCTCTCTTTCTGACTTATTCCACTCAGCATAATAGATTCCGTGTACATCCATGTATAGGAAAATTTCATTTAAGGAGGAATTTCCTTTAAGGAGGAAATTCCACTGTCCAAGCAAGTAAAAGCAAAGATAAACAAATAGGTCTATATTAAACTGAGAAGCCTCTGCACTTCAAAGGAATAGTGACTAGGATACAAATGTTACCCACAGAATGGGAGATACTATTCACCCAAACAATTCCCATCTGATAAGGGGATAATATTTAAGATATAAAAGGTGGGGCCAGAGAGATAGCATGGAGGTAAGGTGTTTGCCTTTCATGCAGAAGGTCATCGGTTCGAATCCCGGCGTCCCATATGGTCCCCCATGCCTGCCAGGAGCAATTTCTGAGCATGGACCCAGGAGTAACCCCTGAGCACTGCCGGGTGTGACCCAAAATCCACACACACAAAAAAAAGAAAAGATATAAAAGGTATGTACATAACTGAGCAAGAAAAAAAGACATTTAAGCTAATCAGAAAATGGGGAGAAGAAATGAACGGACATTTCCTCAAAGAAGAAATACAAGTGGCCAAAAGGCAAATGAAAAAATGCCCCACATCACTAATCATCAAGGAGATGCAAATTAAGACAATAGTGATGTATCATCTCATGCCACAGAGACTGGCACATATCACAAAGAGCAAGAACAACCAGTGTTGGTAGGGATGTGAGGAGAAAGGAATTTTTATTCACTGCTGGTAGGAATGCCATCTATACCAGTCTTTCTGGAAAAAATATGGATATTCCTTAAAAAAAATAGAAATTGTGCTCCCATATGATCCAGCAATACTACTCCTAGGGATATACCCTAGGAACACAAAAGCACAATACAAAATTGCCCTCTGCACTCCTATGTTCAGTGCAGCACTATTCACAATAGCTGGAATCTGGAAGCAATCAAGGTGCTTGATAACAGATGAGTGGCTAAAGAAACTGTGGTACATCCTTACAATAGAATACTATGCAGCTGTTATGAAAAATGAGTTGCCTATACATGACGGACATGGAGATTATTATACTCAGTGAAATGAGTCAGAGAGTTGGGATAGACATAAAATAATTTTACTCATTTGTGGGCTATAAGAAAAATAAAAAGCTGTATAGTAATATCCAGAGACAATGGTGATGAGAAACAGGAGGACTCAGTTCATGGTAGGAAGCATGCCACAAAGAGCAGTGAGTGCAGTTAGAGTAGAGAAAATATCACTCTGGACAAGAACTGGGTGGTAAAAGGGAATAAAGTGACATGATAATACCCTTTAATTAATTATAGTGCAAACCACAGTATCAGAATGCAAAGAGAGAGAGACAGAGAGACAGAGACAGAGAGAGAGGGAGAGAGAGAGAGAGACTTGCAAAATGTCTGCCTCAGAAATTCTGAGGAGGTGAATTGGAAGGGACCCAGGAATATTGGTGGCAGGAAAGTACACTGGTGAAGGATGGGGTGGGGTACATTCTATGACTGAAACTGAAGTATGAACTACTTTTTTAACCATGATGCTTAAATAATTTATTTTAAAAATTGTATTTGAGATAATGCAATTACAATCAAATTAAAATTTTTTTATTTTATGAAGTTAATTCACTTGCTCAAGACCCTCTATTAAACTGATGCCTTTATGCACATAGGAATACTTTTTAAAATATAAATGTTATGTTTACATCTCAGTATTTTAAAATAGCTGAGTTTTCTGCCAATTACTCTATTCATAATTAAAATGATCTTAAGAAAATATCACAAACTGCCTGCATCAAAGATGGAGAAATAAAACTTTCCAAATGGTCCATTCTTTAGCATTGCCACTTGGCATAGACAATTGTCTTTCTTGATTTGATGATTGATTTGGCTACCAGTAAGTGTTCTCCTGTTTCAGTCTTGATTACTTAAAATAAACATGCATCTTCTAATCAATAAGGCAGTTTTATTTTCCATGCTTCCTCAGTTTCTTCATAAGTCAATAAATCTGTGTCTTTCATCCATGTCTAAACAATTCCTACGATACTCCATGTAATTTTATGAAAAAGAAATGTGCCGAATGGTCTATCTTTGGAAAATGTGCTTTAATTTCTTATTTTTGGGTTCAATTTAAAACAGAATGAGTTGCTTTCAAATGGCTATGGAAGATCTTGCAAGGCAATTCAGAGGCATTCTTCCTTTTTATCATTGAAATCTCATGCAAGTTACTGTAATTGTGATTACCAGACAGAGCATACCATTCCTATGCTTTTTATCAACCCATAATACTTGTCTTGAAAGCCGCCAGCATCTGCTTTTGGTTAGATTTTGCCCTCTACTTAGTATATGTGTGGGGCATATAGTTTGGGGTGCTTATTCATCTTCATCCTTAATTATGTTCTTGAATGTTACCCTATTTCCCAATGGAAATGAAGATGGAGGTAAAGGACTATTTGGCAATGAGATGGTGAAATAAGTGAGAAGGAAATTATTCTTCATTACATGTTCACCGGAAAATTAAAGTAGAACAGAATAACTAAGAGGAATTCCTCTTCAAGACAAGAAGTTCTCTAGGCAATCCACATTTTATACCCTAAAATGTCCTACTTCAAGCTATTTGCAGTAAATCTCCCTTTTCATTATAGCTGCCTCCTTTCACTGAAGAACTTGGAACTTCCCATCATTGACACAAGAGCCAGCATAAATCAGCACCAGTATAAGATACAGGCAAATTATAATGCACCTCTGGATATCATTTGAACTGGAAAAGGAAGGGATGTGGCTATAATACTGGCAGGCCTGATGTTGGTCAGGGTCCTTGTTTCTCCATGAGGCTTGTTCAGACAGTAATACATAGTATTATATATCTTCTTTACACTGCTGTGTTAAACTGATTTAATATTTGTCTCATGTGTTACTGACAAGGAAAAAATTTATTGGTAAAGCTGTCCCATGAAAGAGAGGATACTTAGTCAGTAAAATTGGCCTTACACATTTCACATTCACACATGCGAATGATTTAAGAATCATTAAAAAGAATACATTTGTTTCATGTTTTAGCCAGATAGTGAGTCAAATGCAGATCTTTAAGAGGGTATTGTAATGTGTGTAGATGAATGTTTACAGTGGTCTTGTGTATTCATGTGTGTGCAGCCTTGTGCTCATAGTGGGCTAGAACCAGGTTCCCAACTTAATCTAAAAATGGATTTGCTTTTTCTGGTTTTGGGCCACCCAGCTATGCTCAGGTATTATTCCTGATTCTATGCTTAGGGATCTCTTCTGGAACAGTTCAAGGACAGTGTGTGGTGCCAAGGATCAAAACAGTTTCAGCTGTGTACAGGATAGGCATCTTACCTACTGAAGTATATTACCTCTCCAGCCCCTAGAAATTAATTTTAAATGTTTATTTTTATAATTAAAGTAGGAAAAATCTAATATTAATAATGTATTTAGAAAATAGTTATGAAATTATAAATATCAGCATACTGTTTAATTTGGTCATTTAAATTATTTTGAATATGACTAATCTTGTACCTATGCAGAAAGTTCATTCTAGTTGTTCTTTTGTGACTCCTAGTACTATGGATAACTAAACTCTGACCCTTTTAACAAAAAATATCACAGATTTCATATGCAATCCTGAAAAAAATTCTTTATAAACTACTCTGATTTGATTGCCTCACCTATATAAGTATTTCAACAAAAAAGAGCTTAAGCACATTTCATAGTAACTAACTTTTTTTATTATATAGTGAGTCATAAAAAAGATTTCCATGTTAACGAGATATCTTTCAGGTAATGTGAGAAATAACTATGTAACATCTCAATATAAAGCAAGTCTATTTTTCATATAAGTTCCTGTTGCACAAGTTCATCAATCTCAGCACTATTACTATTTGTTTGGCTTGTATCATTCTTTTTTTGTTTTTGTTTTTGGGTCACACCTGGCAGCGCTCAGGGATTACTCTTGGCTCTATGCTCAGAAATCGCTCCTGGCAGGTTCAGGAGACCATATGGAATGCCAGGATTCGAACCTCCGTCCTTCTGCATGCAAGGCAAATGCCTTACTTCCATGCCATCTCTCCGGCCTCGCTTGTATCGTTCTTTGTTGTTAGAAGCTTTCTTGTGAATACAATACTGTAGGATTTATTTCAGCACCTCTATTTTCTACCCATAATATGCCAATTGCAACCCTTGAGTTGTAACAACTATAATATTGTCTGCTGGAAGTGGAGAACAAAAACAGCCCTGTTTAAAATTCACTAAATACATAGAATTTGAGATCTGCCTAGAATCTAAATATGTTTTATATCCTCAGATATTCTCAGACATTTTATCTTAGCCATTAACAGAAGTAAGAAAATATATTTTCTTCTCACATCAAATATGGAAGTGAAATAGTCATGGGAAATTTTATTTTTTTACTTAGAATATTTCAAAGAGAACTGGTGTAGGGGTGGGTATTATACATTATATGATGAAAGCTCAATCATGAACAACTTTGTAATTATGTATCTCATGGTGATTTAATTTAAAATTTTATTTATATAAATTTATTATATAAAAATAAATATGTAAACTGGAAAAAGTAGTTTAAAAATTAGTTGGGAGGGGCCAGAGCAATAGAATAGCAGTAGGGCATTTGCCTTGCACAAAGCCAACCTGGGACAGTCCCGGATTCATTTCCCGGCATCTCATATGGTCGATCCCCTAAACCTGCCAGGAGCAATTTATGAGTGGAGAGCCAGGAGTAACCCCTGAGCACTGCCAGGTATAGCCCCCCCCCCAAGAAAAAAACAAAAAAAAAAAAAAAAGATTTGGTAGAGGAATTCTTTTCATCAACAAATCATAGGAAACATTATTTTGTAAGACATGGTCACTATTCCTTGATTTTTATCTATGTTATTTCACTGATGGAAATTGTTAATTAGTGGAGATAAATATACCACTTGTAATATTTTTTGAAACACCAAGAGATAAGTTGTGGGAGCTCCTTAAAATTCTGAACATGATCGTGAGCCTTCTTTCCAAGGCTTCCAAGTGAACTCTCTACCTTTAGTCAGTAAGTAACCATGGCAGCTAAGACAAAGTAATTCAGAAATTCTTTGGGGGCCCCATTATTATCACGCCATCAATTTCAGTGCCCCAATTTTCTCTCGAGGTCATATTGACCCAGAAAGTAAGATTTGTGTTCCCTTTTATCGGAGATATTTGGGGCCATCAGAACAGATAATTCAAGGAGACCTAGCTTGCCATCTTCATCTTTGGATAGTCTTGATGAAATGCAACTCTTGAAAGTGGTATGTATTCATTGAGTCAACTACAAGGAATTCAGAGCTAAAGGTGGTGGAGTTCACGTCATTAAGGAGCCTCATGTCACAGACAAATGGAATTATTGTTTAAATTAATTAATAAATGTTTAATACTAACAATAGATTCCAGTGCAGTGTAGGTCATTTTCTACCGGTTAAAAGATGTTGTGGCAAGGGGAAGAATAAGAAATATATCTACTTGGATTGTTTTTAAAAGTCTTTGAGTCTGAAAAACTTTGCAAAGAATTTAAATAGATTCCTTTATACTTCACTGACATTGGCATTTCTGTCATGTGCTTTACAAACACACATGCAAACACAACCATGCAAAACTAATCACCTTTAAAAAAAATTAAGAAGGCACTTCTAATTCAACTGGATTACTTGAAAATACTTAAAGTTGGTATTTTCTTATGCAATATCCATTTGCTTAACACAAACAGGCAAGCCTACACTCTTCCACTTGCCATTTTTGTCAACCTGAAATCCATTTTCCTAGCCTATCTTAACATATAAATTGGGTTAAAAGGGCCAGAGAGATAGTACAGTGGGTAAAGCCATCAAACAAACAAAAAAATAAAGTGATTTAGAGCTTATATATAAAACGGATGAAAAGCCAAGAAAAGCTAGAAAAATGTTGCTATTATTGTTATGGCAATAGTCAGCGATAATATGCCTGGAATAGGGTTTCCCATTTAACTGTGAAGGTGTCCTGAGGTGAGACACCTTCAGTTTCAGACCTTGCTTCAAAACTCTGGGGGCTACACTCTTTTGGTTGTGGTGCTCACACATGTTGTAATTGCTGTAATGCACACGAGGTATTGCTGTAATGCTCATGAGGGGTGGCAAGGTGCTTACACACCTTCACTTGTAGTGCCCACAAACACCTTGCTGAGGTGGCCTGGAGATAGCAGACTCCATTGTGGCCTCAAAAGTTCAGTCAGTGCATAGGAGAGGCATGAAGGATTAAATTCATATGCTCTAATGCTTGTAAGGCATTTTTGCCACTGAATCATTCTTGGGGGTACCTCAGGGGCTTTTTTTTCTATATGCAGAAATGAAGGTATAGATTAGAAACGGGCTTTATGATGCAGAGGAACTGATTCTCCACATCAATAGGAAAGGGATTAGCATAAAATGATGTAGACATTTTATTATCCTTTAAAATTAGGTTATCATAAAACTATTTAAAATATGATATGTTCAAGAATCTGCTGAATTTTTTATTCATTGAGTTGTCCCTGATATGAGCTTCCCAAGCTGCCAGGCAGAGAGCTGTGATTTATACCTGAGGGCTAGAGTCAGCTCTCACCAGCTACCTTATGCCTGAGTTTTCTGTTGGGGATCTGCATGATGAACTTGCTGAGCTCTTCCTGGCACAGTGGTACTGAATAATTGTGTGTTCCACTGAGTCTTGTCCTTAGAAACTGGACTGCTTATGTCTAATATGAATACTGGACTGAAGAAATAATTGTTCAGGGGTTAAGGTATTTGTCTTACATACAGTCAACTCTGGTTCAATCTCTGAAGACTGCCAAATATGGCAATATAACATGAAATATAACATAACATAATATAACATGACATGACATATTAGCATAAAATTTTATAACATAACATAATTCATAACATAACATAAAACATAATATAACTTAGCATAGCATAACAGAAAAAATTGATAGAATTCCCACATTCATAAGTAGGAGAACAAATACAGATACTGTCAAGTTAGAGATTTATTAACTCCTCAAACAGCAGTTTTCACTAAGAAATATTGTTACTGATACATTTGTATTTAAATATAAATATATTTACGTAAATAAGCATCATGAAAATAAGTTTAATAAAATGGTATTTAGGGCCCGGAGAGATAGCACAGCGGCGTTTGCCTTGCAAGCAGCCGATCCAGGACCGAAGGTGGTTGGTTCGAATCCCGGTGTCCCATATGGTCCCCCGTGCCTGCCAGGAGCTATTTCTGCGCAGACAGCCAGGAGTAACCCCTGAGCACCACCGGGTGTGGCCCAAAAACCAAAAAAAAAATAAAATAAAATAAAATAAAATAAAATAAAATGGTATTTGAACTATACAAATATTTTCTGCTCAAGCTCATTTTAAAAAAATCAGATACTGTAATTTTTAAATAGTTTTTTCAATAGTATTCCAGGTATACAATATTTGCCCCACTAATGTCATCACCCCATACCTCCACCAGTGATCCCACATTTTCTCCCATCCCACGTTGACTCCTTGACAGATATACTTTTAAGTTTAATTGTTGTAGTTCAACTCTCATACTTTCAGCTGTGTGAGTCTAGTGGTTTAGTTCTGTACTGTCACCTTGCCAGTATAGCCCAGCCAAGTCCAAAGGTCCCGGCCCTTCTCTTCTGTTGCATCCAGAACTCTTCTTTATCATTTTCTACCACCCACCCCACTTTTTTTTTTTCTTTTTTGGCACTTTTAATTTTGTAATCTAGAGATAATGTGTCGACTGCCTCTGGGGGCATTCCATTCAACTTTTAACATGCTACTTACCATGGTTAAATGAATAGCACTTGCCTGAGTGGTCTGCCCTGTCATGCAGGGCTGGCCTGCCTATCCTCGTAAGCAGAATACACTCAGGAAATGGTGTTGTGTTTAGCTGAGCCAAGTGAAGCACAGTGATACTATAGCTCATTTGATGCATCCAGTCTAGCTGCTGACATAGCCTTCCTCAAAGACAATATAGGGTAAAATATGATCCTATCAAGGGCACTAAGAAAATTCATGTATCAGTTCTTGACAAGTGAATCTGTGTATGTATTACTCTTTGGCATCATATTTACACACAAAAATTAGAAGGAAGGAATTTAACCTACAAAGGTCATAACATAAAGAAACCTGTGAGGAATCATGATGTGCTTCTTAGTATATGCTTGTTTCTGCTCCCTACTCCCTTTTTCTTGTTATTTTCACTTACTTCTGTGGTTGCTGCTGCTGCAGTGTCTGGGGTGGAAGTGGGGGAGTTTTGTCTCACATGTTTCACATGATGGGGCTCACATACAGCCAAGGTGCTGGCACACACACACTTGCTAGAGTTCCTGCCTTTTTACCGTGGTGCCATGTTTGTGAGCTGCAAGCAGACCTTGTGCTTACACATTTTAGTTGCAGTGAGCAGGGATCTTGTTCTTTGCTGTGGCTCTGAGGTCACACTGTCAGTGTCATTGCCAGGGTCTTGCTTGAGATATGTGGAACCCTGCCCTGGCTCCAGCTCCCAGCCCCATGCTTGCAAAGAGGCACTTGGCCACTCTAAGCCCTATATTATTTTAACTGTTTCTCTATTATTTCTACAAGTTTCTCATATTATTGCATCTTCCTTGCTTAAGTTGTTTTTAAATCTTCATGTATTATTTGAAATAATATAAGAAATATTTTCCTATGTGACACTGCTTTTGGAGGCAACAGTTTAAAAAGGATTTCTTGTAATTCTGTTTAATATCTGTAACCAGCCTCTCTAAAATAGACAAAAAAAATTTGTTTCCATGATCTATTTGAGAAATGGTAGACAAAGCACAAGGGTCAAGTCATTTACCTTGTATGTGGCCCATTCCAGTTTGATTTTCCAGCTCACAAAGCAAGCCAAAAGATTAGTCTGATTGAGCTCAGGTACCCTAGGGATTCTGTTGCAGTGCCCATGAGCAAGTGTAGACTATATGTGGTAGTAGTTGATCTTGTAGAGAAGTCTCAACCTGTTTTCCCAAATCTTCACATAATTAACAGGAAGTATCAGAAGAATCTCCACTTGAAATGCTTCAAGGATCCAGAGAAATAATACAAAGGTTGCAGCACTTGCCTTGCATGATGCTGACTTGAGTTTGATTCCTGGCCCTGCAAATGGTCCCTAAACACAGAGCACAGAGTAACTCCTAAACACTGATGTGTATGGTCTCCAGACAAACAAATAACAAAGCATTAATTAGCCCAAGGAGATAACTCAAAAGGCTAGAGGAAGTGTGTTGGACATGTCCAAGAGCCCAAGTGGCCCTCGTAGTTCCTGCTGGGAGCAGTAATGCCTCAAGTGCCAGGTACCAAAGTTCATCAAATCCCTTCTGCTGAATCATTTGTCATTGGGAGTGACCCCTGACTCCAGAGCCCATCTGGGAAGATCCCAAACTGAAATACATTAATTAAAATATTGATTACCAAGTACTGTGATTTAAATATATGTGTATATATAAATATATGTATATATACATACATCACAACATTCAACCCTGAACAAAAAGCTCACTAGGATTTTAAGACCCATTCTGCCTCATTTTGATAACATCATTTAATTACAAGTTTAAGAAGTATGCAGGAATAATAGAACTACATTAAACACAGAGACTTTATTATTAAAATTACAAAGCTATTAACACTCCATATGCTGGGATAGAGGAAACACATGCCATTAAGACATGCTTTGGTTCTGCTCTTTGTATTTCATGGTGGCCACACTAGCTCCCATACTTGCATTTTATGTACTGTCTGTCCCTCTTGGCAGGATTGGAGGAGCAATTCCCACCGTTTTCTCCTATTTTGCTGAAGTGTTGGCCCGAGAGAAGCGGGGTGAGCATCTGAGCTGGCTCTGCATGTTCTGGATGATTGGTGGCATCTATGCTTCTGCCATGGCCTGGGCCATCATCCCACACTATGGTAAGTCCTTGCCCTTAATAGGTAATTGCCTTGTTTCACTTTCTCTCTCTCTCTCTCTCTCTCTCTCTCTCTCTCTCTCTCTCTCTCTCTCTCTCTCTCTCTCTCTCTCTCTCTCAATTGTTGCTTTGACAATAGCATCATCTTCATTATATTTCTTTTTTTCATTCTATGTGTCTATATTTGGGGGGGGCAGGCTAACATCTATATAAGGTAAGAGTGTTCTAGGGATCTTCTAGTAATACACTTGCATTTTACTATTCAGTTTTATTGTTGTTGTAGGACTTGGGGGGGTTGCTAGAAATTTAACCCAGCATATAAAAAGGTCTTCATCTGCCACTGAACTGCACCCTTGTGTGTTTTACTGTTTTTAAAGCTGTTGCTTTCATTTTCTTCCTACGCGCTCTCCACGGGTACCTGTCCAAGGAGATAGGAAAGTGATCTCCAATTCACAAACAGTGTTTAAGGTACTGACCACTGTTCCTGTATTGTTGGACCAGCAGACACAGGCACATGAAATCTTCCTTTATTTGGATCCCAGTGCAATGTTTATGTCCATCATATCTGGTTGTTCAGAATGGGGATGGGAAGGAATGAATCTTGACTTATCGTGAACCACCAATTGCAGAACTGAGGAGCACTGCTTGAGAGAGATAAAAATATAGTCCACATTCTCCAGACATCTTCTTAATTCTGACCTCTCACTGTCCCTGTCACTAAGGGGTCTCCCATGTTTCAGGGTTCTGAGCGGCACCCTTATACTTGGATGCCTACTCAAAAGAACCCAGGGGCTTCTCCAGCAGGCACCTAAGTTATCAGGAAGAGGGAAACTGAGCCTGAGTCAAATTCTGTCTATGAACCAAAAAAAAAGGTGTTCTGCTTGCATTTGTGTATGTGGCATGTCTGTGTTGTCAAACAGACTAAAGTTTGCAAAATGTGAGCACAAAACATGTAACCTCAAAAACTCATTCATTGTTCTATCTGAAATATAACAAAACAGAAAACTCAAAAGCAAGGAAAGGAAATTAGTAACAAAATATTAAATTTTGAAGACTTCTACAACTGGGAGTATGGTTTAAAAAAATCAAGTTATTGGGGCCGGAGAAGTGGCACTAGAGGTAAGGCATCTGCCTTGCAAGCGCTAGCCTAGGATGGACGGCGGTTCGATCCCTCAGCATCCCATATGGTCCCCCTGCCAAGCCAGGAATGATTTCTGAGTGCATAGCCAGGAGTAACCCCTGATTATCAACAGGTGTAGCCCAAAAACAGAAAAATAAAATAAAATAAAAATAAAAAATCAAGTTATTTCTATTAGTCCTGTAGTATATTATAATCAACAGGGAAGATTATTTAAAATACCTCTATGAGTTTATTGATATACTCTTGAAGAAGTTTAATTATTTCCAATTAAAATATGATTTTGAAAATTTCTGTACTGAGATTGCTGGAGGTGTTTCTATTATTCTGTATTCTGTGGCCAGGGTAAGGGAAGGCTTCTTTAAAATATCTTAAACTGTACTTTAGATCTGTACACAGCTCTATATTGTATTACACCTTTTTATAAACACCTTTTAGTAAATGTTGACCTCTTCTCCCTCTTTTGAAGAGCTCCATGCTTGGGCCCTACCCATCATCAATCAGATCTCTGGGTGGGAGACTCCAAAGGGATCATTTTTCCCCCCCACAGGGATCATTTTTAAAGTCCCAGGGAGTTATCCTGCAGCCCAATTTGAGGTTCTTCAGCTGTTTATTTCTCCCAGTGGGAAGGCTCTGAGCCTCTGGACTCAGCCCTGTCTACACAGAGAGCTGTACATGTCTATACGGTGAATATTCCTGCAGTTACGACCTGACTCTTTCAGCTAGTGTTGGCTACTGTACCATGTTTTGGAATCATATTGACCCGAGAATGTCTGCCTTATCAAAAGGATACTCTTTTTATTTACTGAAAAAGGGTTAAAAGTCCAGTGTGTTGAGGCTGGAGAGAAAGTAAAGCAGGTCAGGCACCTGCCAGGGTTCGATCTCTGGCATAACATATGCACCCCTCCCCCCAGAAATAATTCTTGAGTGCAAAGCCAGGAGTAGCTGCTAAGCATCACTGGATATGACCCCAAAATCAAGGAAAATAAAAGTTTTTGCATGTTGTCTGCAGCCTTGGGGTGGGGTTGGGGGGAAGCAGTGTTATTTCTCTGGATTCAGGATTCCAACAAGCCCTCTTCCATTCAGGAATCCTCAGAGCACCTCTACCCTGGGCTGTTTTCTTTCACTTTGAACCACTTATCAATCCCTTTGATACAGGAATAGGATTTTCTCAGAAGGGAAGGATCACCCACCTGGCAGGTAATGTTGATAACCAATTATGCACCTGGACCCAATGAAAGAAGCTTTTTCTACATTTGTGACTGGCTGGTTGTTACCCAGCTTGCCACAGCTTGAATCCTGACTCCAGACCAATTCCTGAGACCATGTAGACATTGAGCTGGTAACTAAGGTCATCTATAGACAGAAAAAGCATGTGGATTAGTCCTAGGGCTATGACTGGGAGTTCCTGATGAACTGTGAGGCCTGCAGAGTTTCTATACCAGTTTGAATATACCAGGATATTTTACCTTGGCTTATTGCTTAGAGCCAAAAATCTCCCAAGTGACAGTTGCCAATTTGGAAAGTTTCTAGATATGCAGCAGCCTCATCTGCTCTGGCAAGGCTTTAGGAGGCAGAAGGCCTGTTTTTCATCATACACAGCACCTTTCCTGCTAGCCTCCCATGTGACCAGCTCCTTCCATTAAACTTTGTAGTGGTCTGTTACCCATGGCCCACAGAGCAGGGGATACCAGAAAACCCAGAAGACAACAACCTCCCTCATCTACTGTGGCTGTAGTTGCTGAGGATACCAGGTCTGGAGAAAGCCCTGGAACTCCATCCACAATGGCCAGGCTAAACTGCCCAGCTCTATTGGGGACCAAATGCTACAGTGTAAGGGTAGCCCTGAGGCCTGACTTCCTACCTCCCTCTCATCCCTGTAATCAGGTCATTTCGGCCCTTAATGGAACCTTCTTAGAGGAAACACGCAAACAAGACTGAGTCACTGGCACTTCTCTGCTTTGGCTGAGCGCTTTGCTTTAGACCTGGTCTGCAGAGCTGCTGCTGATGGCAGCATTGTTTGCTCCATTAAGCACTCTGTCGTCATTGTCTCCTGGCAATTCCCTGGCGTCACTGCAGAGGAGGCATTGTCCCCTGCGGAGGTACAGGGCAATGCTGTGCAGCAAGGACATCAGTTAACTAAATGGGCAGTTCTTTTTTCTTTTTCACTATTTTTTAAAAATTAAGATTTTTTTAAATTTAAAATTAAAGAACCATGATTTACAAAGTTATTGATAGTTGAGTTTTATACATATAATATTTCAACATCAATTCTCACCAGCAGTGTCAACTATGTTCCTCAGGGCTCCCATATCCATTATCTCCCACCTCCCTATCAACCTCCCCCTCCTCTTGCCACACACCTTGACACATTATCAATTTCAGTGGTTGCAGCATAGATCGGATGCTTTCAGTGATGTTGAGTCAGTGCTTCGGATATATAAATATACCACTTTCCCCCATCACCATTGTATGACTGCTAGAAAAACTATAAAAAGTGCTCTATAGGGCCCGGAGAGATAGCACAGTGGCGTTTGCCTTGCAAGCAGCCGATCCAGGACCAAAGGTGGTTGGTTCGAATCCCGGTGTCCCATATGGTCCACCGTGCCTGCCAGGAGCTATTTCTGAGCAGACAGCCAGGAGTAACCCCTGAGCACCACCGGGTGTGGCCCAAAAACAAACAAACAAACAAAAAAGTGCTCTATATCCCTGCCTTGGACTTCAATTTCAGGTGTAATTGCCTAGTTTCAGTCTATCTTGACATTAAACAATTAAATCTCCTTGCTTTCTTGCCTAAAGATGTTTTCAGAGTGATTGATTAAGTGAATGCCATTACAACAGAACCACACTCCTAACCTTTAAAAGCATCAGAGTTTCTGTGGGTGCATAAAATTCCTGTCTCGTTTTCTACACATTGCTGTATTTTGAAATAGACACAATATCTGTGTGTGCATATGTTTGTAAATACTGGTTCTGAAAATACCCTTGCTGGGCTGAATTTGTCATTAGCTTAATTAGATTCAGTATCCAAGGCTTACAATTAGCACCATTACCAAGTCTTAGTAACTAACTGCTATGCTTATAAATTAACTTTCACCTGGAGGGACATAAAGCATGTCATTCTCTTTATTTTTTTTTTGTTTTGTTTTTGGGCCACAACCGGCAGTGCTCAGGGGTTACTCCTGGCTGTCTGCTCAGAAATAGCTCCTGGCAGGCAGGGGGGACCATATGGAACACCGGGATTTGAACCAACCACCTTAGGTCCTGGATCGGCTGCTTGCAAATGTCATCCTCTTTTAAAATGTTTCTTGTTTGAGAATATGATCATTCCTAGATTTACATCAATAATATTGAACTGGGGCCGTAGCAGTTGGAGTAAGGCATCTGTCTGCCTTTTCAGTGCTAACCTACAATAGACCACTGTTCGACCCCTGGACATCCCATATGGTCCCCCAAGCCAGGAGTGATTTCTGAAGTAACCCCTGAGCATCACTGGGTGTGGGCCCCCATAAAAACAAAATAATAATAATATTGAACTGTATTAGAATGCCTGAGATAGTTACAGTTTTGTGGGTGGCACAGGGGACTGGCCAGATGTTAGGGCATAAATTAGGACATAAGCAAGAGAACCTAGGTAAGTTTTCTGATCCATAGATGGGGAGAAGTGGTAAAAGGAAAATTCCTCCTCTTGCCCATCTTTTTTGTAATGGTCATTCATGAAAAATGAATGAATATATATTTATAAAATATATGTAATATATGTATATTTCATATGATATAATATTCCAAAATATATGTATATTTTCATATTATATATAAATGCCAAACTATCATTTTTCTTAATCTACCAGTAGAAGCATTGGTCAAACAGAATGATCTAAAAGTCTAACCTCTAAGGGGCTTATTTGATGTTTATATTTTATGTGCTATCTCTTTGTTTAAGTAGATTTTCTTTAAATAGTCTTTAGAAGGTCTCAAGGCTGTTCCAGTTAAAGCCCCAAGACACAGTATCCTAGCAAATGTGACCATTCAATACAACTGGAATAGTAATGCTATAAGTGGTTGCAATAAGGCCTAGGGTAGAGTCTTGAAGAATTGATTGTTGTTTATGTTATTTAGGGCAGAGTTTGGAGTGGAAAGTTTGATGGTGGGAAGCAGTGGGTAGGGTAGGGGAATCTAATTATACAACTATTTTCTAAAGGGTCTCTTCTCCAGTCCAGAGCTTTTCTGGGAAATTTTGATCCTTTATGCAGCACAGAAACACAAGAGATTGCACCACATTCTATGCTTGCTCTTTGTTCTTGAGCTCACTCTTCTGTTATTCAAGTTGTGTCAGAACTCATCGGTTGCTCTGACACACTGTGGAATATACAAGAAGACTAAAAGCTGTCAAGGGATTGAATAGTACGCATCAAGGAGCTTGGAGCATAGTAAGCCTGGAGACTGTAGGTGAGTGGGCTCAGGCAACGGTCAGAATATGATGCTTGAAAAACTCAAGAAGTTTGGCAAAAGAAAACAGTAAGGACTAGGCCAGGGAGATGGATCCAAGGACTAAGCACAGAATTTGCTTGTGGGAGGCCTGTGCACTACTAGGGAGCAACTTTCAAGTACAGCACCAGAAATGACCCCTGAGTAACACTAAGTGGTGTCCACCAGAAAAAAAAAAAAAACAAGGAAAGGAAACAGTATAAGATAAAGAGAATGGGTAGTTGTCCTGGATCTTAATCAGATGAGTACTTCTGAGGCATGCCTTCAGGTTACTTGGACAGTTGGATAGAGGAGGTGAGTGGTTTCAGCCACTGATAAATTCCCTTGCTCAGTCTTCTCAACAATATGAAGTATTTATCTGGGAGATGATCAATAAGGGTTAGAAAGTTATTTGTGTACCCTGGAGCATCCAATATATTTCATCTGTGCAAATCTCAATTGTTCTCCCAAGAAGTGCTTAAGACATTTGAGCCATCATTTAAAATACTTGATAATGGCATAGCTTTATGTTGGGTAGCAAATATTTGAGAGTATTTACTCTGTACTTGATGCCAGAGTGGAAACTAGATATGCTTCTAAGCTACACTAAGAAAGATGCAGCTGGCCTTGGTGCAGTGAAATACCATGTACCAAATCTTGCTTACCATATGCCATATTTCAGGCTTTGGAGTTAACATGCTCTCTTCCTAACTACTGCAAGAGACCTGTGGGAGTGAGACTTGCTCTGTTCTTTAACACAGAGATGGGGTCAGATAGGTGAAAGGTACCCTCAGTCTGCTGGGTCAGGTGGAGGGTAGGAAGGAGTTGGGCAAAAGGGGGATATAAGTGGTGATGAGCCAGAGTCCTGGTTTCATTTGACATGACAGTTGAAAGCTGAGAAAGTAGAATTCTGCATAGTAATATGAAATCTTTCCAACTTTCAGTCTATTGGTGGGTGCACTCCCATACAAAACTCAGGGGTCCTTCCATTTAAACTTTACTAACCTGGTGCTTGGGCCAAGTACAACTGGGAGTATGTGATACCAGAGTTTGAACTCAGGTACCAGTATACATAGTTCCTTAACCTCTTCAGTCCTGACCTACCATTTTTAATTTATCCTAATAAAAATATAATTTCTGGCTGAAAATATAGTACAGGAGTTAAAGTAAGCTTGCCTTATATGCCATTGACTTCGATTTAGTCCCTGAAGCACTACCAAGGGTGATCCCTGAGCACAGTCAGGTGTTAGCCTGAACACCAAGAGATGAAACTCCTAAAAATCAAAATATACATATTGTATAGTGTATATAAAATCTGTGTGTTAGGCAGAATGATGGGTTCCCAAAAGATGTACATATCCTCATCCCCCAGAATCTGTATGTATGTGAAACTTTACTATATTTATAGAAAAATGAATTAAAGTTGTAGACAGACTTAAGGTTGTTAATTAGATGACTTTAAAATAGAAAGATTAAGAAGCTGCAGAGATAGTATAATGAGTAGGGAACTTGCCTGAAGCCAACCTGGGTCAGATCCTGAAACCATAGGAACCCCTGAGCCCTATAATGGGTGTTCCCTGAGTGAAGAACCATGAATAAGCCCTGGGCACTGCCAGGTGTGGCTCAAAGCAATATATATGTACATATATAATAAAAACAGATAACTGTGACTTTGCCTTAAACTTAGTCCAATCACAAACGTCTTGAGAGTGGAAGAAGAAACCAGGAAGGTAACAGCATGAGCAAGACTCAGACTGATGAAGAGGAGGGTGGGGTTGGAGGTAGCTCAAGTAGCAGAGCACATGCAAAGTCCTGACTTCAAACCTTGTAAACTAGTTGATGAACCTTTTCAGTGACTCACAGTTTGAGCTATTATTAACAAAACTACTGAGTGTATTTGAATATATCTTATAACGTAGGTGGTTGAAGTTTTTCTTTATTTTGGAAAATACCTAAAAAAGGGGTTACTTGATTGTTTGGAAACTGTTTTTCTTCAGTATCTTATCCATAAACTGCCAGGTTTTTTTCAAAGGTCTTTTTTTATATAGGGACACCTGGTAGATCTTGGAGATCCCAGGACCATTCCCAGTCAAGCTTGTCTTGGGATGTACAATCCAATACTGAGACCCATTGGTACTCAGTAGACCATGTGGTGCTGGGGATCAAACTCAGAGCCCTGGGCATACTGAGCATGTGCTTTACCACTAGGGCAGGGGTCTCAAACTCAATTTACCTGGGGGCCGTAGGAGGCAAAGTCGGGGTGAGGCAGGGCCGCATAAGGGATTTCACCAAAAAAAGGTCCTCAAATGTCATTATTAACGGTTTTAATTACTTCTTCTAAACATGAATAGAACATTGAGTGAAGATCATGAACAGTTTTTCTGAATATGGCATCTTTTGCCTATTCCTTGATGCCAGAGACTTGACAGCGCTTCTTCTCACAGATCTGAACCACATTTGGCTTTAGAGAGGAAGCAGTTGAGACCCTCAGTATGGCTTGAAGATGATCATTATTAAGTCTAGACCTGTACTTTGACTTATTGAAGTTGAATGTGGAGAATAACTTTTCACACAAATATGTGTTTCTAAAAAGGCACATGGTGTGCTTGAACATTCGGGAAAGCTCAGGGAAGCTGTGGGGCAATTCTCTCAAAAATTGCCCATGCATGCATGTCTGCTTTTCCACTAATCTCCCGGAACTTGGCTTTGAGATCAGAGTTGCATTGTAAGTCATTGAGCTCCATTTGAAGCACAAGAGGGACACCTTTCACATCAAAGGAAAAGGGGTCCACAAAAATTTGGAAAGTGCCTCTGTGCTTTTTGAAGTCTGCAAATCTGTGGTTAAATTCCTTCTCTAGCTTAAAAATAGCATCAACATATTTCTCACCACTGAATGGTATGCCTGCATCCACAAGTTCCTTGCATGCCGGGAAACGGCAAAGGTTTGTCTGAGAGAGCTGGGACTTCCAAAACACAAGTTTTGTGGAGAATGCTCTCATGTTGTCATAGGCAGCACTGAAAAGCTGCCCCGGGCTTTATAACATCTTGTTTTGTACATTCAGCTTAGGTGTGATATCAATAAGAAAAGCTAAGTCCATAAGCCATTTGTGATCATTCAACTCAGAAATAGCATTCCCATCCTTCTCCATGAAGGCTTTCACTTCTCTCAACTCAAAAAATCTTTTCAGGACATTTCCTCTGCTGAGCCAACATACCTCAGTGAAATAGAGCACATCTCCATATTCTGACTCCATTTCCTCTAAAAAAGCATGGAACCTCCTGTGCTTTAAGCCCCTGGATCTGATTTGGTTGATGCATTTCACAACAACAGACATCACATTGTCACACGGCAGGCATTTACTGCAAAGGGCCTGCTGATGGATATGGCAGTGAAGAGCAATGGCCTCTACACCCTCCTCTTCAAGTTTGTTTTGAATAAGTGCCACCAGTCCATTTTTCTTCCCTGTCATCAATGGCGCTCCATCGGTTATTCCAACAAGCCTCTTCCATGACAAACCTGCATTCTCAATGGCATCACACAGATGCCAAAATATCTCATTAGCGGTGGTTTGGCCATGCATTGGAATTATTGTGAGCAGCTCCTCTGTCAATTCAAAATTGCAATCAACATCACAGACATAAATTGTGAGCTGTGCAGTGTCTGTTATAACTGTGCCCTCGTCAAGAGCAACTGAGTATGTATCAAAACATTTGGCTTTCTCACACAGTTGATGATAAATGTCACAACATGTCAGAAATGCGCTCTGCCACAGTATTGGCAGAAAGGCTGATTTTGCTAAACTGACCTTTCTTTTCCAGACAGATAATACTTGCAGCCTGTAACATGCATTTTTTAACAAACTCTCCTTCTATGAATGGTTTCCCTGCCTTAGCAATCATCTCACTAACCATGTAACTAGCTTTGACTGATGCAACATTCTCTTTGGTTGCTTTCTTGAAGAAATCTTGTTGCCTCATTAGACATGCTTTAAGACTGGCCACCCGCTTGGCTCTCTCATTTCCTTGATATTTTGCACATTCCTCAGCATGTTTAGTTGAATAATGGCATTTCAAGTTGTATTTCGTGTGCACGGAACTTTCTCTGAGCAAATAAGACATGTGGGGATGCCCCTGTGCTCAACAAAGAAATACTGCATCTCCCACTTTTCCTGAAATTATCTGTGCTCGTCATCAATCTTTCTCTTCACTGTGCAGGCTTTGATGAAGTCATGATGAAGGTATGACAAAATCTAATTCTGTAATAAACTTCTCTCCCTTCTCTCCCTTAGGCCTCTGATAATGCAAGGGACAGTGGGCAGGAGCAGCAGAAATGATGTCTGCGCTAGGCACAAAGTATTCGTGATTATTCGCTTACGGAGTATTTGCAATAAAAAATTGCATTAGTAAGAAAAAATCGCATTTAACATTTGTATACCCCGAACGGAACTGCTCGGGGTATGCAAATGTTTAATGCAATTTTTTCTTACTAATGCAATTTTTATTGTGTTTATTAGGTAAGTGAATAATCGCATATACTGCGATATTTGAAGGCCGGCTGCGGGCCACAAAATGTTGTACGGAGGGCCACAAATGGCCCACAGGCCGCGAGTTTGAGACCCCTGCACTAGAGAAACATCCCTAGTCCGAATTAACCCAACAGATGACAGGTACAAGTGTCAGATGCCAGCTGTGACAACAGGGATCAGAGACACCCAGTTTAAGAAGAAGAGTTATGCCAAACTGGAGGGTGAGAAAATAAGTGACCAACCTACACCGGTTGGTGTGTGAGGAAGGTTTCTAGTTAGAGGAAAGCAGTAGAGCACTTCTGGGCACTGATCATGAGGTCTTGGGGACAATGATGCCCATGAAACAAAGGGATTGGAGTTTGACTTCTCAATTAAGTAAGAAGTAACAGGAGCCCCATTTTAGCTTGAGGTGATCCATGTGAGCTATCAAAGGCAGATTGGAGATCACTTGAATGGTAGAGAAGGGGCTGAGGACTGGCAAATGACTGGCAAATGACAGCACCACCTTTGGTGCAGGTAGGAATCTTTTTGGGAATAACACTGGTCAGAGTCAACTGGACAGAGAATTCCAGACTCAACAGCAGAGGTCCCTCACCACTCACCCATTATCCATTTGCTCTGTAAGTGCTGTGCTTAAGGATGCCCTCCCTGGGTCAGTTTTGTTCTTCTGGTGAGAAGAGAGAAGAGTAATAAAGACTATGGGCAGGGCTATCTTACTCTTTCTGACCCCAGGGTGGTACCAGCAGGGCCAAGTAGAAAGACCCATAACTCTGTACCTCTCTGGGGTCAAATTCCCCTAAGAGGAGGACTTCTGCTATACACCAGACCCCAAGGTTTGCATTGCTTCTCAGACCTTCTATGGTCTTAGAGACTGAGACTCAATTTTAAAATATGTCTTCAAGATCTGACCCATTTCTGAATGCCATAAGACCATGAGACCAGACTGAGAGCTGGTCATCTTTAACCCTCTGCCTACACTGCCTGGTCCAGATTATCCTCCAAGAAGTGTGATGTGGGCTCTATCCTTGTGGGCCTGAGCAGGAATGACCACTCCCCACCCACAGTTGACCCAGGATAATGCTAATTAGTTGTACTTTTCTTCCCTTTTATGACTCAGCCTTTTTAAGATGGGGTCCCACCCACATGGGATGGTGGCAGATGAGGCTTGAAATGCCTATGATCATCCCTCCTGTTTCACTTAGTGAAACATCACTGTAGAGTGCTTTGACCTGGAATAGCAATCACAAGTAGCTTTGCCATTGCCCCAAGTTTCCTGCCTGTCTGATTACTTTGAAACTGCCTTTTTGAAAGAAAACTCAAGCTTTCCTTCTGGGCTCCTCCCATCTTCTCCTCTTTAGCCTGTGAATCAGTGTGGGGTGGTGACTCAGAAAGGGTAAATAAAGGAGGAGGGCTGCTAGGTGCCATTCTTTATGTAGCAGATATTTGCTGTCACAGTCATTAGAGATAGGTTACTTCTGTCAAGAGTGTACTCTGGCCCCATACAACCTATCTAGGCTTTTTTTAAGATGAGCTTGTCATTGATGGTTTGATGAGCAGAGACGCCTGATTGCACAGGGACAGGGCAGAACAGGGCTATGGTGACTGGCTGTCAGTTGTTGCTCAGAGCAGGGATGCCGCTCTGTGGAGAGGCTTTAGAAAACCACAGATGGGTCCTGATGGGGTGAGGCCTCATTCCTCCTGGAATGGAAGACTGGGCAAGAGAGTGGGGAGAATGGAATGGAAAAAAAAAAAAAAAACAGAGTCATTTAACAAGAAGGTTGAGTCAAGAACCATCCATTTGTCCTGCAAATCTGTGCTTCTGTGTTTGAGTTCTCTGGTAGGTATGGAGGTTGGGAGAATTGTGAAAGGAGCCAGGAAGTGGGAATGAGAGGTGGGGGAATAATCATGCACACGCATTCACCTCCTGGGGGAAATAAAAGCTTTGTTGTCTATTTCCTTATTTATTGAGCATTTATTTTTTGATGATGATTATGATGATGATGCTCAATATACAATATTCTTTTTTAATATAATTTTTATTTTGATCATAGTGGCTTACATATTGTTGACAATAATATTTTAGGTACATATTTACATAAAATCAGGGGGAATTCCCATCACCGATTTGTCCTCCCTACACCTCCGTTTTTGTCCTACCTCCCATATGCTCTTCCCTCACCCCCAGGGCTGCCAGAATATGTGGTCTCCTCTGTACCTAACCTACTACTTAGTAGTCTTGCACCTGTTTGGTCCTGGTGCCTCCCTTATTTCCCCCTCTAACTGGGGGGCAGGACTAGCTAGTTCAAGTTATGTGGTTTTGTTTGAAGAAGAGAAAAGTAATAAACTGGGGTAAAAGTCTAATACACTGAAAATAAGTAGAATTCTTCTAGAGGCTCTCATCATCAGTTTGACAATATACAATATTCTAAGCAGGAAATGTCACTGTTTTCTAGACATTTGCCTTGCAATGGCCAACCTGAATTTGATCCCCAGCATTCCTTTTGGTCCCCTGAACTCCAGCTGGAGTGATTCCTGAAGCAGAGCCAGGAATAAACCTTGAACCTGCCAGGTGTGTCCCAAAACAAAATAAATATTCTTTTATGTTTATTCATCCCTTGTGCAACAAAACTATAATCTTCTTCATTGGTGATATATGAAGTATCTGAGACCCGGTTAAGGTGGCTGACTTGTGCAGGGCTTCCCAGCAAGTATAGTGGAGAAGCTAGAAGTCAGAACCACACAATACTCTCAAACCCCAAATACTTTGTCATGCCCCTCAGTTCCCATCATGCTGGGTTGATGTTCAGAAAGCCATCTCCACCTCTGGCACCCATGCCCATCTTTCTATTGGAAACTCCAAATTCAAGAAGCAAATTCTTCTTCCTCCAAAGTAGGTCTTCCTCCAAAGAAGCATCATGTGCACACACTGCCTGGAAAGGGGAAACTCTTTCACACCTGCCCTGTTTTTCCTTTGCTGTATGACAAGGCAGCGGGCCCCTCCTGTTTGACCATGCTGTGCCCAAGTGGCCTCACACTTTGATTTGCTTTTTGATTTCCACTTCTGCCCTTCCCTCTTTGAGAATGATAAATTTGAATGGGAAGGAAGGTCATGAGATAATTCCTTCCAAACAGCCGGCCCAGAACCTCTGATCCTGCAAAGTTTCATAATGTGAGCCTCCCTCCTTTAAGTCATTTTTCCAGCTTCATGCTCACAACACAAAATTCCCTTCTTTACAGTGCTCAGAGTCTATGTTCCCAAGATGACTCTAAGTAATGCTGGCCATCTACTTAGAGAGGGTCAGCTGGCAAGAGACAGAAGAGGCATATGGAGTGGTAAGGTCTATACTCACAGATGGTGGGAAGTTACCCCTTGCAACTCTTCAAAGTCAGGTTTAATCTGGGACCTGAGCCTAAAACCAGGATATGAGGTAGCAGGGTGGGCAGGGAGTTATTTGAACCCCAGGACTTCCTGAGCATACAGGAGGGTGTACACTGGGGCAGTGGTTTTGGAAAATAATCAGATGATCTTTTGAAGTATATAAGTAGATATGCTCTGGCCTAGCATACTGATCTCTGGTATAGTCCCTTTGGAAATCCATTTGTTATCTGTAGACACCATATTTAAGAAGGTTCAACCAAAGTATTTCTCCAGAATTGAGATCATTGAAACAATGTTCAATGATGGGGGAGTGGGTTCACCAAAGATGGAGGAATTTTGTACATCAATAAGAAACATTGATAGCATATAGGGAATTGGCTCAGTAGAGCACTTGCTTTGCATATGTGAAGCCTTGGCTTGATCCCTAGCACTACAAACAGAAAAGAAAAAACATTGGGGCCAGCGCAGTGGCACAAAAGGTAAAGTGTTTGCCTTGCCCTTGATAGCCTAGGGCAGACTGCCATTAGATCTCCCGGTGTCCCATATGGTCCCCCAAGCCAGGAATGATTTCTGAGCACATAGCCAGGAGTGTCAATGGGTGTGGCCCCAAAAAAGAAAAAAAAAAAAACGAAAAGAAAACATTAATAATGGCCACATAATAAAAATAATGCTAAGCAGAGTTGTGGGGGAGAATGGCCCAAAGGCCTGGAGCACATGTTCTGCCATGTGAAATGCTCAGGTTTGATTCTTGGCATCCATTGCCTTCTCTCATCAGATCTCAGAGCAGAGCAACCCCCAAGCTCAGAGCCAGAAGTAAAAGACTATGACTGTTGCTTTTGTGTAAGTGAAAAAACATCTTTTACCAGGGTCTTACTCTGATTCAAGAAATCAAAACACATTAACAATGGGGGTTGAGGTGGAAAGAATAATGGCAGGGTGAGAGGAGCAGTGTTGATAAGAGCTAACTACAGATGCTCATTATTTGCACTGTTCAGTGAAGTGAGGGTAAGATAATTCAGAACTCTGCACCTAAGATTGTCAAAAAATATGCCAAGAACCTTACTGGAATTATTTTTAATTATTTACTCAATATTTTCTGAATATAAGATATCTAAAGAGCAGAGAAAAATATAGCACTGAAAATTGTAGACCAAGAATATTGGCTCTTTTTTGTTTCTTTGAACATTCCTTTGGCCTTGGATCACCCAAGCCTTGTTCCCCAACATTCAGACTGAAAACATTTACCCAACCCTTAATTCTTTTTTTTTGGGGGGGGGTCACACCCAGCAGTGCTCAGGGGTTACTCCTGGCTCTGCGCTCAGAAATCACTCCTGACAAACTTGGGAACCATATGGTATACCAGGATTCAAACCATCTATCCTAGGTCGGCAGCATGCAAGGCAAACACCCTACGGATGTCCTATCTCTCCGGCCTCGTCAATCTTTAATTCTAATATCATATCTGAGTTCCTGTGGCTAGTCATTGTATAGTTAGGAAGGGAGAAGGCAGTTTCTGAATTCTATGTAGGAATTTCCATCCCATGCATAAATCTGTGGCATTAATGAATGCAGATGAATGTAATAGTCACGGTCTCCCAACTTGCTGTCAGTTCAAGTGAGCTTTTGTCTGGCTCATTTGTTCATATATTAGTGCTGCTGCAGCTCAGTGTTGATTTTCTTTCCTGATCATAGGAAGTTTGTGATTGAAAACTTGATATTCCTTGTTGTGATATGTCACAACAAGGAAACTGCATGTATTCCCAACTCAGGGAAGCAGCTCTGTTAGGGAGACTTCTGTCAGTAGAGCTCTTCAAACAAATGTTGTTTTATTTCTTACAAGGATTATATATTGTTACATGCCAGGGAGCAAATGGGCATATCATGTTGATTTGTAAGACTGTAATGTGCTATTCAATAAATATTTAACTTTAATGGAGCACTTAACATAGAAATACCTATAATATTTCTAAAACTGCTTCACCATAGAAGGTAATATTTGCTTTTCTTACTTTCAACAAAATTAAATGTCTACATCAAAACTTCACACTGAGGAGCCAGAGCGATACAGCATTTGCCTTGCACGTAGCCAATCTGGGTTCGATCACTGGCATTCCATATGGTCCCCTGGGCCTACCAGGGGTAATTTCTGAGCACAGAGCCAGGAGTAACCCGAGTGCTGCCAAGTGTACCTCCCCACCCCCCAAAAAAAAGAAAAAAAAAAAACTTTCACACTGAGCTTCAGAGTCCAGTGTACCTAGAGGAGAACTCAGGGCTCACTTACTTCCAGATCTGTGCTTAGGGATAACTCCTGTCAGGTTTCAGGGGACCATATGGGATACCAGGGATAGAACCCAGCTCAGCTGCTTTCAAACAAGCACCCTTCCCACTTTACTGTCTTTCAGTTACAAGAGTCCCAATTTTATCAATCTTTGTATGTTTCCAAAATATGTGATTTCAAGTTCTAAAGCACAATACCAAGTAGCATACCCATTTTATCAAACCTAGCACTGTTTAAGACTTGCCTGCAATTGTCTTTAAGAAAAGGTACAGTAGATTTTCAGAGGAAAAGCTAGTTGGAAATTTTTTAACTCAAAAACAACCTAGTTCATTTTGTACTGTGATTTCAAATAGAAGTGATCAAAAGAGATGAGGTTTTATTTTTGTGCATCCTGTTGTACCCTTGATAAAGCAGCAACTTGAGCAGCAAATAACAATGTGATTTTAGGCTTTGGTTTTTGTTGGTTGCCTGCAGCATTGCTGTCACTATCTTCAAAAACTAGCGTTCTGACACTGTGTAGGAACATGATAAATCATGGTTTCATTTTAGGAAAAAGGTTATTGATTTGCTCATTTTTCCCCTTTTGCCTCTGATGCAGACTATAGTGGGAAATTGAAACCTTCTCGATGCGGTATATTATAGCCAATCAAAAGGGCATCCTGTGCTTACCTGATTTATAATGAAAGGTGATATGGGTGAGTGGTTTCACACTGCACAGCCTGCTGTGACTATAATCAAGAGATAAAGCTGGAGCAACTCCACGTACAGGCTGAACTTCGCCAGAATTATTCACTGCATTTCCTACAACCGGGACACTCATCAGTTTAGATAGAAGAGCTAATATAGATAAATGCATCCATATTTCATTTTGCTGTTATGGCCAGGTAACATTGAGATTATACTGTGGTTATTAGTTTGCTCTTTCAGCATCCAGTCACCCAAACGTGACTTGATTTAAGTGATCTTTTTCCTCCACAAAGGGTTCAGGAAAAAAAGACAAAATGATTTATCTATGGTGGAGGAGTTGGGTGGGGAGAGAAAAAAGGCTAAACAATAACTATGGAACATTTTATGGTATCTTGAAAGATTCAGGGTTAAGAAATAAATAGATCTCCTTGGTAAAATGTAGATGTCACAAAATGTCTTGGCAAGGGAAACTAGACTTTATTTGATTTTATTATTTTTATGTATTTTCTTTTAAGATATGATCACATTAGTTGTCAAGGGGAAACACTGGGGGAAACATTTCTAAGCCAGAGTAGTTGTGCTATGACAAATACAGTTTTGGAGGAAAAAGATTGAAGTTGCAAGAAAAATAATGAAAATTCAATCAAGGCCAAATTTTAAATCAAGCAGTATTCTAATGTCTCTGTAGTATTATAATATTATAATAATATAGCAGAAATTCAGTCAACAAGTATGTTGACTGCATGCTCACATTAAAAACCTTAGGCTCCCAGGTTCCCATAGCATTTGCTTATTGAAAAAGATGAATTAAGATAAAAATATATAAACAATAAAATGTCTCTTGACCTAGCTTCAGATCCAGGAAAAACATCTATGTTTTACAAGTCTCATTCTTTTCTGTTTTCTTTGGCTTTTAGATACTGTGTTTCCCATAGATAAGCATTACTCCTCTTGCATTTAAGTTGATTAAAATGATAATCTGAGCTCTTCCCCTTCCCCTTCCCCTTGTTCTATATGATATTAAAGGATTGGAGTATTTTGCAGTCAGAATGGCCTTTAATCTAGGTATAGTTGTATACTGCAGAGTTCAGACGAAAAAATCCATTTCTTTTTTCAAAGAAACAAATTCCTTGTCTCTGCTTCCTTTAGTATAACAAAGGACATCTGTGATGTTAGGTGTCCCATGTGCCATGTCAGTAGCCGATATCTTTTAATATAATTTCTTAATTTTTTTTTCTTTTTGGGCCACACCCTGTGATGCCCAGGAGTTACTCCACATTCAGGTATCCAGATGTGTCCTGACCCCCCCCAATGGACTTTATGGCAAAATGTCTAGCACACAAACATGACTTCTATACTTCAGACAATACTTTTAGATCATTTCTCAGTAAAAAAAAAAAAAAAAGTAGCATTTATCCACAGTCTAAAAATCAAATACCAGTAAGGGATGTTGATAAAAACTAGCCACAATCAGTCCTGAAACAACTCTCATCTCTTAAAATTGTTTCCTCTATATTTGAGAATTAGTGTTTCTATGAGCTCACCCCTTCCTGCACCTCTTCCTATATTCTCAGTATATTGGATTAAATCTGTAACTAGTATTTACATCATTCTAATTCCCTCTGGAGCTGTCCTTTTGTCAACTGGGTTTGTTTCCATTTGCCTTTCTTCAGCACTCTCCTGGGTTGATTTCTTCTTTTTAGACCTGTATACCGAATAATTTATCATTTCTGCTTAGAAGGCTTATTTTTTGTTTTTGCTTTGTTTTGTTTTGTGTTTGTCCTTTTTTGCATAACTTATCTTTATCACATCATAAAGTAGACTGACATTATAGCTGGAAATAGCATTCTAGATAGTCATCTGACTTAAAAATGTTTGAAGAACTTTCTCTACTGTCAGCTAACATGCAGTACTGTTGATAAATCTGGTGCCTTACCTCTTCATCCAGCTTTGTATTTTCTTTCTGTTTTCTTCCACCATGGTATCATGAGTCTAATATCCCTTTGTGGGTTTTTTTTTTCTGGTTTTCTGTTTTTCTCTCATTTTACTGGAATTTACTAAGATGTTTTAATTTAAGGTTTAGGTTTTAAATTTAAAGTCTTGAGCAATTCCCTCATGGGATTTCTTTTTAAGTATTTATTTCAGACAACTTTTGCTATTATTACTTTATAGAATGTCTTTATCTGTTAGATATTTAACTACCCAAATTAATTCTCTGCTATTTTCATCTTTTTTCCTTATATTCACATTTGTCTTACTGCTCAGTTTTCTAGGTGTTTTCGTTAACTATCTTCTATTCATTCTATTTTTTTTTTGCGGGGGGGGGCCACACCTGGCGGTGCTCAGGGGTTACTCTTGGCTGTCTGCTCAGAAATAGCTTCTGGCAGGCACGGAGGACCATATGGGACACCGGGATTCGAACCAACCACCTTTGGTCCTGGATCGGCTGCTTGCAAGGCAAACACCGCTGTGCTATCTTTCCGAGCCCTATTCATTCTATTTAATTATAGTTCTTTTATCATTTTTTTAAATTATTAAGAGATCTGTAGGTATGTGTTAGCCCTTATAGATGAAGTCTTTGTTGTATTATAGTTATATTATGGCTTCTTTTATCTCTGAGAGTATTGACTATTTGATTTCAGGGTGGGTAAAGAGTGAACAATAGTATTTTTTTTTTCCTATTTTGGATGTCAAGGTGTACTTCCCAAGTGATGACTAGGGGGTCTGGGTGCCACTGCCAGCAATTCTTGTTGAACAGGACCAACAATTCAAAGTGAGGACACAAGGACCTGTGCTTTTCCATCCTTGCAGTACCAAAGATTACTCAGACTATCCAGACTACCACTTTCAGAGGCCTCCAAGTCCACACTGGTTAGTGCTTGGGGGTTTCCGGGACTGCATGTAAAGATGTTCGGGGACAATATAATTCCAATGATTCAGTTCCAGAGTGAATTTAGCACATTGCAAGTATTGTCCTTTAATCCTTATACTACCTCTGGTTCTCTCTCTCTCTTTTTTTTATCTTCTGCTATTTTTTTCTCTGGGTCTTTTTTCATGTTGGACACTTTCCTTCGATATCTGGAAATATTTAGCTCTGTAAACTTATTTAGGAGTGAAGTATTAGAAATATCACTGAAAATTTTATGAATAAGAGAGTTTGTTGGCTCAGTGTGGGATGAGCTTAGGAGGTTCTAATAACAGATGAAAAGATTCCCCAGCTCCACCTCATGTATACATGTCAGGACCTATTTTTTTTTTATGGTTTTTGGGTCACACCCGGTGACGGCACTCAAGGATTACCTCTGGTTCTGTGCTCAGAAATCTCTCTTGGCAGGCTCGGGGTGACCATATGGGATGCCAGGATTCAAACCATGGTTTGTCCTATGTTGGCCGCATGCAAGACAAACATCCTACCGCTGTACTATCTCTCCAGCCCCAAGGACCTATTTTTATTTTGTTTGGCTGGATTTTTGATTGGTTGTTTTTGTTTATTTGTTTGTTTAGTTTTTGTTTTAGGGTATACACCCAGCAATGCTCATGGCTTAATCCTGGTTCTGCAGTCAGGAATCATTCCTGGTAGGGTTTGGGGGACTGTATGGAACACTGGAGGGGGTTTCAAACCCAAACCTACAGCATGCAAGGCGAGCACTCTTCCTGCTCCAAACCCAGGAACTAATGTGTTTTAAGACATAGTTTTTTGGGGGGCCAGAGATAGCATGGAGGCAAGGCATTTGCCTTGCATGCAGAGGGACAGTGGTTTGAGTCCCGGCATCCCATATGGTCCCCGAAGCCTGCCAGGAGTGATTTCTGAGCGAAGAGCCAGGAGTAGCCCCTGAGAGGCACTGGGTGTGGCCCAAAAACAAAAACAAAAAACAAAAAAAAGACAGTTTTCTACAGAGATGCTTTAAGAGCTACAGGTGTGAAAAAGACCATGCTATTTATTTGTCATTGCCAGCCAAAGCAGCCTGCATTCCCTGACCCTCCAAACCCAAATTGGACACTTAATTATTAGCACCAATAATGTGGTGGATTCTACCTGAAACAGATGTGTTTGGAGCAGTCAGTTCTGCCTGTCTGACCTGAGGGAGCCAACCCATTCCTATGTGCCTTTATACTGAGGAATAAGATGTATGTTCTTGATCTCTCTGGGTTGAAACTGAGGGCTGGAACTCTGTTTCACACTGCTGCTATGGTCCTCTGTGCCCTTTAGAATGTGGCAGGCTTCCTAAAATATGTATAGAGTATGTCACAATTAAGTATTTGTAGGTGGGGGGGCTTATTGCATGCTGTCATTTAACAAACACTTATATACAAAATGTAGTGTCAAATGGTGAAAGCCAGACCCTGTTCCAGAGTCAAACTCATGAAAAATAGGTAAAATGGCAGTCCCACAAGTAATCTTAAATTTCCTCATCCACATTAAAATATTTTAAGTCACACAATTTATTACAACAGTAAAATTTTATTTAGCTTTATATTCAAAATATTAAGATATACATTGTGGGCCCAGAGAGATAGCACAGCGGTGTTTGCCTTGCAAGCAGCCTATCCAGGACCTAAGGTGGTTGGTTTGAATCCTGGTGTCCCATATGGTCCCCCCGTGCCTGCCAGGAGCTATTTCTGAGCAGACAGCCAGGAGTAACCCCTGAGCACCACCTGGTGTGGCCCAAAAATCAAATATATATATATACATTGTACAACCAATTTACAAAAATGAGACTATTTTGTCTTTTTCAAAGTAATGAAGGTTTAGTGTTAGTAGATAGTTTATTTTTATAGAATATCTCAATGTGGAGACAAGTTTTCACTGGAAATGCTTGGGTCTTTTTTTTTTTTTTTTGAGTTTATAAATAAAGCTTTTCATTAAAATATAAGGCCAGGAGAGATAGTGTAGTGGCTAAGGTGCTTGCTTTTCATGCAGCCAACTATGGCATCCCATATGGTTTTCTAAGTGCTGTCAGGAGTGATTCTTGTATATCTAAGAATAACTCCTAAGTATATCTGGGTGTGTTCCCCCCCCAAAAAATTAAATTAATTAAAAAATCAATACATTCATACCAAAATTTATTGTTTCATAATAACTAAACTTCATATCAGTTTTTACACTTATATTAATTAAAATTAGATAAAATTCTTAATTCTGTGCTTATCACAGTAAGCCTGTTTCAGGTGCTCAGCTATACAAAATGCAGCTACCATCTTGTACTCACAGGTCTGAGTATGTAAGACATGTAAATATAAAGTGTGTTGGCACTACAGACAATGTCTTGGATTGGAGTCTAGAGTTGCCTGGAGTCTAGAGTTGGTCTTATGCCAGGAAACTTCAGGGGTCGGGTCTCTTTGTATTTAGGCCAACGTTATTCCTTTCCATTCCCCTCATATTTTGGTGTGCCTATGCAAACAATTGCCACTCTAACACCATTTTTACTGTGCTCCTTTGACTCTAATCCTTTAAAAAAAAAAAACCACTTAAAACCTGAGGTTAACTTAAGCTAATATGCATGTACATGGAAGTGTAAAAAATACTATGCCTCTAATGTTTAAGGAGTTATGTAAGTTTTATGGCTTTAGATTGCCTTGTGTGCTGTTAAGAAATATTATAATGTGTTACAATTTGGGGACTTGAGGGACAAAGTAATTGTACATGGATTCTGTTTTATTTATCTTAATGTTCTTTGGCTGAAAGTTCAAAGTTAAGATATCAGCAAGGGGACTTCTGAGAATTATGTTATGGCTGATTGTCCTTCCACTGTAACTTTACCTTGTCCTCTTTCTTTGCATTTTTTTTCTCATAATTAAAAATAAAAAATATTTAAAAAAGATATGTAAATATAGACAATAACATATCCAGAAAAGGTTTAAATGACAAATAGACTTGAAGCCTGAACACTGCCTTCACACAATTCTTTTACTGATAACAATCTTTCTTTTTATTTAGGACTATTTGTTCATATACCAGCATTTTAGCGACATCTTCCCTGGTGCCCTTAAATTGGATGAGCTTTACTCACCTGTAAGCTCTCAGGGCATCCAGCAAATGATCTATATTTGTTTTGTATTGCTGTGTTTCTAATAGTAGAATGGAAGACTGGGAGGTGTTTCTATGTATATTTCTCATTAGTAATTTCCCTGTAGCCAGGATACTTTCACAGATGGCCTAGTTCCTAGCCTTAATGTTTGTGGGGTGCAAAATTACAAGTCAACTAATCAAATGGGAAGCCCTGGAGAAAAAAAATCAAGATTTTCCTGTTGAAATGGAGAGACTAAGAAGTGAGAGGGGAACCAGCATGGTGTGTGACTGAGTGAAGGTGAAATCTTAATTCTCATAAGCGGCTGAGTTACTTAAGTTAGAAAACTGGGAAGGAAATCTCAAGATGAGAACTAAGAAAAATGATGAGATTTGGTAACCAGGACATTTTTATGAGTGTCTTCAGAAACATTTTGACAAACCTAAAAGTAGCCCTTTCTTACATGATTTCTTTGACATCACTGATCTAAAAGTGGCAGCTATTTCCAGTGTTGTGAGCAGTTAGGGTTCTTGGGCCTTGAGCCAGTTTTGAACATTTGGTCAGCTGGGCTCCTTCCAGTTCCTGCAGCCCCCAGTAATGGACAGCAGCTAAATCTGAATGTTAATTGAAATTGTGAGCCATTCATTGCTGGCTTGGGGCGCTGTATGATTTATGGGCTTCTGATCTAAAGATACTCAAAAGAAGGAATTGCTAGAGCTAGGAAGAAAGTTGTGATTAATCAAAGAAGACAATTTACTAAATGGCTCACTAAAACACTGCAGTAAAAACTAAAAAAAGGTTTCTAGTTCTAGTGACTCAAGGGATGGCAGTGTGAGGTGTTGGAGTATGGAAGGTATGGAAATGTGAGTGGGTGTGTGAGATACAATGTACATGCAGAATGTTAAAGAATGTTTCTCAGTATCTGGAGATAAGGATGGAATTTTCAAAAGCAGATAGGTTTTCTTTGCATTTGCTAACTCTGTGTCCATCAATATCAGCCCATGTCAAGTTTCTGACTTCTTGCTTATAGCCCAAGAATTCCCTCCAGGAATAGAAAGAATAACTGCAAAATAAACAACAAATAAAATCATTTTCTTTATATTTAAGGCCCTGCTCTAGGGCTAAACCTTCTGTTTCCCAGAGTAGTTCTTCACTCGCATTGTGTATACGGCCTGTAAGTCCTTTTTGTTAAAATCACTGGTACCCAGAAACTAGGATGCAACCATTATTTATCTACAGAGGAAAATATTGCTCAATTATATGTAAGTACTTGTATTGAACAATTGCTGTTCTGTGACATCAGAGTTAAGCAATTTTACATTTTTTCTATCTGGTGCACTTTGTTTTTTGTTAGTAAATATTCTCTTGCTAAGCACTGTTTTGTTTTGTTTTTTTCTTTTTCTTTTATGGCCTACTGTCAAAACAACTGGGTCAGGAACCAGAGCGATAGCACAGAAGATAGGATTTTTATTTTGTTTTGCTTTGTTTTGTTTTGGTGACACACCCAGTAACGCTCAGGGATTACTTCTGGCTATACACTCAGAAATCGCCCCTGGCTTGGGTGACCATATGGGACACCAGAGATCGAACCACAGTTCGTTCTAGGTCAGCGCATGCAAGGCAAACACCCTAATGACTTCGCCACAGCTTCAGCCCCAGAAGGTAGGTTGCAGCCAACCCAGGTTTGATCCATGGCATCCCATATGGTTCCCTGTACCTGCCAGAAGTGATTCTGAACACAGAGCCAGGAGTAACCTCTGAACACCACTGGGTGTGGTCCAGAAACAAACAAGAAAACAAACAACTGGATCAGTTTAGCTCTTTGAGAAAAAAAAAAAAAAAAAACCCTCCCTGTTGCATTACTTGAAAATTTGTAAATTGGTATTTTCTGAGTGTAAGCTCCATGATTTCTAAATAGCAACTCTCTCTCTCTCTCTCTCTCTCTCTCTCTCTCTCTCTCTCTCTCTCTCTCTTTTCCTGTTGCGCCTTATCTACATCAGTGACAAGGTATCTCATGGACCCTGATTATACCCACCTAAACCAGCCATTGATTGTGATTTTTCTCTCTGTAAACTCTAAAAACTTGCTTTTTCCAATATTGTTACTCTACTCTCCCCGAGTCCAACAAACATACACACTTTTATTTTCTACCTTGATAGCACCCTACTTGTGCCAGCTAGCTGCTTTTTAGAATTGTGACTTGAACATTTGTATTGCATGCGTTGACTAGATTCAATCCCCAGTACCACATATGGTCTGTCAAACCTTGCCATGCATGATTCCTGAGCACAGAGCTAGAAGCAAACCTAAGCACTGTCAATGTGTTAAAAAAAAAAAAAAAAAGCAAATAAAAATAAAGCTTTTGCTCTGAATTGGTAAAGCATCCACAGAATTAAGGCCTATGCCTGGCAACTGTGGAAGCTTTGAAATTTTTAAAGTTTCTAGCAAGAAACTGACTTGAAATAATATATCTGCTGAGAGGCATATGATGACTTATACTGAGTGAAAATTGAAAAATTGGGTCTTAAAATGAAAAACTCAAAATCTTCTGAATACTTTTTTATTAGTAAAACAAGAATCAGAGACCCTCACAGACCTAATGAGACAATACCCAAATAGAGGCTGAAGAGAGAAATGACCAAGTAAAAGCAATGATGGGTCCTGCAATGATGCAACTAGGATATTTTGCAGACAGGGAATGAGGTATTCCCATAGCCAGACACTACAATGATTGCCCTCATATTCATTCACTACATTCTTCCCTAATCAAATCGCAATTGACATTCACTGAAATCATCTTTCCTTTTCGCAACTAGAGCTAGACATGGATGCAATAAGCAGTTAGAGATTCCTTCATTGAGTGAGCTCATCTTTGACCTGAAGTGATAACTTGGTATCTGTGTTCTTGTTATAAACTTGGGTTATTATGGTGGATCATGCCCTTCATCCTTCCGACCATGGCACAGAATTGAGATTCAGGTAAAACTACCTACCAAATAGAACAGTCACATCTAGGAATTTGGTTGATTCTGACCATTTATTTACAGAAAAGTACATTGAAATGATAGGCTTTGGTTTTGGAACTCAGGGGTTGTTCCTGACTCTGCACTCATAGATCATTTCTGGCAGAACTCTGAGTACCCACGTGCAGTACTGGGAATTATCATATCTGTCTATGTAAGGCAAAGGCAAAGCACCTTATTCACTACGTTATCTTTCTAGTACTTATGCTGAAAATTTGAATTCAGGTAAGAACTTTATTCACTTATGGATCAAAAGTAGTGTTCCTTTTTATATTAAAACTGAAGACGATAATGGCACCGAGAACAAGACCTCACAGTGCCATTTTGTTCATTTCCAAGATTAAAAGGATGCCCACATATTAGTACTTTGTAAGTGAACAGCAAAGGATGAAATTCAGGGCTTCCTTAGTTCAGGTGTCGCATTTGATATCAGTGATTATTAAGTGTATGGGTTAAGAGAAGTAAGGTATTAAAAGAGAAAAATTAATTGCCCAAGGCATGATGAGGTGTTGGTTCAGAACTCCTGTGAGAAAAGTTATATTGTCCTATTTGCCTGTTAAAAATGCTTCAGAACTGGTAATATTCTCCAGGGGGGAATTAATCACTATGTACTTCATCTTCCACACTATTAGCAAATGCACATCTGCATTTGTTCAGATGCAAAGCATGTATGGAGATAAGGCAGTTGTATTTGTTTTCTCAGGGCAGCCATAACAAAAGCCACAAATTGGGAACTTAAATAACAAATATGTTTTTTTACAGTTCTGGAAACTAGAAGTCTGAAAGGGAAGGTGCTGGCAGCTTTGGTTTGTAGATGGCTTATAGGTTACAACCTCCAACTGAGTGCTCACATGGACACCCTCTGTGCTCTCTGCATCCTGATCACTGCTTCTAAAGACATATTTGGCTAGGGCCCACCCTAAAAAATCCCAATTTAACTGAATTAATTCTTTAAATGATATATGTGCTTAGGCTTACAAATTCAGGAAAAGAAAGACATACTTTAATCATTATATCAATCATTTTTTCCACCCAATATTCTGTACACAAAATATGTTTGGTAAATAATTGTTGAATGAATAATTATTATCCAGAAGGTGCTACTCTGAGAAACAAGAACGGGCATAAGGAGCAAAAGCATAGCAATGCTATGACTACATTCTGGCCACTTGGACAAAGAAGCCACAAGTTGCAAAAGAAGTCCTGTCAGTAATAAACCTGAAGAAAGAGAAAAGTCTAAATTGTCTGTAAAGAGATATGGAGAAGGCACTCCGAGAGTCTCTCTGAGGGAGTCAGATGAAGCATTACACATATAAATGATTTCAATTGCTTTCACCCTCTGTCACAGCATCTCCCAAAGTAGGTGACATCACCGCCTGGGGATATATAATGTATGGGCACTTTCTGTTTGTTGGCTTAAAAAAGTAGATTTCTGTGGAGAGGAGAAAGGAGGGAGCTACTAAGTGATTTCTTTTCTGAAAATAGAGCAGTAAGCCAGGTCATTTGGGAACCTCTGCTCTATCATAAATCAAAGCAAACACAAACAATTAACAGCTGTACTGAGTTTATCAAAATGTGACATTGGAAGTGCCTTGCTAAATTTTATTTACTCTAGAGTCCATTGTTTTTAATGCACTCATATAGAAATGTCTTAAACCAGATATAAGACACTTCTTAATTTTACATTTCCCTTGTATTTGGAAAGCTTAAAAAAATACACACATGAAGTTAATTAGAAAGATGGTGGATGCAATTCAGCAATGCATTATTTTATCTTCTTTTTGGAGAATATTGTAGCCTGATCATTGAAATCCAGTTTAATAGTATTTTATATGATTTCAGGCTTTTGAATAATTCTGTTAATAGCATTGGCTAGTTTAGTTAGTAATTTATTTGGTCACACAGTGTGCTTCACGGGTCACTCCTGGTGGTGCTTCGGAATCGAGTGGTTCCGTGGACAGAACCAGAGTTAGCTACATGCCAGGCAAGTGCTTTAATCTCTCAACTCTCTACATGCAAGGCAAATGCCTTACTCCCTATACTCTCTTTCTTCAGTACCTAACGTCTCATTTTATTGGTTTTATATCTAACCAAAAATTTACTATACCAATCTTTCTGTGATGTGCTGAGACTGAGAAGTTGTCTCCTTATTCTATTGTCAGGACAAAAATAGGAGGCTTGCCTCTGATGGACAGAGGTGGTTTTTTGTATGCTATCAGTGGTAGTTCTGAGCTAGACCTGATGGAAGATTCTGCAGAGCCAAGGGGTATATAAATCTCTGGAGCCCTGACTCAGTCAACCATATAGCAGCTCAATTTTTGTGCCACAATTCTTATAATGAGATTCCCCCCCCCCCAGTGTTATCAGCCACTTCTTAACCCTTGGTGGGAAACTGAAGCAGTTACTACACAGTTAAACATTTTATTCTGAACACGATTCAGATTCTCTCACTTTGATCTCAAAGTCACCTTCTGTGAGAACTAGAAGTGAAATGTGAACATCAAATAGTGCAGACTATGCTTTTTCTTTCTGTACTTGTGTTTCAGAAGTTACCCCCTCAGTAAAAGACAGCAGAGGCCCCATCATTGCTTTACTTATGCTCTTTGGCTGATATTTTGCTTCAATAATTGCTTTCTGAAAATATGATTAAGAAAAGTTCAACCTTTACTAGACATAAAAATAAAATGTGTAGGACCAGGAGATAGTACTGAGATGGAGGTACTTGCCTTGTATGTAGTCATCCTGGGTTTGCTCCCCAATATCATATATGATCTGCCTGCCCCCAAAGTGATCCCTGAGCACAGTCAGAAGTTATCCCTGAACACCACTGAATGTGGCACCTCCACACACACTCAAAATATTTTAATCAAGAACCTAATGCTATTACTTGATTATTGTATCTAACCTATTTTGTTAACAAAACACATCTTGGTTTTATTAAGTTATTTTATTAAAGTTGACCTAGATTAGGGTCAAAGGCTCAGGTGAAGCCTTTCCTTGAGGACTATGTAACTTAGATTGTTGCCAAAAATTGTTTTGTTCCAGGATCTAGAATCAAACTCAGGCCTGTTTCTGCCATTATATTTTGTTAGGATTTCATTTCTACTCAATAATCTTGTGGAAAAAGGATCCAAACTGCACTTTCTTCCAGTATTTTTGAAGCCCCCAATCTTTACATTTGTTTTCCAGTTGTGTTCAGTAGATTTATAGAATAAGGTAGTTCTGGTGGCTAGAGAGATAAAATAGCAAACAAGACACTTACCGTAAACTTATACACAACTGACTCGGGCACCTCATATAGTCCCCTGAGCATTGCTAGGAGTCAGACCTGGGAGCAAAGCCAAGAGTAAACCCTGAGCACCATTGGGTATGGATCTCCAACTGTCTCCACAAAAATAAATAAATAAATAAATAAATAAATAAATAATCAGAAACATAAATGGAAAAAGGAAAAAGGAGCTTGATGTCCATATAGACATGACATAGGAACAGTAAAGGACTGGGGTCCAGAACTACTCACAGCCATCTCTCCAGAATTTGATTGAGATACTCTTAAGAGCAGATTTTCTGGTCAGCATGAGGAGACTGACAGGCTGGGGGTACTGCTGCCTGGCACAGAACATCTTATTTCAAGTGCAAAATCTTGTTTTTTGCAGATATATGGGCAAAGTTAAACTACCTTTAAAATCTCAGTTGCTAATTTCTGTTATTCTAGTATGTCTCTCTTTTCATAAAAGGAAAGAACAAAGAAAATACTTGTTCTTGCCCACAAGAGGAGCAGCCTTTCTTAATCTACAAAAGGAGTAGCTGAGTGTGCTGAGAACCTTTGAACACCTCTGGGTCACAGTGGGGCCCAACCCCCCTTCCTAAGGTTCTGGTCTATGGGGAATGTGGTGGCATGTTCATACAGATCTAATTTCTTTAAGTGTTTTTTCTGGAGTCCTTCTGTCACCCACAATTCTGGGGATTTAGTGGGATCCTTTCTCTCCCACAGAAACAACCTAAACAGGAGCCATAGTCATAGCACAGCGGTAGGGCGCTTGCCTTGCACATGGCTGACCCAGGATGGACCTGGGTTCAATCCTCCAGGTCCCCCAAGCCAGGAGTGATTTCTGAGCATATAGCCAAAGTAACCCCTGAGCATCACCGGGTATAGCCCAAAAGCCAAAACAAAGAAAGAAGCAACCTAAACAGCAGTGTTTGTTTTGCCTTCAGAACAGGTTTCTATGATTAAAAAAAAAAGTTGTTTTGGGAGATAGGCCTGGGTGTAGATAAATTTTTATTCTTCAAGTAATGGAAAATTTCTCCCTGCAAGTGGGTACTGATTGTCCTTAGTTCCATATATCTATTGACCTTAATTCCATATGTGCTGATAAAAAAAATCTATTGGAATATCCTAGGAAAGATCTATCTGACCCTTCACAGGGGACAAGGGTCCCACAGTACCTGTATCTACATTTTATTTTACCCCTTTGATCAGAATCTAGAATCTATGAATGTTAGTCCTTTTTTGAAGAGAAGAGGGAGTTTTCAGGCAAATGATTTTTTTACCACAAGGGTCCAAAAGCACAATCCAGGAAAGACCTCCACTCCTATTTTCATTGCAGCACTATTCACAATAGTCAAAACCTGGAAGCAACCCAAGTACCCAAAAACAGATTACTGAAAAAAGAAACTATGATAATAATATACACAATGGAATACTACTTGGCAGTAAGAGTCATGCAATTTGCTCTACATGAATGGATCATGGAGTATCATGCTGAGTGAAGTTAGTAAGAGAGAACAAGATAGAGACAAAATGATCTCTCTCATATGTAAAAACTTCTTTAAAGAGTACCAAAGCCCAAAAGGCAATAGAAGTGAAGAGCAGGAGAACTGTTCTTCATTGGGAAACTTGCTACCGGCTTGGAGTTTGAGGAATAAATTAGAGAAGGGAGAACTAGGATAATGGTGGAGGTAGAGGGGGAAAGTGCCTACTCTAGAGGCAGGCTGGGGTATAGGAAGGAAACTGGAGACACTGGTGAAAGAAAGTAACACAGGACTAGTATTGGAATATTTTATAAAAACATAATGAATAACTTTGTAACAGTAATTTACGGTAAATAAAAATTTGAAAAATATTTTAAAAATCAAGTACTGGAGCCGAAGCGGTGGTACAGCGGTAAAGCATTTGCCTTGCATGCATCTGACCTAGGACTGCGGTTGGATCCCTTGGCGTCCCATATGGTCCCCCAAGCCAGGAGTGATTTCTGAGCGCATAGCCAGGAGTAGCCCCTGAGCACCGGCTGTGGTCCAAAATAAAAAAAAAAAAAAGTACTTATGAAAGTGGAGTTCACATAAAGCTTAAAATGAGCTTTTCAGAACTGTGGTTGCATGTGTTATCCCTTGAACAGTTAGTCTATGTGCCTTATTGGTTAAAAGGCCGACCAGCTTGTGGGAGTCTGAAAAACATCTAATTTTATTATTTTTGTCTTTAGTAGGTGTTCACCTCTAAGAATTTCAGTTTTCTCTATTATCTTCCAATAGTAATATGGTTAGTTGGAGGCTCAATGAAAGAATGGATGTAGAAGTGTTTTGCGGGCTGGAGGTATGTGGGCTCAGACACTTGCCTTGCATATTGTCTCCTGAGCATCACCAGGAGTGATCTGGAAACACAAAGCCAGGAGTAATTTTTGAACACTGTTGGGTATAGTCCCCAAACAAACAAACAAAAAAAAAAAAAACCCGTAAATTGTGAAAGTTTATGTCAGTGGTGTATAATTGTATCCATTTCCTTTTTATAATAACAACAATCCAAGTTAAATAAGACCAGATTCAGGTGATAAGCAATGTCAATCTTTGGAATAAAGGGACTTTATTAATTCAAAACCCTACTCTCCTGAACCTCTAAAGCTAAATAATACAAGGACCAGTGTTGTACTGGTCCTCAAAATGGGGTCTGAATCAGCAGTATGGATCTCTCCCCATCTTGAAAACTTATGAACTTGCTAAAGAAGCAAGTTTTCTGGATCCACCCAGAAGTATAGAATCAGATCTCTAGTGGTGGGACCCTGTAGTTTGCATTGTATAGGATAATGATAAGGAAAGAATTCCCAATAAGTCGCGTTACCACTTCAAGCTACATGGCTTGGTGGTTCAGTACTTAAGTTTGGTGCTAGGATGAGGAGTAGATAGTGTTGGTGATGAATTTTGGAACTGCTTACTCTTTTGAGTTCTGTCCAACCCAATAATCAGTATTTTAATTAAGTCTTGTGTCCTCTAGGTGATTCTTTTGTATGCCAAAATCTGAGAACACTGCTGTTTAGGTTGCTTCTTTTTCTGTTTTTGGTTTTGGTTTTGGGGCCACACCTGGTGGCGCTCAGGGGTTACTTTGGCTATGTGCTCAGAAATCGCTCCTAGCTTGGGGGACATGGAGGATCAAACCAAGGATCAAACCAATGATCCTCATCCTAGCACCAAATCTAAGTACTGAACCACCAGGCCATGTAGCTTGAAGTGGTAACGCGACTATTGGGAATTCTTTCCTTATCATTATCCTATATAATGCAAACTACAGGGTCCCACCACTAGAGATCTGATTCTGTACTTCTGAGTGGATCCAGAAAATTTGCTCCTTTAGCAAGTTCATAAGTTTTCAAGATTGGGAGAGACCCATACTGCTGATTCAGATCCTGGGTCTGAATCCTGGGTCAGCCACGTGCAAGGCAAGTGCCCTCTTCTGTGCTATGACTCTGAACACTGCTGGTGTGACTGCAAAAATAAAAAAATAAAGTAAAATAAAATATAAGTATCAACCATTTTTAGTTCAGTTTTGTTAAGCATATTCATTTTTGTTTTGTAGCCAGTCTTTGTAACACTTTGCAAAATTCACTCCATTCCAAATTAATAACTCCTCCTTTTTTCACCTCCAATCCCTGACAGCCACAATCCTACTTACTTTTTCTATGAGTTTTGCTATTCTAAATACCTAAATGAAGTAGATTTTTACATGATTATGATTGTTATATTTTACTTAGCTTAATGTTTTTAAATTTCATCCATATATTTTAGCAGATATTTCTCTCATCTTTTTTTTTTTTTTTTTTTGGTTTTTGGGTCACACCCAGCAGCGCTCAGGGGTTACCCCTGAGCTCAGGATTCGCTCCTGGCAGGCTCAGGGGACCATATGGGATGCCAGAATTTGAACCACCATCCTTCTGCATGCAAGGCAAATGTGCAACCTCAATGCTATCTCTCCAGCCCCATTTTCTCTCTTTTTAAGGGTGATTAAGATTACTAGTCATCTGGACATACCAGAGTGTGGACACTTTTGGGTATGGTGAATAATACTGCTGAATAGGGCATAAGTAATTTAACTGAAAGATTAAGTGCAAAAAAAAAAAAAAACTTTAAAAAGAGATGGGAGAGTGATAGGGTGCTTAGCTTGTATGTAGCTAACCCGCATTTGGTCCCTTGTACCCCAGATGGTCCCTTGAAGCCTAGCCAGGAGTGATCCCTGAACACAGAACCAAGAGTAAGCACTGAATACTGCCAGATGTGGCACACATACACAAAATAAAAATTCAGAATTTTACCTAAAGATGGATAAACATTCTAAATCATTGACTCAAACATTTGGTAGCTACTTATTCTTGTCTTTTTATTTAAAGTTTGATAACTCATTATACATACATTCATAGTGAAATGAATTAAGTCCACATCCTCTACAGGTCATACCAGACAAATGGTTCTTATTTGTCTTTATTAGTATATCTCTTTCCAATGACTATTAGTTTGTCTCTATTTTTTAATATTGATTGTCAAGAAATTCTACCATTCTGTCCTATAGGAAGGGGAAAATCAATCTTGAATATTAAACTCTTAATTTTATTCAAGACCATGTTAGCTTTTATCTCCCATTTCTATTCCCTGGCAGGTAGTTTTTCCCAATCACTTTTGAAAAACCTGTAACCTGACTAAGGAGCAATGGAACAGAGAATATGCTAGGGGGCCTTACAGTGGGGAGCAAGGATTTCTGCTTTAACCCATTCTGATGGTGCAACTCTAACACCCAAGGGCTGAGCTTTCCATTTGAATGCTCCTTGCATTGCTCTTATTATTTTTATTTGTTTTTATTTCAGGACTGTAGTTACAAAATTGTTCATTGTTGGGTTTCAATCATACAATGTACAATACCCTTCACCAGTGCACACTTCCTGCCACCATCTCTCTCTCTCTCTCTCTCTCTCTCTCTCTCTCTCTCTCTCTCTCTCTCTCTCTCTCTCTCTCTCTCTCTCTCTCTCTCTCTCTCTCTCTCTCTTCCCCCTCCCATGGCGGTTTGTGCTATTGTTATAGGAGGGGTGCCTTGCACATCACTTTCTTTCCTTTCAGCACCAAGTTCTTGTCCAGAGCATTCAGTTCCAATTCCATTGTCCTAGACCCTTCTCTACTTTAACTGCATTCACCAGTCTTTGTGACTAGCTTCCTACTCTAGGCTGAACCTTCTGATCCATATCTCTAATGTCTCTGGATATTGTATGATAACAATATCCATTGCTTTGTATTTGATTGTCCTTGGCTCTATCCCCTCTAGATTGAGTGCAGGGAGACAGCCTATATCTTAGCATGTGCCCCTCTGCTGGGTTCCCAGAAAGGTTGGATAATTGCTCAACAGATGTCTTAGAATTGAAGTAAATGAGAATCAAAGGAAAGGAGAACACCCAAAGTAGGGTAGATGGGGGTTATTTCTGTTTACAGCTTCTCAATTGCTCAATTTTACCCTCACACTTGGGAAGAAGGTCCTCAAGAAAGTTACTTTAAAAAAAAAATCCACCCCCCCAAAATCCCCATTTTTGTGTGTCTTGTGAGCACAGGGTGCCCCCAAGTGTTGGTTAGGGTTCATCACAGTTCTTCTTTCTTAGAACAGCCTGCAAGACTGTGAAAGATCCTTGTTGCCGTTTCAATTCAATGATTCGTGTCACTCTTGATTTTCTGCCACCAACTTTTCCTGCCCTGCTCACCTCTGGAAATAAAGTCTCATGGAAAATAATAAGGGATTATTGTTTAAATTTGTTTGGTTTGATTTTTAAATCATGGCTGAGCTGTCTAAAATCAAGGACAAGGAAAATAATTGAATTCTCCCTCCAAATCCCTGTCACTTTGTGGATTAGAGTCAACACTTCCCGAAAGTTAATTTACTTGTGAGCTAACAGGAAGAAAGAGAAACTACATGCCATTATATCAAGTAATTGAGACATTCAAGGTTGGTTTTGGTTTTGTCTCTGATTTTCAATATTTACTTTCAGGAAATTATATCGTGCTATCCTCCGGGAAAAGGGGAAAACATCTGTTGAATCTCGTATTAACTCCCTTCAGGATGTTTAAGAATTTCTGTGTCTCTCTAATTTATTTCACCTAACAGGTCATTTTTTTTTCTTGTATTCCTTTATAAACCTGAAACTTGACTGACATATAAAGTACCAAATAGAAGCTGGTGTGTATTAAGAAATTGATCAGTATTGATTCCCTTTGAATGATTCTGATCTTCAAGGGCTTAATTTTAATCTTGTTTTACAGTCTATTAAAAAAACTTTATTTAGTTTATATTATTTAAAAGTTAATGTTTCCAACAGATCTGTACTTCTAACTAAAGCAATATATTTAAATATCTTTATTCAAGCACCTTGATTACAAACATGATTGTAGTTGGGTTTCAGTCATAAAAATAACACCCCACCTTTACCAGTGCAACATTCTCATCACCAATGTCCCCAATCTCCCTCCTCTCTCACCTCCGCCTGTATACAAGACAGGAATTCTACTTTTCTCACTCATGAAAATTGTCACCATAGTTGTCAGTGTAGTTATTTCTCTAACTGCACTCATCACTCTTTGTAGTGAGCTTTATATCGTGAGCTGGTCCTTCCAGCCTTCATCTCTATTATCTCTGGGCATTATTACAATTAATGTCCTTTTTATTCTTAAGACCCATAGGTAAGTGAGACTATTCTGTGTCTATATCTCTCCTTTTGACTTATTTCACTCAGTATAACAGATTCCACGTACATCCACGTATAGGAAAATTTCATGACTATCTCTTCTGATGACTGTATAATATTCCATTGTGTATATGTACCACAGTTTCTTGAGCCATTTATCTGCTGAAGGGCATCCTGGTTGTTTCCAGAGTCTGGCTATTATAAATAGTACTGCAATGAATATGGGTGTGAGGAAGGAATTTTTGAATTGTATTTTTGTGTTCCTAGGGTATATTTCTAGAAGTGGCATTGCTGGATCATATGGAAGCTCAATTTCCAGTTTCTTGAGGAATATTCATATTTTTTCATAAAGGCTGGACTATATGGTATTCCCACCAGCAGTGAGAGTTCCTTCCTCTCCACATCCCTACCAGCACTGATTGTTCTTATTCTTTGTGATGTGTGCCAGTCTCTGTGGCATGAGATGGTACCTCATAATAGTTTTGATTTGCATCTCCCTGATATTTAGTGATGTGGATAATTTTTTCATGTGCCTTTTGGCCATTTGTATTTCTTCTTTGAGGAAGTGTCTGTTAATTTTTCTCCCCATCAAAAAATGGTTCAATTTTTTTCTTGTTAAGTTCTGTCAGTACCTTCTATATTTTTGATATTAGGCCCTTATCTGATACCAATGGGTATTAGGTAAATAGTTTCTCCCATTCTGTGGGTGGTTTTTGTATCCTAGGTACTATTTCCTTTGAGGTGCATAAGCTTCTCAGCTTAATATAGTCCTATCTGTTTAACTCTGCTTCTACTTGTTTGGAAAGTGCTATTTCCTCCTTGAAGATGCCTTTAGTCTCAATGTCATGGAGTGTTTTACCTATGTGTTGTTCTATAGACCTTATGATTCTGGGTCTGATATCCAGGTCTTTAATCCATTTGAATTTGACCTTTGTGCATGGTGTTAGATAGAGGTCAGACTTTACTTTTTTGCAAGTGGCTAACCAGTTATACCAATACCACTTTTTGAAGAAGCTTTCCTTGCTCCATTTTGCATTTATTGCCCCTTTATCAAAAGTTAATTAATTGTATGTCTGAGGAGGAACTCACTTTATTTTAATCAGTTTGGTTGGAGAGCTTCACCTGGTGTACTCAGGGGTCACTCTTGACAGGGCTCAGAGCAATATGTGGTTCTAAATATTGAATCCAGGTCAACAAAGTGCAAGGCAGACACTTCAACCTTTGTATTATCTCTCCAATCTATAACTAACATTTTTTTCCTTTTATTTAAAGATGTGGTTACAAAATTGTTTTAACTATTCTTTATCTGCCTCTGTGTCAAAGCATGCCTCAGATTTATGGGTATAGAGCAAACATCTAACTCCACTGCAAACCCAGCTCCCAGCATCTCTGTGTCTCGAAATGTGCTGTCCAAGGGACTCCAGAATCACTGAGAAAAACCTAGAAAATCCCTGTTTTCCCTACTGACTTATGGTTCTGATTATACTAGTATAGGATTCATCATATTCAGTCATCCCACAATTTTTGCTGCTTATTCAATCATTCTTAGTATGTTAATGTGTAACTGTGAGGGATGTGCTGGGAGGTGAAGCATTTATGAGCTCACAGATGTTAGCATGACCTGTTCTGTGGCTCCAACCCTTTGAAACAGCAGCTGTCTCCATGCCCTTTCTTAGATTGTGTCATGGTTAAACAGAATGTAGTTTTGTTGGATTCCTCTAGGAATGCTAAAGACTTGCTTTTGGTCAGGACAACAGTCTCTTAAAATCCCCCATTTAGCAAGGAGGAAAGGCTTGAGCATCTTGGTTCTCCCTATTGAGGACTCATTCTGGATGAGGGCTCTAAGTCCAGATGAGTTTGACCAGGATGAGAGGAGAAGCTTCAGTATGGAGCCTATCTTCTGTCTGACCTTTAGACACCTCTGCTCTGAAGACTAAAAAAATGTCATTTGTTCTGATATAAACAAATTTTTGCCACACTTGAATTAGTGCTGAGTCCAAAGCAGTGAGTGCAACTTGAATACTTCCAAATCAAGTTAGTTTATAGTCTCTAGTCTTTTGCCTCTAGCTTTGGCCTATTTCTAACAATGTGCTCTTGCTGCTGCTGTTATCATCTGACAATGCTTCATAAAATAGAAATTATAACTTATATATAAAAATAATGCATATGACCTAAGTGCATATAATTTAATGGATTTTTTGACAGTTGTATCTATACATACATGCAAGTACCCATCTACCCGCAGATTTCCCTCACACCCATATACAGACAGCTTCTTCATTTCCCTGGCCACAGGGAATCATTGTTCCAATTTCTATCAACAGAGATCAATTCTGTTCATGTTTGGACTTTATTTCAGTGTGAATGTTCTGGTATCTTTAAGTTAATATAATGTCTTTAAATTTCTTCCATAAAAATGTTTCCATGTGTCAACAACCTGAAATGAGCAAAATGCATTCCTTTTAATCATTAAATAGCATCCCACTATGTTACCAAACCACTTGATGTCCCTTATTTTCCTCTTAATGGCTACTTAAGTAGTTTCCATAGTTTTTCTTAACAGTTTGGCAGAAATGGAAAAGAAGGATTAATGTCTTCTTTTTTTTTTTTTAAGGCTGCTGTCTGCACATTCTTATGCTAGTCTTTTAAGCAGCCTCAGATTTGCTTGCTTATAATGATAATTCTCTTGGATAAATATCCAGGAATTGGATTTCTGGATTCTGGGGTAAATGTATGTTTAACTTTATAAGCGACTGCCAGTTCTTCAAAGCTGTGCCATTTTACACTCCCACTAGCAATGCATGAGAGTGCCAGAACCCCCTCCTTGGCAAAATTAGATGGGCATGCAATGGCATCTTCTCATGGTTAGAAATGGCATTTTCCTGTAGATTAATGGTGAACAATGGTAATACAATACCAAGGCTTATTTTCTAAATCTTTTCTTTCTTCTCATCTATTTATATGAGTGTTTTTAAACCATGACCAGCAGTACTCAAGAGCTATTTTCCGCTGAGTGCTCATGGTCAGTCCTATAGTTGCTCAGGGAATCATGTGGTGCTGAGATAAAACCTAGGTCTACTGCATGCAGATACATTTTTTCTTGTATGATCTACACAAATGGAACATAGCAGTGTTACAGACCCTGTCTAGAGGAGTCACCAGGAGTAGAAAGACACTGAAAAAAAAAACCAGAGAGGACAAGAAAAAGAGTACAAAGGTTGTCTAGCTTGCAGTTGTGGCTGCCACAACCCTGCTTCAAATCCTGGTACCACATATGGTCTCCCAAGCACTGCCTGGAGCAAGCTCTGAGATCAAAATCAAGTGTAGCTCCTGAGCACCACCAGGTGTGGCCTCTCTCCAACCTCCCCATCCCCCACAAAAAGAAATAACCAAAGACCCAGTGCCCAGTTAAAGAAGAGAAGAGTAATTTCTGTTCCACAGTGAGTGAAAATTACAAGTGAACTGAAGGTGTCTTTGGAGAAATTATTTGAACTTAATGGAGCACAAGCTAGAAGGAAGTTTTGATATGGGACAAAGGAACCAAAGAGTTCTGGCCTGCCAGTAATTAGTCTGGCCAATGTCTGCCACCACAGAATGGCACAGCATGGCACAGCACAGATTAAGATCCACTTAGATGACACCTTTAGCAGCCCCTTTTTACAGATAGGAAAACTGAGTCATGAAATAAGTAAGTCAATATGGTGTTTCTCAAATATTTAAACAAAATTATTTTATTTTCAACAACTTTGCTTCTAGGTTTATACCCCCAAATAATTACAGGGACTTGCAGAGGTATTTGGATACCAGTGTTCATAACAGTATTTTTAACAAAACCCAAGAGATAAAAACAACACAAGTGTCTAGTGGTGGGTGAATAGATAATGTGATAGAGAGCAGGAGATAGAACACAGATAATAGACCTGGAATTGACTCCCAGCACTGCCTGGCTTCATGAGCATCACTAGGAATGAGCGAGCCCCAATCATTGACAATGAATAGACCCTGAGACCTGCCAAGAGTGGCCCAAAAAACAGACAAATAAAAATATAACACTAAACACTTGTGGAAATTTTCCTATCCAATGACTCAGATAAATCTTAAAATATGTTAAATACAAAAATGGATGTCCTATGATTTTACCTATCTGAGGATCTAATGTAGTCATCATATTCTGAGAGCAGCTAATAGAATGGTGAACAGAAAAGAGAGGAAATAGTGGGATTACTTAGTGGTATATAATACAATCCTGAAAGGTAAAAAAAAGTTCTGGATGGTGTATAACAAAAATTTAAAATGGGGGTAGAAAGTTGAGCCATTCTTGGCATTGATCAAGGAGATTTTCTGTCTCTGTACTCAGGAGTGGGCCCTGGCATTGCTCACAGAAAAATTCCAACTCTGTTGTGGTTCAGAGTCTGAAATTTACCCTTTCAAATACTCCTCAAAGTTAGAATGTAGCACCAATAAACAAGGGAATTCTACAAAGCTTTCTTGGACCTTGAAGACCATTATGGATATATATAGTAGATTCCCAAAAAAGTCACCCCAGTGTACATATGAATGGAAGGACAGAATTCCTGTGTACATTGGAGATGTCCTTCCAATCCTTAAATAATACCCTCAATATTAGACAGCTCATAATCCAGGGAGGCAATGCCTGGTGTAGGGCTGAGTCTATAACTCAAAGTGGTATAACACATACTAGCATATTTGAACCCCAAATTTAATCCTTGATACCACAAAGTTTCCCAAACACAACCAGGAAGAGATCACATTAAAAAAAAAACAAAGTATCAAATAATGAAGCCAACAAATAGTACATGGCAAGGCATATGACTTATCCAGCTTTGTGATCAGCTCTGAATGGTCCCCAAGCATTTCTGAGTGCATCCCTGAGGGTCTCAAAGCATCATTTTGTGGTTCTAAGGACCAAGCATTACATGATGGCTCTGTATCCACAGCACTGAAGGTTTAGGGAAGCACTACATCCTTGGATTCAGCATCAAACCATTAGCTCAGTTGGCCCAGAATTGCTAGAAAGAGCCTCCAAACTTCCTGAGCACTGCTTGTAGAGATCCCTTCCCCACAACCATAATGAAATTTTTAAAAATTATGGGGCCAGAGAGATAGCATGGAGGTAAGTCGTTTGCCTTTCATGCGGAAGGACGGTGGTTCGAATTCCGGCATCCTATGAGGTCCCCCGAGCCTGCCAGGAGCGATTTCTGAGTGTAAAGCCAGGAATAACCCCTGAATGCTGCTGGGTGTGACCCAAAAACCAAAAAAAAAAAAAAATTAAATGTGATATTATTTAAAAAGAAACTGAAATACACCTGTACAATCAGAGTAGTAGAGAAACAGAACTTTAGAGATGCATATATCTGCAAATAGTTTGAAATTTGCTATTAATATAAATAAAGTCCATATATAATGTGGTTTGTTTTTTGTTTGTTTGTTTGTTTTGAAGCCATACTCAGCAGTGCACAGGGGTGACTCCTTACTCTGTGCTCAGAAATCACTCTGGGCAGTGCTCAGGTAGCCATGCAGTGCCAGAGATCAAACCCTTGCCTCCTGTATGCAAAGCATGCATACAGCTATTTGAGCAATCACTCCAACCCCCAACAACAATGTGATTTTTCTTTAGTTTTTGTTTTGTTTTGTTTTGGTTTTTTGGTGGTCTATACCTTGCATATCTTTTTGGCTTTTGATAATATACTAAAAATTAAAAACTCTTCTTTCCATTTTACTGAAAATTAACAGATTCCATTTTTAGCTTCTGGGATTTAACTAGATTTAATTGAAGAGGCATATATTATCAACAAGTATGTAAACCTTAGTATAAATGTTGAAATGTGGGGAGTATATGAATTACTGTAGGAATACTAAAAACAAAAGCCTGGATCCAGACATCCCTATTTCTAGAACCAAATGAGAATAAATATAGAGCAATGATGTTTGACACGAGCCTGGTGGATTCCTGGGGATTTTTTCAGGGCTGTAACAGTAGTGAGGAGTAAATCACCTAAGCTGAGATGCTGAGAAGACCATCCCATATTTCTGACAGCGCCAATGCAGAATCCCACTAGAAAAACCTTCTGGATTGTTGGTATTACTGGGCCCTCTAAATCAACTCGGCCCTCTAAATGGAGCCTTTCTAGAAACAGACTGGAAACATTACGGGGCCCTCTAAATCAACTTGGCCCTCTAAATGGAGCCTTTCTAGAAACAGACTGGAAACAGACCTTTTCCACATTATCCCAACTTCAGTGGGGAGCATGACTGAGCTGGAAAGGGCTTGCCATTGGAGATGAGTGTGAAGAACCAGTCTGGGTCAGGGTGTGCAGGAACTTGTGCTCTAGGGAGCAGGGAGTTGGAAAGGGAGTAAGACACAGTAATCCCACAGCAGAGTCAGACAGGGGGGAAAAGTCGAAGCTACAGAAGTCATTTTGTTGTTTATGTGACGTCAGCCATAAGACCAGAGAGTTGAACACAGGTGAGTAAACAAGGTCATAGGAGGAAGGATAGGGAGATGAAGTATTAAGAATGTTGGATGTAATGCTGAGAGAAGGCAGGGGTCTGATGGAGGGATGAAAGAAAGCAACAAGGAGGGGTTCTGACAAGAATTAGGCCTCCCCAGAGTTCTCAGGTTAGTTTTTGGGGACCGCACTGTGCAGCATTACTGGGGCAACTGTGTAGGAAAGAACATACAGCTAAAGCCAGGTGCTCTGACTCAGGATGCCATTTCCCCATTCCTGAGGATTAGCAGGGAATTTTAAAAGCAACCTTCTCCAGCCCTTAAGAAACTAGACTACAAATGCTTTGGGAAATAGATGATCATCATTACCTCTTTGTGTGCATGGTAATAATCATTTATAAACTACAGGTGTTAGCAGAAAGTGGTGGATAATGCTGTACTCTGCCAAAAATCCCAGTGTAAAGGAGATGGACAGTTTTCTTTGCACTTCTTACTTCATGACACCTTTACTTATTTTTTTCTTAGGGTGTATTTAAAGTATACAGGAGAAAAATTACATTCCTCTAAATCAATTTTAGTGCAAGACAGTGAGGGTCAGGAGATTATGCAGTGGTGAAGGCACATACTAGGCATATGGTCCAATTCTTGACACCACATGGTTCCTTGGGCAATACCGGGTATATCTAGAGGCCTCAGCACCAACAAACAGGATGACCAAGTTACTCCCATCTTGCAGGCCCACACAGCAAGATATCCTGAGGCCCTTGCATTGAGTCAATGGCCAAAAATCACTAATAGGTTTTGCAGCCTCCTGAGGCATCCCAAAAGAGCTCGTATAAGATAATGGGGCCAGATCAGTGACACAGCAGTAGGGCATTTGCCTTGTACATGCTAACCCAGGATGGACCTCGGTTTGATCCCCAGGTATTCCATATGGTCCCCCAAGCCAGAAGAGATTTCTGAGAACATAGCCAGGAGTAACCTGAGCGTCACTGGTGTGTCCCCAAAACCAAAATAAATAAATAAATAAATAAGATAATTACACACCTAACAAAATCAAAATGCATTTGTGGCAGATTAATCTAAGAGATCTTCTGGATATCTGTTTTTCACATAAGCTTTTTTAAAAGTTTTTGTCATTGAGATCATTTTTTATTAAATAATTTCTTTACTTAAACACCATGATTACAAACATAATTGTAGTTGGGTTTCAGTCATAATAAGAACACCCCCCATTCACCGTGAAACCTTCCCATCACCAATGCCCCATCATTGAGATAAATGTTAATTTGCATAGTGTGCCTTCCTGGGAGCCAGGAGCCTAGCAGGAGGAGGTTTGGTAGGCCCACGCCATGCCGGAGGCCTGCTTGGCCAGGCCTTGGGGGGGTGCGGGATTTGGGTAACCCCAGCACCCCTCGGCCACCTTGCTCCAGATCTCCAGGGCTTCCCCGGGCCACACGCCTGGGCAAGCCGGTGAGTTGGGTCCCTTGGTGGAGCTTGAAGGTACCCTAGGCCTTCCCCCACTATCCATGCGGCTCCTAAGGGAGGGTCTGGGTGGGGCTCTGAACTTCTGTTCTCCCAGCTTCTTGAAGGATCCCTCCTTCCTGGGAGCCGGGAGCCTAGCAGGAGGAGGTTTGGTAGGCCCACGCCATGCTGGAGGCCTGCTTGGCCAGGCCTAGGGGGGGTGCGGGATTTGGGTAACCCCAGCACCCCTCGGCCACCTTGCTCCAGATCTCCAGGGCTTCCCCAGGCCACACGCCTGGGCAAGCCGGTGAGTTGGGTCCCTTGGTGGAGCTTGAAGGTACCCTAGGCCTTCCCCCACTATCCATGCGGCTCCTTAGGGAGGGTCTGGGTGGGGCTCTGAACTTCTGTTCTCCCAGCTTCTTGAAGGATCTCTCCTTCCTGGGAGCCGGGAGCCTAGCAGGAGGAGGTTTGGTAGGCCCACGCCATGCCGGAGGCCTGCTTGGCCAGGCCTAGGGGGGGTGCGGGATTTGGGTAACCCCAGCACCCCTCGGCCACCTTGCTCCAGATCTCCAGGGCTTCCCCGGGCCACACGCCTGGGCAAGCCAGTGAGTTGGGTCCCTTGGTGGAGCTTGAAGGTACCCTAGGCCTTCCCCCACTATCCATGCGGCTCCTAAGGGAGGGTCTGGGTGGGGCTCTGAACTTCTGTTCTCCCAGCTTCTTGAAGGATCTCTCCTTCCTGGGAGCCGGGAGTCTAGCAGGAGGAGGTTTGGCTGGCACTGGTAATTTCTGTCCAGTCTACATTTTCAAGAAACACAAGAAACATTAATAGTACTCTCACAAGAAACATTAATAGTACTCACTATCATTGAATTATGTTTTTATGTATGCAGAATGTCCATTTTGTACTCTGCCCTTTTGCATACCCCTTCATAAGTTCATACTTCTCTTTAACTTCTTTAACTCCTATCATCATTACTCCTTTTTTACCCTTTCTAACTTAAGTACTGTTGAGTCCTAATTCACAGACCAAAGTGGTGCCCTAGAGTTAACACCTACCCAACTATTTTAAAAGGCATAAAAAGGACACATATCTTTTCAACATTTTATGGGTGTTTTCTTTGACGGCTATAACTTTTGCTAAATACTTTCTTATACAGTGATGATCCCGCCCCCATGTTTTTTATCTTCTCTTTGTGAACTGCTCAATATGGAATTTGGTGTGAAAGAATCCCTCAGTTTAATACTTATGTTTGAACCAAGTCATGGGTCTTGTTGGAAATGTTCTTATGCCCCCATATATCTGATAGCACCACGTGGCTTTATATCTTGTTTGCGTAGGCACACTAACATAGGAAAATACTATACATACCAATAAGTTCTTATCTAATAGAAATGGGAACACACAAATCTTGTAGTGCAATGAGACCTTACACCCTGAACATTGACATAAAGACCTGGCACAGGCCTCAGAAGAATGGGCATTCTCCATTTACCCCTTGATCTACAGAAGACATTTACAAAACATCCAAGGTTGTATATAACATCACCCGGAGGCATTCCTGTACCAGGGACGACCCTACAGCTGCTCTGACATCGATCTACTCAAAAGAGACATCCCTTAACACTGAGAAGACAACAAGAACAATGACCTGCTTACTGGACAGGGCTTGCTGTATTGCCCCTTTATGGTGAGGTTTGTCTATAACATCACCTGGAAGCAATCCTCTACCACGGAAGACCCTACCACTGCTCAGACATCGTCCTGCTCAAAAGAGACTTCCCTTAACACTGAGAAGACTTAACAACAACAACCTGCTTACAGGACAGGGCTTCCTGCATTCCCCTTTCATGGTGAGGTGAAATGAGAAGGCACTCCACATCATGACTTCAATGTAGGACATGCAGATTCCAGAATCTTTAATACAGAAACATGAGACCAACAACAGAGACTGTGTGATAAGTGTGTTGGCACTACGGACAATGTCTTGGAGCGAACGATAACTTTCCTGAGGCCTAGAGCTGGTCTTATGCCAGGAAACTTCAGGGGTAGGATCTCTTTGTATTTAGGCCAAGGCTATTCCTTTCCATGCCTCTCATATTTTGGTGGGCCTATGCAAACAACAATTGCCACTCTAACACCGTTTTTACTGTGCTCCTTTGACTCTAATCCTTAAAACACACCCACTTAAAATTTGAGGTTAACTTAAGCTAATATGCATGTACATGGAAATATAAAAAATACTATGCCTCTAATGTTTAAGGAGTTACGTAAGTTTGATGGCTTTAGATTGCCTTGTGTGCTGTTAAGAAATATTATAATGTGCTACAATCTGGGGACTTGAGGGAAAAAGTAATTGCACATGGATTCTGTTTTATTTATCTTAACTTTCTTTGGTGAAAGTTCAAAGTTAAGATATCAGCAAGGGGACTTCTTCAGATAATTATGTTATGGGTGATTGTCCTTCCACTGTAACTTTACCTTATCCTCTTTCTTTGCATCTTTTGTTCTCATAATTCATAATAAAAAAAAAAAGTGAAAAAAAATTTGCATAGTGTTGCTAAATAATTACTATACCTTCTCTATTGCCACTGTGTTCAAAATCTTCCACCACTATGTCTGTGTCACCTCTAGTTCACACCCTTCATCACCTCTCCCCTCACTGCTTAGTAATCTGTTTTGCATTCAAAGGCCAAAAATTTGTCCTCACTATTTATTGCCTCATATTTAATGTCTCTAGACTGCAGATGAGTGAGAACAATCAGTATTTGTTCTTCTGACTTACTTCACTTAATCTTCTCCAGTTTCATTCAAGTTACAGCAAACTGCAAGATTTTATCTTTACTTATAGCTGTTTACTAATCTAGTTACACAATGGATTCAAGTTGTATACTCAACTTCTTTATCCAGTCATTGGTAATTGGCCATTTGGGTTGTTTTCATGTCCTAGCTATTGTACTTAATGCTGCAGAGAACCTAGGTATACAGATACCTTTTAAAATGAATGGTTTTGCATTTTTGAGACAGATGCCAGGAAGTAGGATTGCAGGACCATCGGAAAGCTCTAGTCTTCTTTTCTTTTATTTAAAGAAAATGAATCACATAGTTGACATAATTGATCATAATACATTTGTTTCCAGATAAGTGAAAGAAAAACTATTAAAAAAAAACAAGAAAGAGGGGCCAGAGTGATAGCACAGCAGTAGAACGTTTGCCTTGCACACAGCCAACCCCGGACAAACTCCAGTTCAATTCCCGGCATCCCATATGGTTCCCCAAGCCTCCCAGGAGTGATTTCTGAGTGCAGAGTTAGGAGTAACCCCTGGGTTATTAGCTAGGAGTTAACCACTGAATGTGTGACCCCAAAACTAAAATGAAAACAAAAATAGAAATTAACATAAAAATAAAATGAAAGAGGGGGAAAGGGAAAAATAAAGAGTAGAGTAACAAGCACATTTGTGAAAATCATTGTCTCTCCAATAAAGTCATTAATATAATGGTAGAAGGTTTAGAAAGCTCTTGTTGTCAGCAGTCCATTCTGTTAAATTAGTGTGTTTTTATGGTGATAACAGCATTAAACAAATGAAGTTATCCAGAAAATCAAAGCACTAATACTGATACTATGACTTTCAGGGGCATTTGCTCAGCTGCCAGCCCTCCTGGAAGAAGAAAGATATGCAGGGAGGGTGCCTACACTTGCTCCAAAATGCCCTAGTGACATCAGCCTCAAAACTGGCATACCTGACATATGGTCAGATTAGTGTCCCTGCAGAGAATTGTAGAGTGTCAATGAGGAGGAAGGGCCATTGGGAAACAGTGAGTGTAGTGTGCGCAAGATGGTGGGTGAGATATACAAAAAAAATTTTAAGGCCAGATTTCAAAGATGATCTATACTTTGACTATTCAGACAAGGGTATTAAATACAGTGATGTGGGGCCAGAGTGATAACATAACAAGTAGGGCTTTTTTGCCTTGTACACAGCCAACCCAGAACCAACTCAGGTTTGATCCCCTGTATCCCATGTGGTCCCCCTATCCTGCCAAGAGCAATTTCTGAGCAAAGGGTATGGCCCAAAAACTGAAAAGAAAAATACACAGTGATGTCTGTATGAGGTTTCTGACTGGATGTCTCATGCTGGATGTTCTCTAAGTATTCTGGGGACTTCCTGCAACCCTTGATCTTGCTACTGATCTTTCCTGAAGCTTGCATTTAATAAGTAATAAGGCTTACTCTCCTTATAAAGCTGCATCTGAGTGAGGAGAAAGAAGTTTGCTTGTGAGTCTGTATATACTGGTCTTAGCATTCCAGACAAATCTGGCTCCCATGCACTTGTGCTGAAGCAGCCATCTGCCTGGGCTTTGGAGCATTGTCCCCCTGCACTCCTGAATTATTAGCTCATTTCTCCTGAGGAGGGGCCAAGAAGGGCTATTGAATGAAAAACGGCTGCATTCATCCCAGACTCAGTCACTCTGGGTCTGATTTTTCTGGCGCCAGAGCCCTAGAAATCCATTCCCTGTCATGCACCAGGACCCATCATTTCCACAGTGGGTAGCTGCTAGGGGCTTCTTTGTGGGCTGAGATTAATGACCCAAGCAGCTAGCTATCCAGAGAGAGAAGGTGAAATTGAACTCTGGGTAGATGCCTGACATTTTGGAACAAAGAGGAAGGGAAGGGGGTGAAAATTTTCTATGTATCCAGCAGCTTCTTAAATCAGGGATGGGCAAGACTGAGTTGGGTCTCAGCCAACTGGTGAACTGATTGGGGCTCCATTGTTTTATCTGCAGACAATCTGAATAAATCATGCCTCAAGATGTAAAAAGTGCCCTTTTGAATTACACATCAGTTTACTGGTCCTATGAAGTTTTAATTTTTTCCAAAAGGAAATTCATTTTATGTCCGTAGGGAAAGAAGTGATTTCATTGCTCTAGGATGAAGCACCCTACCCTGCCCAGGTGCTATTTCCTGAGAAGGAAATAGAGTATTTGGAAGTAAAATGACCTGAAGTAAGGGAAAGTAAGAGGGAATGAACTAATGAAACTAGTATCAGACTAAGGACAAAGCCTGAGTGAAGGCAGGATGTCTTTATTATTCATTCCTGATATTTGTGATATCATCGGCTAACATAGTTTCTAATTTCTGATAGTGTAATGAAAATGTCACTAAAAATAGCAATTATTGTTAAAAACTTGGGGAACATATCTAAAGGGAGTGCATATTTATATTAGAATCTGTATGAGCAGATAGGAAGTTAAGTGTTTTGTTTTTGTTTTTGTTTTTGTTTTGATTTTTGGACCACACCCGGTAATGCTCAGGGGTTACTCCTGGCTATGTGCTCAGAAGTTGCTCCTGGCTTGGGGGACCATATGGGACACCGGGGGATCGAACCGCGGTCCGTCCAAGGCTAGCGCAGGCAAGGCAGGCACCTTACCTTTAGCGCCACCGCCCGGCCCCAAGTGTTTTTATGATTGTTCTACACAACTAAAAATTAGGGGTTTTTTTTTAAGTCTGTTATTTTTTTAAACTTAGGTCCCATGTTGTATCTTCAGTGGTATTTCAAGTGATCATTGTGTTTACATTCCTTCTTCTTCTTTCCCTTATTCCTTTCCCATTTGAGACTCACCATTGCCTTAACATGGCATGCCAGCCACTAGAATGTTAGGAAGTAGATGGCAAACAATAAAGATTATGTCCTGATTTTCCCAAACATGTGGTGTTCCCAAGAATTAGATGACCATGTTATTTCAACTGTACCACATACATACACACAGAGTACCAACCAAAAATTAGCACACAAAAAAGGGAGGACCAATGAAGGAGTTCAGGGGGTGAAGTGTGTACAGTGTATGTGGCTGTCTCCTAGAAGGGCATATGGTCCCCCAAGCTGTGCCAGGAGTTGCCTTGAGTATAGAGCCTTGAGTAGTCCCTAAATGTTTCAGGGTGTGGCTCCAAACAATGACCCTCAAAAGAAACATGTAGTTAAGATCTTGGGGAATCTAATATGACTATAATTAAACATGTGTTATGGTGACATTAATATATAATATATATAATTAATATATGTATATAGTAATATATAATATACAATGTTAATAGTGTAATTTATAAACCATATATTTGAAATTTGCTAAACCAATAGATTTAAATTTTCTTACCACACTAAAAAAATGAGTTAAGGGGTGAAAGAGATAGCATGGAGGTAAGGCGTTTGTCTTGCATGCAGAAGGATGGTGGTTTGAATCCTGGCATCCCATATGGTCCCTCGAGCCTGACAGAAGCAATTTCTGAGCGTAGAGCCAGGAGGAACCCCAGAACACTGCTGGGTGTGACCCAAAAATAAAAAAAAAATTGATTATTATGATTGTGATAATTACCTCAACAAGATATTCATGTACAAGTCATCACATATATTATTTTTTTCAGTTGTATCTCAATAATGTTTGTGGGGTGGACCATACAATGTGCTATAAAACAATAAAAACTATCAAGGATGTCCTCCTAGCTAGAAATCAGCTAGAAATCAGCTCCCAATCACTGGACAATCATCTTTATATTGGGGGGAATTAGGAAATGTACTAGATAGTTTTGAAAAGTCTTTATAAAGAGGCATACTGATTTAAAAGGAATCTAGGTAGATTCTTTATGGTTTAATTAAAATAAGTATTTATTGAATGGCTGTTTTGTACTAGCTATAGAAGAGTGAGGCAGAGCTGCTGCCCTTGAGGGAAGGATTTTCATATAGTTAACTGCATCTTTTCTCTATCAGGCATGGTGTTAAATGCTGATGGAATTTGCAGGATATCAAGATAGCTCAATGGGAAAACTAAAAGTCCTTTAATGTGTCCAGAAGACTTTATAGAGGCTATGTCTCGCTGCTTGGTAGACCAAACACTGGGTTTTAGTTTTTCAGATGCCAAGAGTCGGCTTGGGGCTAGAGATAAAGTAAAACTATAAAACAGCAGGTAGCAAAGGATAGAAGGAGGGGTTGGTGGAAGCCTGTGGTCTCACTGAGGGTTTGAACTCTACCTTGAAGGGTGAGTGATGAGCCACTGAAAACTAATGGATGATTTTTACTATTGGAGATACTCTTGGATATTGCCTAGAAGACAGATAGGAAGCTAGAAAGTCTCCTAAAGACAGGTGGTAGTAGAGCTTATATAGCAATAGAAAATTGGCTTTCAGAAGAGTCTGATTCTTGAGGTTACCTATGGGGCTGGGGGCTGTTTCTCTATTGTTGGACTGAAGGGCACCAAGTCCCCAGGAGTCCTGGGAGCAGCCGTGACACGCAGACACCAGTCTTTCTGCAGTGAGCACAGTTCAGCCCAGTTAAGTGATCTAGGAATGAATGCAAAGACCTGAAATGAAGAGAAGGTGGAAAGAAAGGCATAAGTTAGTGAAAATTACCCCCCCCAAAAAAAAACTAGCTGTGGCTGGAGCATCCCTTGTATGCAGCCAATCCAAGTTCAATCCCCAGATAGGATGCCTCTGCCCAAGCACCATCAGCAATGATTGAGCCATTGAGCCCTGAGCATTGGGTGTGTCCCAATTTAAAAAAAATGAACAAGGGCCAGACCAGTGGTGCAAGGGGTAAGGCTTCTGCCTTGCCCGCACAAGCCTAGGACAGACCGCGGCTCGATCTCCGGGTGTCCCATATTTTGTAATTAATTATGTAAATAATTTTGTAACTCACCCCAAGCCAGGAATGATTTTTGAGCACATAACCAGGAGTAACCCCTGAGCATCACCGGGTGTGCCCCCCCCAAAAAAAATAAAGAACAAATAAACAACAGGATTTTACTTTTCAATAATTGGTGGACTTAGGGGAGAGGGGGCAGAAGCTGACTTTCCCATGCCTGGTCTAGATGGCTGTGATGAAAGCTGAATACCTTCTCTTGGATTAGGACTTTTCAGGAAGCTTCTGATAACCATAGCATCAGAAAATGGGTGCCCTAATGGTTTCTCTTTAATGATGTTTTATTGGTTGCACATAAGCCCTAGCTGGTTGTAGGCCTCATTGAGTTGTAACTATCCATCATCCACTATACTGGGAAGGGAAGGTGTGAAGGCATCTTACTTGAAACAAACTGCCCAACAAGAGCCTATCAGGCATTGTGATTATATATATGTGTGTGTATATATATATATATAAAATATGTATATATACATAGATGTATATACATATACATATATATGAATACATATACGTATATATAGTGACATATATATATCAGCCATTAGAATGGAATTTCTTCGACTAAATGATGAAAACTCAAAGAAGCAAATGGAGTCAGCTAAATAGCTATTTTCCTTGTCAAGAATTCAGGATCAGAGGCTACAAGCCAAGAAATGGAGCTAGGTAAAACAGAGCAGATGGAGAGGTTAAAATGAGTAGAGATGTGTAGGTGTAATCTCTGCATCAGAAACAGAGAGTATTCAAGCTGCCCACATCTGCCATAATTCTAGAAACAGCACGATCTCTTTTCCATCCCTCCCCCAGGAAACCTGTTGCCCAAGAATGGATCTCCATAAATTTTTTGTGTCATGTCATTAAAAAAAAAAAAAAAGACTTCTGGGAATAAGCATCTTTTATAACTCATGAACAGGATCTTGTTGGGGTCAAATAACAAAAAGATGATCAGAAATAGAACTGAGACCATGAAATAATATATAGAAATAGTATATAGATTAGGAACAATTTATTTTAAAGACATCTGCTTTGAAAGCAGATGGACTTGAGTTGCTAAAATATAAAATAGTGTTTGCTATGGATCCTTCACTAATGTTGGGGTACTTGTGTCAGAATTAAATGCAGCTTACAAGTGTATTTCGTATTTTTAAATTTTAAGAGTGATCCATTTCTTGGCATGGATCTATACTAGAGAGAGGTTTTATTCACCTAGTTAAGTCACAAGATAATCAAAACAAACCTTAGCCCTGAGATGAGTAATTTTAGAGTCTGTTATTCCAACTTTCTACTTAATGTAAATATTTTAATGTTTAGTTTGTTTTTATGAACATTTCATTTTATCTGTTGTTCTTTTGGCATACAGAATCATTTAATGAAAATTAACAACTATGTAATAGAAGTGTCAAGTTCAGAATATTAGGCGGAAAAAGGCCAGCAAAACATCCTAGAGAAGGACTAGTGTGGAATGTCTATAGAAAAATCAGCATGAGTAAGGGAAAATGGAGAAAGATTCTAATAGTCCATAACATTACTATCAGGGATTTGCAGTTTGATTGAAAGCATTTGCATTTTGATTGTGAAATAAATTCATATTACATTAGCACTACCACAGGACAGCTATTAACTGCAAAAAATAGAAATAAAACACAAAACAAAAACTATGTCTGAAAATTATCGAACTGTATAAAAAACGCAGATTGGGGAATGATGTCAAGACTTGGAGGAGAAAATGGAGGGGCTAAGGGATATAGAGAAGATGCAATATATTTCAGATATATGTTTTCACAGTGGGCAGTGGCATGAGTTGGAATGGTCCTGAGCTGGAATGGTTGACAATTCTGAAAATATCTCTATTGTCAGGCAGAAAGTTGAGGACAAAATTAGATCTCCTTCCATCAGAAAAACTCTCGTTCACTGATGGCTAGTGTCTCCACTATTCTTTCTTGTCAAATATCTCTCTGGGATACTATTCTGAGGTTGTCCTTGAGTACTTTGCCATTAAACTAAGAGATTTTACGTGACTTTATGGGATCAATAAAACATCAATGCTTTTAAAAATAAAAAAGACTTAGAAGAGAAAATGGTACAGATGAGTTTTCCATTAAAAATTTCACACTGGGGAGCATGAAAACCAGCATAACTTTGCAAAAGCCGGCTCCCTGTGTGTGACAACAAGCGGGGAAAATCCACGAAAGTACACCGGCCCAGTGGGGCCCAACTGTGAAAAACTGTGAGTTTGACCTGTATATGTCTGTCTACTGTCCTCTTGCGTGAAACTCTTGTGAGTGGGCAAAAAGAGGCTCCAGAAAACTCGCTCGCCCAGACGCCATTTTCAGGGAGGGACTACAGAGCATGAAAACCAGCATAACTTTGCAAAAGCCGGCTCCCTGTGTGTGACAACAAGCGGGGAAAATCTACGAAAGTACACCGGCCCAGTGGGGACCAACTGTGAAAAACTGTGAGTTTGACCTGTATATGTCTGTCTACTGTCCTCTTGCGTGAAACTCTTGTGAGTGGGGCAAAAAGAGGCTCCAGCGGAGCACGGCCGCGTAGCGAAGCGGAGCGGCCGTGCACTCTTTCTAAGGAAAGAACAACATTGCAACAAGAAGGAAAAATTACACTAAGAACAGTGCTATATCACAGAAGCAAACATTTCTCTCCGGACTGTCTTCTCTGTTGCATGCTCGGGCCTAAGATTTGACCCAGTGTGAGGCTTCATCCACGGAGGACTCCCCTCCCTTAGAGGCAAGTCAGCCCATCCAGAAAGGGAGGAGCCAGAGGAGTGTGCTGTCTGCATCATATAGACAATGAATACCACCACAACACGTAGAAAAACCCACAATACAAGTGTGACAATGGGGAAACAACACAGGCCAGCATCAGACATAGAGAATGAAGATGACAATTCTGAGGACCAGATAATGACCAACCAACTAATCAACCTCTCAGATAAGGACTTTAGACTAGCAATATGGAAGATGCTCAACGGACTCCAAGAAACCATGGATCGAGTTGAACAGAACACTAATAAGAACCAAGAAAATATGAAGACAGAAATCACAAAACTCCAAACTGAAATAACATGTCAACTAACAGGACTGAAAAAGTCAGTAAACGAAGTGAATGACAAAATGAATAAGCTCTGGGACAGGGTATCAGAAGCTGAGAATAGACTTGGTGCTGTGGAAGATGAGATACATAACAATTCCATACAGCAGGAGAGATTAGACAAAAAACTTAAAGCAAATGAGCAGACAATGGAAAAATTAGTCAAAGAATGGGAACAGATGAAAATAGAAGTCTATGATAAGATCAACAGAAACAACTTAAGAATCATTGGAGTCCCAGAGACCCAGGAAGAAAACTTCCAGGAAGATTCAATGGTCAAGAACATCATTAAAGAGAAACTTCCAGAGCTAAAGAATATATGTGATCAAATCCTGCATGCCCGAAGAGTACCAACCAAAAGAGACCCCAGAAAAACCACCCCAAGACACATCCTAGTCACAATGACAAATCCCACAGATAGAGACAGAATTCTGAAAACAGCAAGATCAAAAGGGGAAATCACGTTCAAGCAAGCTTCCCTGAGATTTACAGCAGACCTGTCACCAGAAACACTCAATGCCAGAAAGCAGTGGTGGGATATTGTGACAAGACTGAATGAAATGAATGCTTCACCCAGAATACTATACCCAGCAAAACTCACTTTCCGGTTTGACGGAAGAATACATGGCTTCACAGACAAAAAACAGCTCAGAAACTTCACAGACACAAAACCAGTCTTAAGAGAAAAACTGAAAGACCTAATCTAAGACAAGACTACCCAAAAGACACACCAAATTTTGAAATACAGATGGTGTTAAATCCCAGGACAATTCTTTCTCTCAACGTCAATGGACTAAATGCACCAGTTAAGAGACACAGAGTGGCTAAATGGATCAAAAAACTCAATTCAACCTTCTGCTGCCTACAAGAAACGCACCTGAATAGTCAGAACAAACATAGACTCAAAATAAAAGGCTGGAGAAAAATTATCCAAGCAAACAACACCCATAAAAAAGCTGGAGTGGCCATACTAATATCAGATAATGCAAACTTTATACTCAGAAAGGTTGTAAGGGACAAAGATGGACATTTTATATTAATCAAGGGGTACGTAGAGCAGGAAGAATTCACTCTCCTAAACATATATGCACCGAATGAGGGGCCAGCAAAATATTTAATACAACTGTTGACAAATCTGAAAAATAATATCAACAACAACACAATAATTGTGGGGGATCTTAACACGGCTTTGTCAACACTGGATAGGTCAACCAGACTGAAACCCAACAAGAATATACTAGACCTGAGGAGAGAAATGGAAGAAAGAGGCCTAGTGGATATATATAGGACACTCCATCTCCAGAAACCTGGATACACATTCTTCTCCAATGTACATGGGACATTCTCCAGGATAGACTACATGCTGGCACATAAAACATACCTCCATAAGATCAAGAGGATAGAAATTTTGCAGACTACCTTCGCTGACCACAAGGCTCTAAAATTATTTGTGAACTCCAAAGGGACTCAGAAGAAACACTTTAACACCTGGAAGTTAAACAGCCTCATGCTCAATAACCAGTGGGTCCGAGATGAAATCAAGGAGGAAATCAAAAGGTTCCTGGAAACAAATGACAATAAAGACACAAACTATCAGAACTTACGGGATACAGCAAAAGCAGTACTGAGAGGAAAATTTATAGCTTTGCAAGCACACATCAGGAAGGAAGAAGGAGCTTACCTGAGTAGCTTAATGACACAGCTAATAGAACTAGAAAATGCTCAACGAAAGGACCCAAGAATAGGAAGACAGAAGGAAATAACAAAGCTGAGAGCAGAAATCAACGAAGTGGAAACCCAAAAAACAATCCGAAAGATCAATGAAAGCAGAAGTTGGTTCTTTGAAAAAATAAACAAGATTGATAGACCACTGGCAAACCTAACAAAGAAAGAGAGAGAGAGAAACTTGATAACTCGTATCAGGAATGAAAAAGGAGAGATCACTACTGATATGACAGAGATTCAAAGGGTAATCAGAAACTACTTTGAAAAACTCTACGCCACTAAAAATGAGAACCTGGAAGAAATGGATAAATTCTTGGACTCTTATAATCTTCCACGGTTGAAGGAAGAGGATGTAGCATATCTAAACACCCCCATCACCATTGATGAAATTAAAACAGTAATCAAATGTCTGCCGAAAAACAAAAGCCCAGGTCCAGATGGATTCACTAATGAATTCTATCAAACTTTACAAGAGGAACTACAGCCAATCTTGGCAAGACTCTTTCATGAAATTGAACAAGCAGAAACACTTCCAAATAGCTTTTATGAAGCCAACATCACCTTGATACCTAAACCAGACAGAGATGCTACAAAAAAAGAAAATTACAGACCAATATCGCTGATGAATGCAGATGCAAAGATCCTCAACAAAATCCTGGCAAATAGGATTCAATGACTCGTTAAGAAGATCATCCACTACGATCAAGTAGGTTTCATCCCAGGAATGCAAGGCTGGTTTAACATCCGTAAATCTATCAACATAATACACAACATCAATAACAAGAAAAATAAAAACCACATGATCATATCAATAGATGCAGAGAAAGCATTTGATAAGGTCCAACACCCATTCTTGATCAAAACTCTCAGCAAGATGGGAATGGAGGGAACCTTTCTCAATATAGTGAAGGCCATCTACCACAAGCCAGTGGCAAACATTATCCTCAATGGAGAAAAACTAAAAGCCTTCCCTCTAAATTCTGGCACAAGACAAGGCTGTCCTCTCTCACCACTCCTATCCAACATAGCACTGGAAGTACTTGCTATAGCGATTAGGCAAGAAAAGGATATCAAGGGAATCCAGATAGGAAAGGAAGAAGTCAAGCTCTCACTGTTTGCAGATGACATGATACTCTACTTAGAAAACCCTAAAGACTCTATCAAAAAGCTTCTAGAAACAATAGACTCATATAGCAAGGTGGCAGGCTACAAAATTAACACACAAAAATCAATGGCCTTTCTATACACCAATAGTAATAAGGATGAAATTGACATTAAGAAAACAGCCCCATTCACAATAGTGCCACACAAACTCAAATATCTTGGAATCAACTTGACTAAATATGTGAAGGACCTATACAAGGAAAACTATAAAACTCTGCTCCAAGAAATAAGAGAGGACACACGGAAATGGAAACACATACCCTGCTCATGGATTGGCAGGATTAACATCATCAAAATGGCAATACTCCCCAAGGCATTATACAGATTTAATGCCATCCCTCTAAGATACCCATGACATTCTTCAAAGAAGTGGATCAGACACTTTTGAAATTCATTTGGAACAATAAACACCCTCGAATAGCTAAAGCAATCATTGGGAAAAAGAATATGGGAGGAATTACTTTCCCCAACTTTAAACTTTACTACAAAGCAATAGTTATCAAAACAGCATGGTATTGGAATAAGGACAGACCCTCAGATCAGTGGAATAGGCTTGAATACTCAGAAAATGCTCCCCAGACATACAATCACCTAATTTTTGATAAAGGAGCAGGAAATCCTAAATGGAGCAGGGAAAGCCTCTTCAACAAGTGGTGTTGGCACAATTGGATAGCCACTTGCAATAAATTGAACTTAGACCCCCAGCTAACATCATGTACGAAGGTAAAATCCAAATGGATTAAAGACCTCGACATCAGCCCCAAAACCATAAGATATATAGAACAGCACATAGGCAAAACACTCCAGGACATTACAGGCATCTTCAAGGAGGAAACTCCCCTCTCCAAGCAAGTGAAAGCAGAGATTAACAGATGGGAATATATTAAGCTGAGAAGCTTCTGCACCTCAAAGGAAATAGTGCCCAGGATACAAGAGCCACCCACTGAGTGGGAGAAACTATTCACCCAATACCCATCAGATAAGGGGCTAATCTCCAAAATATACAAGGCACTGACAGAACTTTACAAGAAAAAAACATCTAACCCCATCAAAAAATGGGGAGAAGAAATGAACAGACACTTTGACAAAGAAGAAATACACATGGCCAAAACACACATGAAAAAATGTTCCACATCACTAATCATCAGGGAGATGCAAATCAAAACAACGATGAGATACCACCTCACACCCCAGAGAATGGCACACATCACAAAGAATGAGAATAAACAGTGTTGGCGGGGATGTGGAGAGAAAGGAACTCTTATCCACTGCTGGTGGGAATGCCTTCTAGTTCAACCTTTATGGAAAGCAATATGGAGATTCCTCCAAAAACTGGAAATCGAGCTCCCATACGATCCAGCTATACCACTCCTAGGAATATACCCTAGGAACACAAAAATACAATACAAAAACCCCTTCCTTACACCTATATTCATTGCAGCACTATTTACCATAGCAAGACTCTGGAAACAACCAAGATGCCCTTCAACAGACGAATGGCTAAAGAAACTGTGGTACATATACACAATGGAATATTATGCAGCTGTCAGGAGAGATGAAGTCATGAAATTTTCCTATACATGGATGTACACGGAATCTATTATGCTGAGTGAAATAAGTCAGAGAGAGAGAGAAAACGCAGAATGGTCTCACTCATCTATGGATTTTAAGAAAAATGAAAGACACCCTTGTAATAATAATTTTCAGACATAAAAGAGAAAAGAGCTGGAAGTTCCAGCTCACCTCAGGAAGCTCACCACAAAGAGTGATGAGTTTAGTTAGGGAAATAACTACATTTTGAACTGTCCTAATAACGAGAATGTATGAGGAAAATGGAGAGCCTGTCTAGAGTACAGGCGGGGGTCGGGTGGGGAGGAGGGAGACTTGGGACATTGGTGATGGGAATGTTGCACTGGTGATGGGTGGTGTTCTTTACATGACTGAAACCCAAACACAATCATGTATGTAATTAAGGTGTTTAAATAAATTTAAAAAAATTTTCACACTGGGCCAAAGAGGTAGCATGGAGGTAAGGCGTTTGCCTTGCATGCAGAAGGATGATGGCTCAAATCCCAGCATCCCATATGGTCCCCGAGCCTGCCAGGAGCAATTTCTGAGTGTAGAGCTAGGAGTAACCCCTGAGTGCTGCCGGATGTGACCCAAAAACCAAAAAAAAAAATTCAAAAAGTTCATTCTGACAATGGAACTCATTCAGCAATAGAATGGTTGAAGCTACAGTTGAAAACACTAGAGAGAAATCTCAATGAGGTGAAGCAGGTTATTTTAATGCAGGAGCCCTGAGTTTGATCCCTCAGCATGGCATGATACTACCAAGCACTGCCAGGAGCAATTCCCAAGCAGAAAGAGAGGAATATCCCTTCTAGAACTGCTGCATATGATCAAAGATCAATAAAGGAAAGAAGGGAGAGAATGAGAGAGAGAGTGTTTCTCTCCCTAGAAGAATAGAGTTTGAGAAAGCAACTGAAAATTTAAAGAAGTGTTTCAGTAAATAAAGTGTTAGGAAGCAAGACTGGTGTGAAGATTATGACTTTGTCTATCAACTCTGTCTCAATATATTACTGACCCTTAAATTACATACACTGGTCACAATAAAAAGGACTCAACAAAGATCAAAGCACTGAACAGAAATTTGAATATTGCACAAGAGACAAGCTTTGCTGGGTTAATTCAACTAAGTTAAAACCTAAAACAAATAAAAAGCATTTTTTCAAAGAAATAGAATAGAAACCAGTGATGCAGAAAGACTATATAAAAATATCTTGAATATAATCCAAAATTGCTCAACTAAAGAAGAATCAGGATATTTCCCATTCTCAAAAGAAAATTAATATAGACTAGCTCTGATTTGAGCCAAATGTTTAATTGAGCAAAATAATACCAAACATCTATTCTAACTACATCCAATGATAGACTAGAAAATATGCTTATAAATCAACATATGTAAAATCTTAGCAGAGAAAACAAAAGAACCAAATATAAACTTTAGAAATGATCAGCTAGAGAAATAGCTCAACAGACTGAGTTTGCTTTGCCTACAGAAGGTCTGGATTCAATCCCAGGTACCTCATGGCTCACTGAACACTACAAAGAATGACCTCTGAGCATAAAGTTGGGAGTATTTTCTCACCACTGTGTGTAGCCCAGAAGCAAAAAAAAAAAAGAAAACTAAAAAACTATAATATATAAAATTTTAAATTCTCTGAATTTAACAGAATGGGAATAACAAGAGTCAGTAAACTTGAAAATAAAGAGTTCATATTTTCTCTTCCTCTCCCACATTTTGTTTTCTGGTTACTCCTTTCAAGTGTGGTTTCTAAAAATAAGTCTCTCCAAAATTTTGTGAAGGACCAGTTTAGAGTTACTCTAATTATTGTTCTTCTGAAGATCTTACTACTCTTTCAAATCTAAGATAGATCAAGATAGACTAAGATGATGTACCGATAGCAACCTATATGTCAAGTTGCTCACACCTTTCTGGTCTATAGAGTTTCTGTGGTGAGATCTATGGACCATCTTACAGAAGGGAAACCCTTCTATGTGGGTCTGCTTTTTCTCTCGCTGCTTCAGGAATCTCTATATCTTTGAATTTTGATACCTTCAATTATAATTTTGTTCCTGGTTGTGTATCTGTTTGGTTGTAAACTCTTTGAGCTTTCTAGATCTGGATGTCTGTCTTCTCACCTTGGGTGAGTTCTCAGATCTTCAAATAAGAATTCTGCCCCTTTCGTGTTCTCTCCTTTTCTGAAAACACTGTGAAGTGATTTTTTTTTCTCTTGATGCTGTTCTATGTACTCTTATGTTATCTTTATTGTTTTTGAATAGTTTCTACATCTTTACTGTTGAACTCAATAATTCCATTTTTTACTTTTTCCATTCTGTTTTGAGACCAGATCCTTTTGTAATTTTTAGTTCAACTACTGTATTCTTTGCCTCCAGATTCCTGTGTGGACTTTTACATACTTCTCTTTTTTTTTATTTTTAAGTTCTCTTACCTTGGTCTTCCCTTTTCCATGAACATCATCAACACTGTACTTTGAAGTCTTCTTTAGGTACTTTGACTAGCTCTTCTGTGTTACGAATTCTTTCCAGGCTGCATCCTAGGCCAACTGGTGTGAGTGATAAAATCCTCTCTCTCTATGGCATCAGTTGCACTGTAGGGGCTGAGCAGGGAAAGGGGGTCAGTATTCATGCAGACCTGGGTGGTAATCAGGGATTTGAAATAGCAACTACTTGAGGGCAACTGTACATCATGTAGGAGAGCACCTAAACCACACTAGGAGTTCAGAACAACCAATACCTTGTATCCCCCGGACTGCAGTGGTCACACAGACTTTAACAGTGGCTAGAGAAACAGTGTTAGGTGTGTTTAAGAGGAGACAGGAATCTCAATCTCAACTGGTGGCAGAGCACACACAATGCTGACAAGGAGCAGGGTCTGGCTGGCAGTTAGTGGGCCCCCTGGGTAGTCAATTGGGCTTTGGACTCTGCAGGGTGTTTTCTGTCTGTTGGGTGTGGAATGCTTATGAGCAGCCAGATGTGAGTTGGCTGGGCCAGGTCTGTTTTAGAAACATCTTCCCCATTGCAGCGCATTGCTCCAGCATAGACCTTTTTCCTTGGAGAATGTATCTTTCTAGTTATTTAAGTTTCCATTCTAGCTCAATGTGTCCTTTTGTCCACTTGTCATAGAAACTTTGTTCTTTGAGATTTGGGGTCAGTTTGTCTATATTAATTTAAAACTGGGTGTCAATTTGCTGTGACACATGTTGAGGAAAGCATGAGATTTCCCTTACAGCCCTTTAAGTCCCAATCCCAATGTTTCTTCTTGTGTTATTTCTGGGCTATCCCCAGCAGTGCTCATTGTTTTCTCCTGGCTATGCACCCGAGGAATCATTCCTGGTGTGTTCAGGGAACCATATGGGATGCCAAGAATCAACCCTAGGTCAGCTGCATGCAAGGAAAATGCCTTATCTGCTGTACTATAGATCCAGTCACAATATTTCATTTTGCTTATACAAATGAAATATGGTTGATTAGTTATTCAGTTGGAGATGCCTACTTATATAAGAATTTATATATGAATATGAATCTACAAATATCAGCATGTTATTTCCAATAAATGTTTTGTATGTAAAAAATATTTGATAAAATTTTAATTGACCTAGAGCCAGGGAGATAATTCAAAGGGTTTGAGTTCATACTTTGCATGTGAGACTTCTAGGTTCTAATTCCCTGAGCATCATTAGGTATAGCCCCAAAACTAAATTTAACCAGCCAACATTATTATAGATTCAATAGTATATTATTGTCTTTCCACCAAAGAAAATTCAAAAGAACTTTGTTTAAAACAGATACACATACATTCGCCATCAGATTTTCTTAAACCCTCAAATTCATGATTTCTCTCAGTAGAGTTTCGAAAGCACTATGCCTAAATTGATCTTACTTGCTGGCACTACAACCCTTTCTGGAAAAGTCCTCAAATTTGCTTTTGTACATTTGGGACACCCACAAAATATATTGCAGAAAGAAGAATCAGGAAAAATAAGTCCATTCTTAAATTTTAAAAGTCACCAGGTAATTTGCTTCCTGAAAAGCATGAATTGGGTCACAAGTCAGATCCAGAAAGTTTAATAAATTCCCTTCACTATAGACTCTGGCTGTGTGCATCCTACATATAGGAGCAAAGCTTAGAGACAAAACCCATAGGAAAAAGGAAATCATTGCTTTGTCTTACTCTGGGAGACAGATGACTCCCATGCACTTAATTGGAATATAACACTAGAACTATCTCCTGGATGAGTATGTTTCCATTGACTTGGCCCTTCCTTCCTGAAGGTGTAATTGTGAACTATAAGCAGAGCCCTGCTACTTTATGTGTTACTGTGTTTAAGGTTAAAATGGAAGTTGAGTATAGGGCAATTATATAATTTATGATAATTATTAGGCTTAGGGCTAGTCTAGGGTCAAGAAATATAGTTTTAGGAATAGAGTTAGAATTAAGTTAGGGATTGTATAAAGAATAGTTACTTGGTTTGGCTATGTTTCCAGTTAAAATGAAAGTTTAAGTAATAGGTTATTGTTAACCTAATGCAAATTGGTAGGATTAGACATTGGCTAGGGTCCAGGGTAGTATAAATTGGGGTTAGGATTAAGGGTAGGGGTACAGGTAGGGATGTGTCAGGGTTAGGTGTGGTTTGTTTGTTTGTTTGATTTTTGCTGTATTTAAATTTTAAAACTCAAGTTAATTATAAAATTATTGTTAGATTTTCACTAATGGGTAAGTTTTGGCTAGAATTTCAATTAGAGTAGTATCAGTTTAGGTTAGTACTAGGCTTAGTGCTAGAGTCAGGATTGGAGTTTAGTAGGAGTTAGGTTTTTGTGAAGTTTGGCTCACAAAATTAAATCAAAATTAAACATTTCCATTGTTAAATTTAGGCCAGGTAGAATTTTTAGGTACTGTCTAGGGTCAAAATTAGTATAGGCTATGTTTAGTATTTAGATTAGTGCAGGGTTAGGCTTAGGATTTCGTAGTGTCAGGTGAGGTTGGCTGTATTCAAGGTTAAAAATGCAAGTATAGGGTGATTGTTTTAGACTAAATTTTATATAGGCCAGGATAGGGTTAGGCTTAGTATTGGGTTAGGATTAGGATTTGGGTTAGAATTAGGTTTAGGGTTGGGTACTATGAACGATTAGGTCTTAGGTTTGACTGATTCTTTTTTTTTTTTTTTTTTTTTTTTTTTTGGTTTTTTTTTTTGGGTCACACCTGGCAGTGCTCAGGGGTTATTCCTGGCTCCAGGCTCAGAAATTGCTCCTGGCAGGCACAGGGGACCATATGGGACGCCGGGATTCGAACTGATGACCTTCTGCATGAAAGGCAAACGCCTTACCTCCATGCTATCTCTCCGGCCCCCAGGTTTGACTGATTCTTATGAGAAAAATTAAAGTTAAGTCTAGGGAAATTCTTAAAATTTTGGCTAGTTGTTAGATTTAACCCTAACTAGTTTAAATTTGGTATTGTGTTACAGTTAGTACTAAGGTTAGGGTTAGAATTAGGATTTTGATTAAGTGTTACATTCTTTTTTTTTTTTTCAAATTTAAAATGCAAATTATGTATATGGTGATTAATTTTGGCTAATTAGTAGATTTAGGCCTAGATTGAGGTCAGGGTTTGTGTAGTCATGGTGCATTTTATCTCAAGTCTGGTAAGTGGCCTTGATTATCATGCAAGACACAGAGTACTCTTCTTAGTGCCACAGTGCAGTATCTGCTTTCACGAACACTCCAACTCACGTCTTTCCTTGCCTGGAATTTACATTTTGTGTAGATAAATCCCTCAGTATGACATTTTAATGGGTTTTTCTAACAGAGTCCAAAAATCAATTAGAACTGTTGCCCACACATGAATTTTTTTTTTTTTGAAGACCACAAAAGGCAGGGTCTCATTTAAAAAGAATCCATTTTACTAAGTGCAGATGAGTATTCTAAAGTAAAAACCCACTCTCGCAGTTGCATATGGCTGGAGTTCACAGTCCATGTTGCATTTTCCTACTTTTTGATGCTTGTGGTTTAGGTTTCGTGTCACTTGAAAACTCAGATTGAATGAATCTTGAAGTGGAGCTTTGGAGGGGGTCCTGAGTATGCATGGCTGAATAGTTCCAGCGATCACTATTCGGCCCCTTCATTCTTTAGTTCTTTTGTAATCCAGATCATGGCATTTTGATTTTCCCAAGTATCTGCAGGAGCATTTGTCAAGGCTCTCAGTTGATTTATCACACATTCGATCCACAGGGATCATCCATCTGTCTTAAATAAATGTATGCATGCACATGCATGAAAACACACATTCACACATGTATGTACAGTAAAAGGGGACTAATGTTGAGCCCTCTTCTGGGATTCTTTCTACTACTTTGGGCTTTCTCTCTCCCCAGGTCTCAAAATTTTAAGAAAATAATTAGGAATCGGGCATGGCACAATTAGGTTCTGCTGATCTCATCTATATATTAACACTGATTTATGTTGTAATTCTAACTTTTCTGTTAAAAATATAAGAATCTGTCCTCTTTGTTCATGAAGTCAAATGAGAAAAAAAAAGCTCTCCCCCATTCTTGAGAGAACATTTGAAAGAGAGAGAGAGACAGAAAGAATGCGAGAAAGGCCTCTACCTTCTCTCTCTGCTCACCACACTTTCTTCATCATAACTTGTTTTAGTTTGTAACTACTATTTATGACTTCTATTAAAAATTCTACCTCCTCTATTGGGCTTTAACTTCTTAAGGTCATAATCAAGTCATATGTTGGTGAGTGTGAAACAAATTGTACCATACCCACCCAATGGGCTATTCCTTGTTATGTAACAGTGTACACAATTACATTATACTACATTTAAAAAGCCAGATTGTGGGGCCAGAGCTATAGCATAGCAGATATTTGCCTTACAAGCATCTATGCCAGGTTTGATCCACGGCATCCCATATGGTCCTCCAAGTCTGGTAAAAGTGATTTCTGAGTGGAAAACCAAGAGTAATCCCTGACTACTGCCAGACACTGCTGGGTATGGCCCAAAAACCAAAAAAGAAAACAAAAGACCAGAGTGATAGCGTGGAGTTAAGGCTTCTTGATTTGTATGGGACTGGCCAAAGTTTGAGTCTCAAACAACACATATGATCCCCTGAGCAATGGTAGGGATCACTTTTGAACACAGAGCCAGGAATAGCCCTTGAACATCATCTTGTATAGCCAAAACTATGCACTCATGAGCCACCTCTCTCCCTTACTTTATATCAACCTGTCTCTGACTTACTTTCAGCCTTTTCAGGCACTGCCCTGGAACAGCAAGAGCTTCATAGAGGGCTGTTTTGTTTCATGAATGGTGTTCTTCCGTGGCTGACAAGAGTTAGTCCAGATGATCTCTTTCTCATCTTCTCTCCCCTCTCTTTCCCTCCACTCACTCACTCACTTACTGTTTTCTTCTCCTTTTCCAGGATGGAGCTTCAGTATGGGCTCAGCTTACCAGTTCCACAGTTGGCGTGTGTTCGTGATCGTCTGTGCACTTCCCTGTGTCTGCTCAGTGGTGGCCCTCACGTTCATGCCTGAGAGCCCACGCTTCTTGTTAGAGGTGATGTTTGCTACTATGGATACTCATGGTGGCCCATACATTGGAAAGAGACCCCTGCTAATTCTAGCAAAGTTTCTTCACATCTCTAGGAGATAAATTTTACCTTCCTAGTATAAAATTAGGGAGGGTTTGGTTTCATGAAGACATGCCTTAAACAAGCAAGGTGGTGACCAGAGAGATAGTACATGGATAAGGCTCTTGCCTTTCCATACAGCCAACTCTGACTTGATCCCCAGTACTTCATAGGGTTCCCTGAGCACCATTAGGAGTGAGCACAAAACCAGGAATCCTTTGAAGAACTGTGTATAGTCCCAAAACCTAAAAAAAATAAAACTAAAGCAGAAGCATGTGAAAGTACTTCATATGCTCCTCATAGCCAGAAAGAGAGCAATTTGTGGATAGAATTTTTTTCATCTAAAGGTGCTGTTTCTAATAGCAGGCACATTTATTAAATTGCTAGTGTTCTCATTATGTTCAGATATTCCAATGGAAGGTACCTAAAAGAATCTTCAACAGTTGTACCGCATTTGATTAGACAATACAAGATAGTAACTGGGAAATGTAAGTGGTTTTTATTTTTTTTTTTTTTTGGTTTTTTTTTTTAAATGTAAGTGTTTTTACCACCTAGAACCTCTCTGATTTTCCACGTTTCTTAGGTTGGAAAACATGATGAAGCGTGGATGATTCTGAAATTAATTCATGATACAAACATGAGAGCACGAGGTCAGCCTGAGAAGGTCTTCACAGTAAGTACTAATCCTTGATCCCTAACAAATGTTCTAGGTCAGGAGACAGATCCCTGTTTAAAATTTCTACATTATTCTAGTGAGGAAGCCACTTTAACTTTATGAAAAGGAGATGCATGAAATTCTTTAATAGGAATAATATTTTGATTATTGGTTTTGTTGTTTTATTTTTAATATTTTGGCATATGCAATATGAACAACTCTAAAAGTGCTTGATTGGTTGGTACCTTTCAGTCATAAGGAAGACATAAATAAGATTATTGTTTTGTTTTGTTGGTTTTTTTTTTTTTTTTGGTTTTGGGGGTCATACCCGGCGCTGCTCAGGGGTTACTCCTGGCTGTCTGCTCAGAAATAGCTCCTGGCAGGCACCGGGGACCATATGGGACACCGGGATTCGAACCAACCACCTTTGGTCCTGGATGGGCTGCTTGCAAGGCAAACGCCACTGTGCTATCTCTCCGGGCCCTAAAGATTATTGTTTTATATAAATATCAATAATAGTCTTCATAAATGTGAAAAAATTTGATTGTAAACCCCACTGAAATCTTTTTCGCGCAGTTTAGTAAAGTAAAGATACTCTTTAGTCTGGCCTCCATACAAATTTTCAAATTTCTCAATTATTTTTATTAATTATTATTCCTAAAAAATATTTTACAGAGGTTCAGGGATAGTCCTGGGATAAGGTGCTTGGCTGGCATGTGCTTTGACTCAGGTTCAGAACTACATGCTCTCACTAGAGATCTCCCTAGAGATTTTGCTAGAGACACATGCCCATCACCAGGGAGGCCCTGATGGTCCCCTAGCAAAGCAGGGCCAGAACTACACTGCATCTCAGGCCTTGACACTGAACTTTCAGACTAGTTAGTTATGTCTGTCTTGAAAAGAGGCCTCTGAGCACCTTTTGGAAGTTCCCTACCCAATGCTTTCCAGTGTAATTGGAGAAAAATAAATAAATAATGATATCCTTCCACCATAAACAGAGTTGAACATAGATTTTTCTTCAGTATTAAGGATCAAGTTGAGAAATCAAGATACAATCTAGCCACACCCCACAACTGGACACAGTGAAACTGAGACCAGCACAAAGAGATGAGTGAGGCCACTCTGCTCCACTCTGCAGCTGCACATTTCTTCTAGTCGATGAACTCCAACACAACATGTATAAAACACCACATTGCAAAGGGAAAAATGGAAAAACAATGTAGAACTTCACCATGCTTAGAGATGTAAAATGGTAACTCTGAAGAGTCAATCCCAGCCAGTACCAGCCTCTCTATTAGGACCTCTCTAATATTGCCTCTCTAATAGGACTTTAGAGAAAAAATGTGGAGAATATTCAAAGAAAGCATGGAACAAATTGAACTAACCACAATTAAAACTAAAGATGATATAAAAGTAGAAATGAGAAAACTAAACTGAAATAATGGCTGAAAATGTGGTAGGTGAAAATAAAAACTCATGGAATTCTTGCCAGCAGAGTAATGGCTGCTAGGACAAAATCAGTGAGATGGAAGATGAGCTGCATAACGCCTCCATACAACAGAAGAGGCTGGAAGAAGAGGCTAGTAAAGAGTCTTAAAATAAATGCAGAGATGAGAAAAATACTCAAAGAAAATGAACAAAAAACAATAGAACTCTGAGGTAAATTAAATAGAAACAACTTAAGAATCATTGGAGTCCCAGAGACACAGGAAGAAAACTGCCATGAGGGCTGGAAAGATAGAACAGCAGTAGGGTGTTTGCCTTGCACACCACAAACCCAGGATGGACCTGGATTTAATTCCCGGCATCCCATATGGTCCCCTGAGCCTGCCAGGAGTGATTTCTGAGCACAGAGCCAGGAGTAGCCCCTGAGCACTGCTGGGTGTCACCCAAACCTCCCCCCCCCACAAAAAAAGAAAAGAAAACCGCCATGAAGAAATAATAGTCAAGAACATTATCACTAAGAAGTTCCCAGAGCTAAAGAATGCATGCAGCCATATCCTGCATGCCCAAAGAGTACCAGCTAAAAGATATCCAAAGAAAAACACCCCAAGGGGCATCTTAGTCACAATGATGAAAACCACAGATAGGAATAGAATACTGAAAGCAGCAAGATCAAAAAGGGAAAATTACATACAAAGAAGCATCCTTAATATTTACAGCGTATTTATCACAAGCAATTTGCAATGCCTGAAGGCAGTGGTGGAATATAGTGACAACTCAACGAAATGAATGCTTCACCAAGAATATATCATCCAGCCATACTTTCATTCAGGTTTGAAGAAGGATATACAGCTTCACAGATAAATAACATCTCAGAAACCTTTCAAACTCAAAACCAACCTTAAAAGAAGAATTGGAGGGGACAGAGAGATGGCATGGAGGTATGGCATTTGCCTTGCATGCAGGATGGTGGTTCAAATCATGGCATCTCATATGGTCCCCCGCGTCTGCCCGAAGCAATTTCTGAGTATAGAGCCAGGAGTAACCCTTGAGTGCTGCTGGGTGTGACCCAAAAAACAAAACAAAAAACAAAAAACAAACAAAAAAAAGAACTAAACTTTAAAAAGAAGTTTGGTTGGGTTTTTTTTTTTTTTTGGTTTTTGGGTTATAACCAGCAGTGCTCAGGGGGGTTACTCCTGTCTCTACGCTCAGAAATCGCTCCTGGCAGGTTCGGGAGACCATATGGGATACCTGGATTCGAACCTCCGTCCTTCTACATGCAAGGCAAATGCCTTACCTCCATGCTATCTCTCCAGCCCCAAGAAGAAGTTTTTAAGGCAAGTCAGACCCAAAAAACGCACTAAACCCCTACTGAGAGATGACATTTAATACTATGACAATCATCTCTCTCAACACCAATGGACTAAATGCATGAGTTAAGAGACACAAAGTGGCTAAATGGATCCAAAAATTAAATTAACATTTGATGCAAGCAAGAAATGCAACTGAATTGTCAGACCAAACAGACTCAAAGTCAAAGGTTAGAGGACAATCATTTAAGCAAACAACTCCCTTAAAAAGGTTGAGGTAGCCATACAACAGGTAACAAAGATGTTAGGCTTAAAAAGGTTATAAGAGACAAAGATGGACATTTCTTAATGATCAAGGAATATATACAACAGGAAGAAATCCACAAGCCAGTGGCAAATATTATCCTCAATGGAGAAAAACTGAAAGCCTTCCCTCTAAATTCTGGCACAAGACAAGGCTGTCCTCTCTCACCACTCCTATTCAACATAGCACTGGAAGTACTTGCTATAGCAATTAGGCAAGAAAAAGATATCAAGGGAATCCAGATAGGAAAGGAAGAAGTCAAGCTCTCACTGATTGCAGATGACATGATGCTCTACTTAGAAAACCCTAAAGACTCTACCAAAAAGCTTCTAGAAACAATAGACTCATATAGCAAGGTGGCAGGCTACAAAATTAACACACAAAAATCAATGGCCTTTCTATACACCAATAGTAATAAGGAAGAAATGGACATTAAGAAAACAACCCCATTCACAATAGTGCCACACAAACTCAAATATCTTGGAATCAACTTGACTAAAAAAGTGAAGGACCTATACAAAGAAAACTATAAAAGTCTGCTCCAAGAAATAAGAGAGGACACGCGGAAATGGAAACACATACCCTGCTTATGGATTGGCAGGATTAACATCATCAAAATGGCAATACTCCCCAAGGCATTATACAGATTCAACGCTATCCCTCTAAAGATACCTATGACATTCTTCAAAGAAGTGGATCAGGCACTGTTGAAATTTGTTTGGAACAATAAACACCCTAGAATAGCTAAAGCAATCATTGGGAAAAAGAATATGGGAGGAATTACTTTCCCCAACTTTAAACTTTACTACAAAGCAATAGTTATCAAAACAGCATGGTATTGGAATAAGGACAGACCCTCAGATCAGTGGAATAGGCTTGAATACTCAGAAAATGCTCCCCAGACATACAATCACCTAATTTTTGATAAAGGAGCAGGAAATCCTAAATGGAGCAAGGAAAGCCTCTTCAACAAGTGGTGTTGGCACAATTGGATAGCCACTTGCAAAAAATTGAACTTAGACCCCCAGCTAACATCATGTACGAAGGTAAAATCCAAATGGATTAAAGACCTCGATATCAGACCCCAAACCATAAGATATATAGAACAACACATAGGCAAAACTCTCCAGGACATTGAGACTACAGGCATCTTCAAGGAGGAAACTGCACTCTCCAAGCAAGTGAAAGCAGAGATTAACAGATGGGAATATATTAAGTTGAGAAGCTTCTGCACCTCAAAGGAAATAGTGCCCAGGATACAAGAGCCACCCACTGAGTGGGAGAATCTATTCACCCAATACCCATCAGACAAGGGGCTAATCTCCAAAATATACAAGGCACTGACAGAAATTTACAAGAAAAAAACATCTAATCCCATCAAAAAATGGGGAGAAGAAATGAACAGACACTTTGACAAAGAAGAAATACAAATGGACAAAAGACACATGAAGAAATGCTCCACATCACTAATCATCAGGGAGATGCAAATCAAAACAACAATGAGATACCACCTCACACCCCAGAGAATGGCACACATCACAAAGAATGAGAACAAACAGTGCTGGCGGGGATGTGGAGAGAAAGGAACCCTTATCCACTGCTGGTGGGAATGCCGTCTAGTTCAACCTTTATGGAAAGCAATATGGAGATTCCTCCAAAAACTGGAAATCGAGCTCCCATACGACCCAGCTATACCACTCCTAGGAATATACCCTAAGAACACAAAAATACAATACAAAAACCCCTTCCTTACACCTATATTCATTGCAGCACTATTTACCATAGCAAGACTCTGGAAACAACCAAGATGCCCTTCAACAGACGAATGGCTAAAGAAACTGTGGTACATATACACAATGGAATATTATGCAGCTGTCAGGAGAGATGAAGTCATGAAATTTTCCTATACATGGATGTACACAGAATCTATTATGCTGAGTGAAATAAGTCAGAGAGAGAGAGAAAAACGCAGAATGGTCTCACTCATCTATGGGTTTTAAGAAAAATGAAAGACATTCTTGCAATAATAAATTTCAGACACAAAAGAGAAAAGAGCTGGAAGTTCCAGCTCCCCTCAGGAAGCTCACCACAAAGAGTGATGAGTTTAGTTAGAGAAATAACTACATTTTGAACTGTCCTATTATTGAGAATGTATGAGGGAAAGGTAGAGCCTGATTAGAGTACAGGCAGGGGTTGGGTGGGGAGGAGGGAGATTTGGGACTTGGGTGATGGGAATGTTGCACTGGTGATGGGTGGTGTTCCTTTTATGACCGAAACCCAAACACAATCATGTATGTAATCAAGGTGTTTAAATAAAAAAAAAGGAAGAAATCACACTCCTAAACATATATACAACCAATGAAGGGCCAGAAAAATATATAAAACTATTTTTGATATATTTGAAGAAAGACATCAATAGCAACACAATAATAGTGGAAGACTTTAACATTGTCATGTAATTCCTAGACAGGTCAACCAGACTAAAACTTAACAAGGATATACTATCTCTGAAAGAAGAAATGGAAGAGAGTGGCTTGGTTGGCTGGTAGGTAGGTAGATAGATAGATAGATAGATAGATAGATAGATAGATAGATAGATAGATAGATAGATAGATAGATATAGAGATATAGAGATATATAGGGCTCTCCTTCCCCAGAAATCTGGATACAAATTCTTCTACAATGCACATGAAACATTCTCCAAGATAGACCACATGCTGGGTCATAAGACAACAGAATAAGAATTTGTATCCACTATCTTCTCAGATCATGATGAACTCAGACCTCTCTTTAGCACCATGTGCAAAGGTCGGATCAAAATTGATTAAAACTATTGATATCTGACCTGAAACTATGAAGTACATAGAAGAAAACATAGGCAAAATATGCCCATGAATTTGAGACAAAAGGAATCTTCAAAAAGAAAACACCACTGCTCAACCAAATGGAAGCAGAGATAAACAAATGGGATGACATTCAACTGAGAGGCTGCATCAAAATCAGCCTGAATCGCTGAAGAGTGATGCTGGCTACAGCTGCCGTCTCTGCAAGCGGGGCAAAATTTGGAAGTGTAGCTCTTTGCCGCTTTGGCTGTGCATCTGCCGCTGCAGTTTCCCCCGACCCCCCCACCGGGTGTGTCTGAATGTAGAGTTCAAAAGTGATTTAAACTAAAAGTCCAGTCTGAAAATTTCAAAGTCAAAGTGCAAATTCAAGCCAAAGGTCATTCTGAGAAAATCAGTCTGCTTTCAATACAGTCTTTTTTTTGTTAGGCCACCAGATGTAGTCTTTCAGCCCTTAGAATGGGTTTAGATGGTGGAGATGGAGATGGAGATGGAGGCCTTTGTCTTTAGGCCCCGGCCATGTGGCTCCATCCTCCTTTAACCTGCTGGTCATCATCTTCAGGTGATCCCAGTGGGAATCAGACTCAGTCAGACAGGCTTCATGAGAGATAACATCTTTATTGGCCCTGGCCATCACGTGTGTGGCCTATGTCATAAACCTATTTAAGCATCTGCCATTCTTAGCTAGCCCTGCATCTTAACTTCTTTCATCCATGTCACCTCCAACCTCCATCCTGGCAAAAGACCCTAATCCCTTGGATTATCTAACCTTCCCAAGACTCCTCCCAGAAATGGGCAGGGTCTTGCAGGTAATGAGACAAGTAATATCTGAGGTGGAGTCACACCCAGAAATACAAAAACACCATGCAAAAATACCCTCTTACTCCTATGTTCAGTGCAGCACTATTTATAATCTCCTAAATCTGAAACAACCCAGGTGCCTGATAACAGATGAGTGAATAAAGAAACCATAGTACATCTACACAATAGAATACTATGCAGTCATTAGGAAAAATAAATCATGAAGTTTGCTTATACATGGAAAAATATAGATTATTATGCTGAGTGAAATGAGTCAGAGGGAAAGAGATAGACATAGAATAATCTCAATCATCTGTGGTGTATATGAAAAATAAAAGACTGTGTGCTAGTAATATCCAGAAACAAAGGAGATGCGGATCAAAAGGACCAGTTCATGGTATGAAGTTTGTCAAAAGAGTGGTGAGTGCATTTAGAGTAGAGAAGGGTCAATTATGACCATGATAGTTGAAACAAATCACTTAGCAAGAACTAGGTGCTGAAAGGGGATAAAGTGACATGCACGGCACCCCTTTTTAACAAACCACAGTGTCAAAAAGGAGAGAGAAAGAAGCAAAATGTCTGCCCCAGACACAAGCAGGAGTAGGATGATGGGAGGCAAATGGGGACATTGGTGATAGGAAAGATGTACTGGTGAAGGACAGTGTACGTTCTATGACTATGAAACAACTATAAAAATTCTTAATCTTGGTGTTTAAATAAAGCAATGATATTTTTAATTTTTTTTTTTTGGTTCTTGGTGTTTGAGTCACATCCGGCAGATCTCAGGGGTTACTCCTGGCTCCACATTCAGAAATCGCTCCTGGCAGGCTCGGGGGACCATATGGGATGCCGGGATTTGAACTGATGACCTTCTGCATGAAAGACAAATGACTTACCTCCATGCTATTTCTCTGGCCCCTTTTTTCCCTTTTCTTTTGGTTTAAATTTTATTTTATTGAAACAATTGGGATCAATAAAATTCTTCATAGCTTAATTTGAATTATATGGCCCATCCCATCACCAGTGTCAACTTCTCTCCACCAATGGCCCCAGAGTGCATCCTGTACCAGCACCCTTTGCCCTCTGGCCTGCCAGTATAATAGGTCCCTTTAAGTTTAGATTGTTAAAGTTGATTCTATTATCATTGTTTTGGCTTGGGTATTTAGTTCTGTCCTTATTTATTTTCCCACCAATGCATCTGAGATCACTTGGCCTTTCTTTGATCCTTTCTTCTTAGTTTTATAGAAAATGTGGGAATGTGTGGTAAAAGAATCCATGTCCCAAGGTTCTATGAAAAAGGCAGAAGCCTAAGTTAAAAGATGAAATTTAAAAAATCCAGTTAAAAAGAGGTGTAAATGTGATAGTTTCTTTTTGTTTGGTTGTTTGTTTGCATAGGCACAGCAAAATATGTGAGAAATAGAAAGGAAAAACCTTAGGCATAAAAACAGGAAGATCTTACCCTGAAGAATCCTAGCATAAGACCAACTATAGGCTTCAGACATACTAAATACTCTAACCCCAAAGACTTTCTCTGTGGTCCCAGTAAAAGTTCTTCACAGTCACAATTGTCATGGTCAGGTTTCTGTAGTTAGAAATTCTATTTTTTGTACAGCTCCTATGTCAAAGTCAGGGTGACACAGAGTGTCTTCTAGTTTCACCCACCGTTAGGTGGCAATGCAGGGAACCATGCCCTGAAAGAAAGTTGTTGCTGTTACCAAGTCAACAGGGTGCCATATGAACCCATTCTGGAGCAAATAGATGCCAGGCCAGCATTAGGATTGTTCCTGGTAGAAGACTGATTCCTGATGCTGGTGTAGAAAACCATGCTTGTTCCATAAATGGGATCTAAGGTTCAGGGGTGAATGGCCAATGCCCAATATTCTGGAGCCTAAGAAAAATTATATTTTTAAAAAATATAATAAAAAGGACACAATCTCACCACTATTCATTGCAGCACTCAGTACAATAGTCAAGACTTGGAATCAACCTTGATGTCCAACAAAGATGAGTAGATCATGAAGATGCGGTATGTATATATATATATATATATATATATATATATATATATATATGTGTGTGTGTGTGTGTGTGTATATATATGTATGTATATATACACACACACTAGAATACTACATAGCTGTAAGGAATGATACAATCATGCAATTTGCAGCTATATGGATGGAGCTAAAAGATATTATGTTAATGGGCCCGGAGAGATAGCACAGCGGCGTTTGCCTTGCAAGCAGCCAATCCAGGACCAAAGGTGGTTGGTTCGAATCCTGGTGTCCCATATGGTCCCCCGTGCCTGCCAGGAGCTATTTCTGAGCAGACAGCCAGGAGTAACCCCTGAGCATCACCGGTGTGGCCCAAAAAACAAAAATACAAACAAAAGAAAGATATTATGTTAAATGAAGTAAGCCAGAAGAAGAAAGATAAATGCAGGGGCCAGAGAGATAGCATGGAGGTAAGGTGTTTGCCTTTCATGCAGGAGGTCATCGGTTCAAATCCCAGTGTCCCATATGGTCCCTCGTACCTGCCAGGAGCAATTTCTGAGCCTGGAGCCAGAAATAACCCCTGAGCCCTGCCGGGTGTGACCCAAAAACCACACACACACACACAAAAAAAAAGAAAGATAAATGCAGAAGGATATCACTTATATATGGTATTTAGAATAACTGGATGAAGAAATGCAATGGCATAAATGTGAGTTATCTTGAAAACCCTTAAGCCCAGATATAGTGAAGAGAAAAGAAAACCTGAAATGTGAAAGGAGGGGAGCCAGGGGCCAAGTGGTCTCAGGTGCATTGGTAGTGTTAAAATGGAACAGAACTGGGGCCAGAGTGATAGCACAGTGGTAGGGCATTTGCTTTGCATGTGTATGACCTGGGTTTGATCCGCAGCATCCCATATGGTCCCCTGAGCCTGCCAGGAGCAATTTCTGAGCACAGAGCCAGGAGTAACCCCTGCGCACTACCAGTGTAGCCCCAAAACAAAACATAACCAAAAAAAGGACAGAACTAACTATCCAAATGACAGCTATCCAAGCTAAAGGCAACAACAATGGAATCAAGAGATCCAAACTTTAACAATCTAAACTTAAAATGAGCCTGTTATATTGGCAGGCTGGGAGTGCAGAGGGGATATGGGATGCATTTGGGGAACATTGGTGTGGAATAAGCTCTGATTAATTATATGTCTGGAACTCAATTATAAAGTCACAATGGTTTCAATAAGATTTTAATTTTTAAAAAAGGACACAATCTGGGGCCAGAGAGATTGCTTGAAGGTAGGGCATTTGCCTTGCATGCAGAAGGACGGTGGTTGGAATCCTGGCATCCCATATGGTCCCCCACACCTGCCAGGAGTGATTTCTGAGCATAGAGCTAGGAGTGACCCCTGAGCGCTGTTGGGTGTGACCCAAAAAAACAAAACAAAACAAAAAAATAAAATAAAGGACACAATCTATATAATCACTATCTCAGCCATATGCCAATAAACCCCTTATTGAAGACCTTCAGAGACAGTGTCTCTGTGGGGCCTTGCTGGCCTGCTTACCTGTTTTTAAATGTTTGAATTACCAAGTTTACCCAGGGTGATCCACAATGAGATGTTCTTTAAAGATTAAGTAGGTTTAGGTTTGGCCTACTTTAAAAGAATAGATGCTCTCTTAATCATTTTGACAATACCTCTTACATGAGGTTTTCAAAATTATTACATGACTCCACATGACAAATTTGTCTTTTCTCACAATATAATGAATTATCACTCATCCTTCACAATATAGTGAATTTCCTTCATCTCCTTTTTAAGCTCTTCCTTCTATACACGTATTTAAATAGATTTTTCACAATTTCTTTTTAATCCTAAATTTTATATTAGGGGATGCCATCTATTTAATGTACTTCTATCTCCTAATAGACCTGAGCTTCAGACACACCTGTCCACAAGGGTTTTTGGTATATTCTTATGCGTATTATAGCACTTCACGTTCTGATTTTCTAAATATGAACCAACCTTCAAAGTCCTCAAACTTTAAGGACCAAAAAATGGCTCATTTGAGGGCCAGAAAGTGACTTAAAGCACTTTCCCTGCAAGTCTATGGTTGTGAGTTCAAACTTCAGTACCATCACATTCTGGATGCAGGGTCCTTTGCAATCAGGACAATCCCACTGATGGAATCCCTCCAGAGAGGGTTCTAGAATATGACTCAGTGACGTCATTGTCAAGGCAATACTGCCAACCCCACAGTTCAGGGATCCCCAGCAAGAAAAAAGAGAAGAGGGCCTTTAAGCTTCTGCCTTATTCCAAGTTCTATCAGCAAGAATCACTAACACTTAATAATAATGCAATGTCAAAACCATAGTGTCAAAAAAGTAAGAGAGAGGGAGAGAGAGAGACAGAGAGAGACAGACAGAGACAGAGAGATGTAAAATGCCTGCTCAGAGGTAGGTAGAGGGGGAGAAGTGGGGAAGGAAACTAGGGACATGGTCAGAGGCAGGTGTGGGGGGAGAAAATTGGGGACATGGTTGTAGAAAATGTGCACTGGTGAAGAGTGACTGAAAATCATGAACAATGTTGTAACCAAGGTGCTTAAACAAAATAGTTATAAAAAAACCACTAGCACTATCATTAATGGAACCTGTTAGTTCTTTTTTCCTTATTATATTCAAGATTACTATCCCTTTTATTCTCCTAAAAATTACTCATCCATTTCCATTACTTTCCATTCTTTACTGCCATTGATTTGGCCCAACCCTTGTTATTCTCTATTTTTTCAGAAATACAGAATTCTTTGTGGTTGACCAGAATACTGTAAAGACTTCCTACTTGAAGTGCCCGCCAAGTACTTTTGCATAAATGCCAAATGACAGCATTCTTCATAAGCCTCAACTCAAATTCTTTTGTTCAAAAAAATTTTCTCTTTCACTCCCAGCTCAACTTGAGTATCTGTAAAATATGTCTCTTCCATCTGATATAGAATTTGACTAACATACTTTCACCATGTGTTATTGAAGGGTACCATATTTTATCATTGTAACTACAGTATCTAGTATCAGTCCTGTCACTTCTTTCTGTTTGTATCTTTCTGTACTTCACCCAGATGTGCTCAGGACTTACTCCTGACTCTGTGCTCAAAGATCTCTTCTGGTGGAGCTCAGATAAACTATATGTGGTTTTGGGGGTTGAATCCAAGTCTTCTGCATATAAGGCAAGCATCCTACCCACTGTCCTATCTCTCTGACCTCAATCCTATCACTTTTGAGTGCCAGTGAATAAACAAGAACTAATGGGTGGTGAAGTTACATTGGGTGATAAAAACAAATTTGTAATTAGAAATCTGGAGTATCACAAAATAGCAACATGGATGATCTGATTTCACTCTGTTTTACTTGGCCATTATTTTCTTTCTTTTTTTTTTATTTAAATAATTTTTTTATTTTAATTTTTTTTTATTTTTAATTATGAGAACAAGGATGCAAAGAAAGAGGACAAGGTAAAGTTACAGTGGAAGGACAATACATAACATAATTCTCAGAAGTCCCCTTGCTGATATCCCAACTTTGAAATTTCATCCAAAGAACATTAAGATTGTAACACACTATAATATTTCTTAACAGCACGCAAGGCAATCTAAAGCCATAAAACTTACATAACTCCTTAAACATTACAGGCATAGCATTTTTTTTACATTTCCATATTCATGCATATTAGCTTAAGTTAACCTCAAATCTTAACTGGGTTCTTTTTAAGGATTAGAGTCAAAGGAGCACAGCAAAAATGGTGTTAGAGTGGCAATTGTTGTTTGCATAGGCCCACCAAAATATGAGGGACATGGAAAGAAATAACCTTGGCCTAAATACAAAAAGACCTGACCCCTGAAGGTTCCTGGCACAAGACCAACTCTAGGCTCCAGGCAAGCTAGATCGTCCAATCCAAGACATTGTCTGTAGTGCCAACACACTTATATTTTTCACACAGTCTCTGTTGTTGGTATCAAGCTTCTGTATTTAAGATCCTGGAATCTGTATATCCAACATTGAAGTCAGGATGTGGAGCGTCCTCTGGTTTCACCTTACAATCAAAGGGCAATGCAGGGAGCCCTGTCCTGTAAGCAAATCGTTGTTGTTGTTAAGTCTTCTCAGTGTTAATGGAAGTCTCTTTTGAGCAGGACAATGTCTGAGCAGTGTAGAGTCTTCCTTTGTAGAGGATTGCTTCCAGATGATGCTATAGACCAGCCTGGATGTTTTGTGGATGGCTTCCCTGGTTCAGGGAAATGCCCTTTCTTCTGAGGTCTGTGCCAGGTCGTTATGTCAATGTTCAAGGTGTAAGGTCCCTTTGCACTATAAGATTTGTCTGTACCAATCTCTATTAGATAGGATCTAATTTATATGTATAGTATTTTCCCATTTTAATGTGCCTATGCAAAAAAGGAGCAATGCCACGTGGTGCTCTTGGCCCATAAGAGGGTGATAAGAACAATTATGGTTCAATCATAAGCATTAATCTGGGGACTCTTTCTCTAAGATTCCTTGTTAAACAGCTCAAAAAGAGAAGATGAAAAGCGGTTAGAATCGTCACTATATAAGACAACATTTAGTAAGAATTATAGCTGTCAGAGAAAAAAAACAAAATATTCTAAAGAAATATGTGTCCATTTCATGTATCTTGAAACAGTGTGGGGTTGTTACACACAATACACGGCTTTGGTCTGTGACAAGGCTTGTACACTACTGATTAAAAAGAGTAATGTAGATTAGAGATGTTTGGGGGGATAGAGAGTAAAGGAATAAAAAAGAGCTTTGTAGGGATGTGGGAAAGGGCACGATACAAAATAAAGATTCTGGATACTTAAAACGTAACATAACAGTAAGGAATACTCTCAATATATGAAGTACGCGCGGGGGCTAGCGCCCCCGCGCGGTTCTGTAGTTTTGGGATGCATAGGGAGGGATTTCTCCCCCCTCCCCTCAGGGCCCGATTAACCAGGCGTGGCCCTGAAGACCCACCAGGTTTGGGGGGATCTTGGCCCCCTGGACTAGGAGTTCAGCCCAGGGGACCTGTTTGGCCATTATTTTCATTGAATTTGAGGATCTTTGTTACATATCCTTGCATATATGATGTGAAAGACATTAAGAGTCATTACATCGGGGCTGGAGAGAGAGCATGGAGGTAAGGCATTTGCCTTTCATGCAGAAGGACAGTGGTTCGAATGCCAGCATCCTATCAGGTCCCCTGAGCCTGCCAGGAGCGACTTCTGAGCATAGAGCCAGGAGTAACCCCTGAGCACTGCCGGGTGTGACCCAAAACCAAAAAAAAAAAAAAAAAAGAGTCATTACATCGACTGTCAAATGGCAAGTTGGTATCTGGCTGCTTTGGATGTCATCATATCTTCAGAAAAATCTGTTGACATTATCCTTGGCAGGGATAAAACATATATAGTTCTTGTCAAATTCATAAAAAGCTGATCAGGATAACAGGATGAGATAGATTGTGGGATTGCCACAAAGAAACCATTCAATTTCTTTTTACTCTTTACAGGCCTCTTCCTTTTTGTTTACTGAAAACTTGTTCCTTGGTTCTTTCCTTAACCAAAGATGGCTAATTTCAGTCATAACAGCAGCTCTTCTTCCCTTATTCATTTCTCTTCTATTGCTGAAGTACTAGGTTTGATGGTGATTATTGAGGCTTTTGACCTGGTTGCATGGTTCACTATGAGTATTTGCTGGCCAGTTACTATAACTTGACTTGAGAGAATAAAAGCATTGATGCTCTAAGAATAAAAGTTGGATTAGAACTTTAAAAGCCTGGGCTTTTGTTTTTGGGGAAATTTTGATTACCATTAATTTTCTCAGGAGTGATGGGTCTGTTTAGATATGCTAGATCATCCTGGTTTAACCATGGAAGATGCAAAAGCTACCCACAGAATGGGAGAAACTATTCACCTAATACCCATCAGATAATATTGAAAATATACGAGGTAGTGACAGAACTTAACAAGAAGAAAACAACTAACCCCATCAAAAAATGGGGAGAAGAAATGAACAGACACTTCCTCAAAGAAGAAATGCAAATGGCCAAAAAGACACATGAAAAATGCTCCACATCACTAATCATCATAGAAATGCAAATCAGAAGGTGCGCCTGCCTTGCTTGCGCTAGCCTTGGACGGACCGCGGTTCGATCCCCCGGTGTCCCATATGGTCCCCCAAGCCAGGAGCAACTTCTGAGCACATAGCCAGGAGTAACCCCTGAGCGTTACCGGGTGTGGCCCAAAAACCAAAAAAAAAAAAAAAAAAAGAAATGCAAATCAGAACAACTATGAGGTACCATCTCATGCCACAGAAACTGGCACACATCACAAAGAACAAGAACAATCAGTGCTGGCAGGGATGTGGAGAGAAAGAAACTCTCATTCACTGCTGCCCTCTAGTCCAGCCTTTATGGAAAACAATATGGAAATTCCTCAAGAAACTGGAAATTTAGCTCCCATTTATCCAGCAATACCACTCCCAGAGTTATACCCTAGAAACACAAAATACAATACAGAAATTCCATCCTTAGATCCATATCCATTGCAGCTCTATTTACAATAGCCAGATTCTGGAAACAACCAAGATTCCCTTCAACAGATGAATGGCTAAAGAAACTGTGGTACATATACACAATGAAATATTATGCAACCGTCAGGAGAGATAAAGTCATGAAATTTTCCTATACATGGATGTACATGGAATCTATTATGCTGAGAGAAATAAAATAGAGGGAGAGAGATAGATACAGATATAGATACAAAAAGTCTCACTCATCTATGGATTTTAAGAAAAATAAAAGATATTATTGTAATAATGCCCAGAGACAATAGAGATGAGGGCTGGAAGGAGCTGCTCTTGATATGAAACTCACTACAAAGAGTGGTGAGTGCAGTTAGAGAAATAATTACACTGAGAACTATGTAGACAATGTTAATGAGTAAGAGAAGTAGAATGCCTGTCTCGAATACAGGCAAGGGTTGGGGGAGATTTGGGACATTGGTAATGGGAATGTTGCACTGGTGAAGGGGAGTGTTCTTTTTATGATTGAAACCCAACTACAATCATGTTTGTAATTAAGGTCTTAAATAAAGATAATATTTTTAAAAAGAAATTAGAAGCCCAAATTCATCAAATAAATAGGTTCCATACACAGCTATATCTGCGTATTTTAATTAAAACAAAAAATTCTTAACTGAGGAACTAATCTCTGGATATTTTTATATGTTCACATGCATTTTTGCAGTAATGATTCAAAAAAAGACCCTTTTGGTTTTATCACTTGGGGCAAGAATCACCATTTTTTCATTTGCTTCCCACCCACCCCCATTAATTCCTGCCTTAGTTCTTTTAGGTCCCACTAAAATGTATATGTGGTCCATAATACCAAAGGTTTCTTATGAACAGGGTGATTATCTAGTAATTATCTCATAATTTTTTTCTCCTTTAAAAACAAATTGTTTAAATAATAATTAAAAAAGAAATAGGTAGCTGGAGAATATATGAATATAGGAGAAATGGATGAGGTAGTTCAAGAGGTAAAAAGTTCCAAGCTATAAAATAAGTTGGGGACTGGAGTGATATAGTTCAGAGGATGGGGTGCTTGCCTTGCACATACTGATCTGGGTTCTGATCTGGGTTCAATCCCCCTGAGCCCTACTGAAGTGATCCAGAGCTAGGAATAAGTCCTGAGCATTGCCAAATATGGCAAAAACAAAACAAAACAACAAAAAATAAATAAATAAAATAATTAATGGGACTATAATGAATAACTACAATAGTTACTAAAGGTAACACTTTTATGTTGCTTGTTTAATGAACCTCATCACAGGGGAAATGTAACTAGAATTGAAGAGATGTTATCTAGATTTATTATGGTGATACGGTCATCATCAAGTCTTAGATCAAACACCTAGTCATCAATTTGTCCACCTAATATATGTTGCATTCTATTGTCTTAGATTAATTATACCTCACTAGAGAAAGAAATATTATAAACTTAGTCTCTGAGAGAGAACTCAGCAGGTTTTGCTATATTTATCTTTTTTTACAGGTAAACAGAATAAAAATCCCAAAACAAATAGATGAACTGGTCGAAATTGAGAGTGACACTGGAGTTTGGTACAAAAGGTGTTTTGTTCGGATCCGCTCAGAACTGTACGGAGTAAGTAACAAGCCTGCCCTGACTTGCTGACCACCTGGTATATTTGAGGTTAGTTAAAGGCAGGATTGAATAGACCAGTTCCATGAGCAGGGGCCCTTTTGCTCAGGACTCCTGGATACCTGGATTAGAAGTGGATCATAGGGTCTCTTTGGGGTGAGCTGCGTAACCATGACTTCCCATCTCTGGAAAGATGGTGCCTTAGTAGTGAAGGTACGATCAATTTTGACTCTTTCCACTGGCCTCCGGAAGCTGAACAAAGAAAACTCCTGAGGCCAGGCCAATAGCTCAAGTGGTAGAGCATTCACCTGGTATATTAAATAACCTGAATTTGGTTCCCAGCTCTCCAGACCCCCAAGAACACCCAGGTATTTTCTCAATGGGCCCTAGCATTGCCAAATGTGGTTTATATATAAAAATAAATTAAATTCCAGTATTTATATTTTGTTGTCATTTGCATTCTATGTTTAAATGTATGTTAACCAAAGATAACTCTGTAATAATTAGGTTGAGGGAACTGAGGAGAGAGGGGTGTGATTACCTAGATAATTGCATTAAAAACAAAACTAAATCTCAAATGTTTCACAGATTTGGCTGACTTTTAGGAGATGTTTTAACTACCCTGTCAGAGAAAATACTATCAAGCTTACAATTGTTTGGTTCACTCTGTCCTTTGGGTAAGTGATACTTCACTTCTTGGTGAGTGACACCCTTTTATTTCTTCATAGTAATTCCCAATCTTGCTGCACTTTGCTTGTGCTGTTTGTTTCTATTAACCTGCTCAGAAAAAATTTCTAACCTTAGATTTGCTGACAAATTAAATTTTTTGCAAACCACTTCTTTTCTCCTGACATGAAGCTCGGTTGCTAAATCAGTCAATTGTGTATAGAGTCTGCTAATCTTCTGTATGATTTGTTCCCTCCTCCATCCACCACCACTTTTATCCTCATTGCTCAGCTGCAGTCATACTTGTTCCTCCGTGAACATGCCTCATCCTTTCCATCTTAGCCCTTCACTACCCTCTGCACAGAATGCTGTCCACACACCTGGCCTGCTCAATTCCTTATCTCCTCTGAGTCTTACCTCCAAGCCACCCTCTCAGTGACTCCTGCCAGAGCACCTCCTTTAAACTGGAAGTGCCTCTGTACTCTCTTACTCCTTCACTTTGCTATTTTCCATTTATATACTGGGAAATATTATTTAAAGAATGAAGTTCTATCTTGCCCCCTCAGGAAATCTGTAAGAACATAGATTTTAAACAATTCTATTTTCTGGTATGTGTCTATTCCCTGACATGTGCCCATGGCCACATAATAACTGCATGCCATCAGCAGAATAAAACACACATGTGGGGCAGACCAATAGTACTGCAGGTATGAAGTTTGCCTTGCACATGGCCCAACACAGGTGCAGTCCCTAGTATTTCATATGGTCCCATGAAAACTGATAGAAGTAATTCCTGAGTGCAAAGCCAAGAGTATCCCTTTACATCAGCCAGATGTGCACCACCCCCCTAAATAAAGAGAAGGTGGAGAGGAACTGAGCAATAATAATAATACTTGTCTTGCATGTGGCCAATCCAGGTTCAATCCCTAGCACAGTATGGTTCCCTGAGCATTGCCAGGAGTGATCCCTGAGCACAGAAAAAGAAATAAACCCTAAACAATACCAGATTTACACTACCAAAATAAAAAAAAAATGGGGCTGGAGCAATAGCCTAATGAATAGGACCCTTGTTTTGCATCCTAGGTTTCTTCCCTAGGATCCCATATGGTTCCCCCAAGCCTGCCAGGTATAATTTTTTAGTGCAGAGACAGGAATAACCCCTGAGTTCTACCAGATGAGGCCCCAAAACAACAAGAACAACAACAAAAAGGTGGGGAGAAAAATTAAGAGTTGATCTAGTGACTTTCAAATATATCTGTACAATTCTAAGTTGGCCTGATTTGTTTTTGATTTTTTACATATCAAATGTTATTGGTTTACAATATTGTAAAATTTCAGGTATAACTTATTCAACTTATTCAGATCAGTTGACTCTTACTGCCTGATAGATCCTAACATTTAAGATGAAAGTTCCATCTCTGAATGTCCTTAAAATTAAAACTGGAGCTATTTCAGATGACCCAAGTTTCTCACTGCTGTGAGGTAAAAAGAAAGACAAGGAAAGTGAGGCAAAGAGAGCTAACAGCTCCTTCTGTTATGTCACTTGGCCATGCTGCTAAATTTTAGTTTTAATTTAGCATTTAAATTCTAGAAAAATCTTTAATCTGTGAAGAAACAGAAGGCTGTAAATTAAATATAGATTAGGTGCTTACTATATGGTAAACACTGACAAGGCACAAAGAAAACCAAAGTCCTCTCAAGATGTGAAGAGTTCATGAATACTTAATCAGATTTAGTATATTTGCTTCTTTATTTACTGGCCACCTCTTAAATTTTATTATTTTCTCACTGATGTGCTAAAAACCACAAATACTGCCTAGTGTTCAGTGATTTACAGTGGATGTTGGTTTAATCTATTAAAAATTAACTGAAGCACTCTTTGAAGTAAGTCAATGCCAAAGCAGTGGTAGGTCTTCTCTGGTAGAGGCTTGGATCCTGGCAATGTTATAGACAATTGTGGTTGTTTCCATAGATGATATCCATTGTCAGGTGTGTGTGGGCTATGCCCATTCTTCTGAGGCCTAAGCCAAATCATTATGCCAATGTTCGGGGTATAAGACCTAATTGCATTACCAAATTTGTGTTCCCATCTCTATTAGATAAGAAATTGTTTGCATGTGTATTATTTTCTCATTTTAATGTGCCTATGCAAAAGAGAAGCAATACATCTGGGGGCCAACGAAAAAAGTCCAATATTCCCTGTAACTTGGCTCAAACATGAAATCTATACAGAGATACTCTACTACCAGTATTGCTTATAAAACAGATCTTAAAGGGGGAAAATAAAACAATCAAATAACAAAACCAGTGGGCAAAACTGTCACTATATGAGGATGTTCGAAAAGAGTTATAGATGTTAAGGGAATACATCTGAGATATACAAAGGAGACCTATGCAAACAACAGCAATTGCCACTATCACACCTTTACTATATTTTTTTATTCTTATCCTTTAAGGGAAAAAAATACAATTTACTGAACTTAAAAACAAATAACTGTAGTAGAATGCCTGTCTCGAATACAGGCAGGGGATGGAAAAGGGGGAGAGGGAAATGTTACAACTGGTGAAGGGAGTGTTCTGTTTGTGACTGTAACCCAACTATGATCATGTTACTTAAATAAAAAATATATTTAAAAAAAAAGAAAAAAATTAACTGAAGTGGGGCTGGAGAGATAGCATGGAGGTAGGGCATTTGCCTTGCATGCAGAAGGATGGTGGTTTGAATCCCGGAATACCATATGGCCCCCTGAGCCTGCCAGGAGCGATTTCTGAGCATAGAGCCAGGAGGAACCCCTGAGAGCTGTCAACTGTGACCCCCCAAAAAAATTAACTGAAGCTCTTCCACGTTATCCATGATAGATATTCCAAATGGGATGACTCTATTTGTTGGGGTTTTTAAATTTTTATTCTGTCAACTTTAGAGTAGTGCAATTTGAGACTGCCTTTCCTTTCTGAGTCATTTCTTTTCAGTCTCTTATTTTTTAGTCAACCTCTCTCTCTCACCTAGGATATGGGGTTCCTCAGCATAGCTGGTTGGTGAGGGAGGGGGAAAAAAGTACCAAAAAAATATCATCCCACAGGATAGGACTGTTAGACGTATTTCTTCCCTGAAAAGAATTTCAGGAATTATTTAAATTGGGTTCTACAGGTAATTATCCCAGACCATCTCTCTAGCTTGATGCTTCAGGTTTCATTGTAGAGGTGACAAGGTGGTTAAGATTACTCGCTGATCTTTTACAGTGTTATGGAACTGTTCATAATCAAGAGTGCTTTTTGTGGAACTATTATTCAAATCATCAGGGAAGTCCTTGTTGGTTCCTTTACACAACTGGTCTTTCATTGTCTCTGCAGGTACTATGGACTGTCTGTCTGGTTCCCTGATGTCATTAAACATCTACAGTCAGATGAATATGCATCGCTAATGAGAAAGGTGCAGAGAGAGAAATATGCAAATTTCAGTATTAACTTTACAATGGAAAATCAGATCCATACTGGAGTGGAATACGACAATGGCAGGTCCAGAAACTTTGAAATAACTTGTTAGCTTAATTCTTTATTAGCCTTCACTGCACTAAAACTTGCATAGATTTGTTTGTTTTGTATATTTAATCATTTCAGCCTGAATATAAATATTTACAAAATAGTTTAAAAGAAAAAGATGCACATGTGTCCATTACTTCTCTTAAAATGATATATGGGGGCTAAAGAGATAGAACAGGCATTACGTAGTTTGATTCCCTTTACCACTGGTAGTGACACCTGAACACAGAGAAGTAAAAGCAAGTTAAAAAAAAAAAAAACTACTACACCTAAATTTGAATTTATTTATATTTATTAAGAAATGGGGGCCTGGAGAGATAGCACAGCGGCCTTTGCCTTGCAATCAGCCGATCCAGGACCTAAGGTGGTTGGTTCAAATCCCGGTGTCCCATATGGTCCCCCGTGCCTGCCAGGAGCTATTTCTGAGCAGACAGCCAGGAGTGACCCCTGAGCATCACCGGGTGTGGCCCAAAAACAAACAAAAAAAAGAAAAGAAAAGAAAAGAAAAAGAAATGGGCTGATGAACAATGAAAATTTAGAGGCCTGGAGAGAAACAAAATTAAGTTCTTGAAAAATGAAGATTATGAGAAAATTAGATGCGTTTTAGAATTTTTTAATTCAAATAAATCTGAGTTGTAATCTGATGACACTTCCATATGCTTCTATACTTCTTTTTTGGGGGGGAGGGGGCACACCCGGTGGTGCTCAGGGGTTACTCCTGGCTGTCTGCTCAGAAATAGCTCCTGGCAGGCACAGGGGACCATATGGGACACCGGGATTCGAACCAACCACCTTTGGTCCTGGATCAGCTGCTTGCAAGGCAAACGCCGCTGTGCTATCTCTCTGGGCCCGCTTCTATACTTCTAAAAGAGGAATACATTTATAATTTTTTCTTCAATGTGCTGAATCAAGAAGTGGAATCCAGTTCAGAGAGATAGCTCAATTGGTAAGCGTCTTCTTTGCATGCAGGAGACCTGAGTTTGACTCCTAACACCAAAGAATCCCCTGGACACTGCTGAGAGCAACCTCTCAATATGATCGGGTATGACCAGAAAAATAAACAAAAACAATCGGGGTTGTTAATGAAGAAAGTTTCAACTAACGAGCAAGAGCTAAAGAAAGTTCGGTTTCAAGTAAAGACAGTTAAGGACTTTGAAAATACAAAATAAGTTAGCAAATCACATTTTTTTTTTTGAGCCTGGATTTGTAGTGCCTCAATGCAGCAAGAGAATAAAGCTGAGGGAAGTGGTTTTGATTCATTCTTTCAGGGACAAAAGAAAGCCCTGGACAAGGTCATTTGTTATCTTCATTATTTGTTGTCTGAGAAAAATCAATACTGGTCTGAGTTCCCAGTGGTTTATATTATTCTTAGGAAACCATCTAAATTTCAAGTGTGTTCGAAGTGAAAATCTAAAATAATCAGTTTTCCAAGGCAAAACCCAGTTTGGAAAGATGAAAAAGAATTTTGTGGGATCCTTATGGTTTGAGGCACAAAGAGGAGAGGATTGATGTGGAGGGAGATAATTGTTTGAACTGGCAATTCAGGGAGAGGCCTAACCCTAATCCAAACCACAAGGACCACCTTTACTCTCCCACAGAAAAATGCCTCAAGACTACTTATTTTTCAGCAGAAATCTTAGAATCAGGAATGTAATTTTTGGGTGAAACTGATTTACTTAAAAAATCATGTCATGGGCCCGGAGAGATAGCACAGCGGCGTTTGCCTTGCAAGCATGGACCAAAGGTGGTTGGTTCAAATCCCGGTGTCCCATATGGTCCCCCGTGCCTGCCAGGAGCTATTTCTGAGCAGACAGCCAGGAGTAACCCCTGAGCACCGCCGGGTGTGACTCAAAAAACAAAACAAAAAAATCATGTCATGGGCCCGAAGAGATAGCACAGCGGCGTTTGCCTTGCAAGCAGCTGATCCAGGACCAAAGGTGGTTGGTTCGAATCCCAGTGTCCCATATGGTCCCCCGTGCCTGCCAGGAGCTATTTCTGAGTAGACAGCTAGGAGTAACCCTTGAGCACCGCCGGGTGTGGCCCAAAAACCAAAAAAAAAAAAATCATGTCACTTTCTTAGAAGTTTTTAATATATATCTTTGTGTCTTTGACTCATTTTGGGGGGTAATATTTTAATGGTATAATTAGGATATTTAGTGATTCTGAAGTATGTAAATCAGCATTATAATAACAAATGATAGTAAAACTTCAGAAATCTTGGAAAAACATTTTGTTTAGAAGGTGATAGAATTCGGGCTTGAGGGCCGAAGAATTTAGGGGTCTGGACTCCTCATTGTGGGTTTTTTGGGTTTTTTTTTTTTTTTTTTTTTTTTTTGGTTTTTGGTTTTTGGTCAGGGGTTACTCCTGGCTGTCTGCTCAGAAATAGCTTCTGGCAGGCACGGGGGACCATATGGGACACCGGGATTTGAACCAATCACCTTTGGTCCTGGATCGGCTGTCTTCAAGGCAAACGCTGCTGTGCTATCTCTCTGGGCCCCTCATTGCGGTTCTTAATTAACTGGTCTAGCAGTTCAGTGCAAGGGCCTGGGGATGTGATGCTGTTTCACAGTGCAGCACCAGGAATTATGCAGGTTACCTGAGGCACTTGAAGGCCTCCAAGGCTGTACCTGGCCATGCTCAGGGTCCCATTTGGTCCTGGAGTCAAACCAGTGTTGGGCACATGCAAGTCAAGTACTTTTTAACCCCTAAACTATCTCTCTGACCCTATGATCAATTTTTCGTTGTTTTTAGGAACATTTAAAATTTCACTAACTTCCTTTCTTAAAATTCGTTTTTCTCAAAAGAAAGAAAAATATTTCTTCCCAAGTAATTATTTGCATAAGAAGTCATTACTTGGGGCCGGCGCTAGCTAAGAAAGGACCAACGTTAGAACCCCCGGCGTCCCATATGGTCTCCCCAAGCCAGGGGCAATTTCTGAGCACTTAGCCAGGAGTAACCCCTGAGCATCAAACGGGTGTGGCCCAAAAACAAACAAACAAACAAAAAGAAGTCATTACTTTCTGAAATTTCTTTTAAAATTTTCTTAATTTCTCAATAAGTTTAATACACTCAGTTTACAAAGATATATTAAATATTCAACATACAAATTCAGTAAAATTTTGAATTAAGTTTATTTTGTCATTGTAGGGTTTTTGTTTATTTTATTTCACTAACTTTAAAACTTTTTCATGGAAGCTTGAAAGATGATTGTAATTATATTCAAGTAAAAGTAAAAATATTTGAAACCGGGGCCGGGCGGTGGCGCTGGAGGTAAGGTGCCTGCCTTGCCTGCGCTAGCCTAGGACGGACAGCGGTTCGATCCCCCGGCGTCCCATATGGTCCCCCAAGAAGCCAGGAGCAACTTCTGAGCTCATAGCCAGGAGTAACCCCTGAGCGTCACAGGGTGTGGCCCAAAAAAAACAAAAACAAAAACAAAAACAAAAATATTTGAAACCAAAAAATAAATTAGTTTTTCTCATGGGCCGGAGTGACACAGCTGGGAAGGCCTTGCATGTGGCCTACCCAGATTCAATCCCTGGTATCCCATATGGTCTCTCAAGCCTGCTAAGAGTGATTCTGAACAGGGGCTGGAATGGTGGCGCAGCGGTAGGGCATTTGCCTTGCACGCAGCTGACCTAGGATGGACTGCAGTTCGATCCCCCGACATCCTATGTTGTCCCCCAAGCCAGGAGCAATTTCTGAGCTCATAGACAGGAGTAACCTCTGAGCATCACCAGATGTGCTCAAAAACAAAAAATAATTTTTCTCTCCAACATCTTGATATGACTCTTTTTAGGTACTGATATAGAATAATCTCCAAGATAGACTTCCAGGAGGACAAGCCGGGTTAATATCTTACTTGAGGAACTGGGAACTGGCAATAATGATTCTCTCCAAACAAGAGAGTTAAGTGCCTTCAAGTTGTACAAGAAAGAAGGCCGGAGAGATAGGACAGGGATGGGACATTTGCCTTGCATACGGCTAACTGGGGAGGGACCTGGTTTGATTCCTAGCATTCCATACGGTCCCCCGGCCTGCCAGGAGTGACCCCTGAGCACTGCCGGGTGTGGCCCACCAGCCAATCAATAAAGTTTAAAAATATAAAAGATGTACAAGAAAATACATAACTTTCTCTCTTCAACATTTTGAATTTTGTACAATGTGTACTTAGCATATATATTATCTATTCAAAAATTAAAATTGGTCTCCCTTGCTACAGCCAGTTCCATTTCAGGAATTTGTCATCATCAAACATACTCTTATTTATCCTCCTACCCTAGTTTATATTATGGTCCAGGTAGTGTTTATTATAGAATGGGTTTGAAATAAGATTGCTTTTGTTGTTGTTGTTGTTGTTGTTTTTGAAATAAGATTATTTTAAAGCAGCGGTTCTGTGGCACAGTGCACTTGGAACTGATATATGCAATTAAGCATGAGGGTGAGAACAATTTTTAAAGCATTCTATATTTTCTTTTTTGTTTTTGGCCCACACCCAGCAGCACTCAGGGGTTTCTCCTGTTTCTGTGCTAGAAATTGCTCCTGGCAGGCTCAGGGGACCATGTAGGATGCTGGAGATTGAATCCAGATACATCCCAGGTCGGCAGCATGCAAGGCAAATGCCCTACTGCTGTGCCATCTCTTCGGCTCCCATTTCTTTCCTTTTTCAGTGGCCCACTTTTAAGTCAACAAAAATGTCTCTGAGAAGGCTTCATCATTCTATACTTTGCTAAAATAAGCAGAGCTTTTTGCCATTCTAGTTAGTTCAGGGAATACCTATTAACTGAAAGAAGAAAAATACTCTTGGAAAAAATCTTGACCCCCCTGAGTCAATCCTTCCTTAAATAAATGAAGTCTTCAGAACAAATGGAAGTTCCTACTCTTGAATGAAGGAGCCTAGGTTGGGTTTTCAGCTGAGGAAATAGACTTTTTTTGGGGGTGGGCCACACCCAATGACGCTCATGGGTTACTCCTGGCCATGCACTCAGAAATCACTCCTGACTTGGGGGACCATATAGGATGCTGGGGAATCGAACTGCAGTTCATCCTAGGCTAGCACAGGCAAGGCTGACACCTTACTGCTTCCGCTACCACTCTGGCCCCAGGAAATATACCTTTATTCAAAGTTAGTAGCAGAGTACATCCTCAGGTGGGAATCATTAACCTCAGAGAGAGAAAAAAAATTTTTTTTTTGGTTTTTGGATCACACCCGGCAGCGCTCAGGGGTTACTCCTGGCTCTATGCTCAGAAATCGCTCCTGGGAGGCTTGGGGGACCACATGGGATGCAAGGATTCAAACTACTGTCCTTCTACATGCAAGTCAAACCCCCTACCTCCATGCTATCTCTCCAGCCAGAGAGAATTTTCTAATAAAGACAGGCAAATAAATAAAAGGCTTTGGTTCAAAATAAACAATTAATAGCCTGAAGTAATCTCTAAACTGTCAACCCACAGCTGTATGTGCCATAAACCAATTTTGCAAAAAGCCCATTAATGTTACCTTGAATTTCATGTCCTTTTTTTAGTGGAAAATCATATTGGTGAGCAGAGGTCATCAGAACACAGGTTACATAAGGAGAAAGGAACAGCCCAGAATTTAGGAAGCACATAAACCTTTATAATGAAGAGACTACAGAGTGGGTTATGTCATCTCCTAACTTGTGTGCCTTAGTTTCAAACTCTGGTGGATTCAATCACTGACATAGATTTTCTCTGTGTATTGGGCAGATTCCTCGGAGTCAAGTTCAAATCTGTCACTTTCAAAGACTCTGTTTTTAAAGCCTGCACCTTTGAAGATGTGACTTCACTCAACACCTACTTTAGGAACTGCACTTTTATTGACACTGTGTTTGATAACACAGGTAGGTGTCTGCTTAGTCCTGACTGGGGGAATGGAACAGAAATGTGATGTTTATATGTCAGTGTGGGCAAAGGCTATGAGGGGAGTGGATATTGAAGTGCAGTGAATGAGTTTCTGGATCTAAGTTAAGCTTGTTTTGTCCTTAATCAGATTTTACACACAAATGTACCTTGAAAGTTAAAAGTTGAAAAGAAAAAATACTCTCTGCTGAATTTTAAAAGCAAATAACCTGTAATTTATTTGTTTTGATAATCCTGGTTTCAGAATTTGTTATTTTCATTAAACTTGCCTGAAAGATAGCCAACAAAAATAGATAATATAAAGGTGTATTCAGTAAGATACAGGTTTTCAGCTCAATAATTTAAAGGAATCTGGAAAAGGTCTCAAATGGAAGAAAAAATGAAGGGGGAGAGACATTGATTAAGCACCTTCTTACTTACTATATGCTGCTTCCTACAAAGCACTTTAAGTAATCATCTTTTTCATTTGAACTGCCAAGACTTAGAAATAATTTGACTGCAAGCATAGTCTGATGACAACTGACTTTACTTTTTTGTTTGTTGGTTTGGTTTGGTTTGGTTTGGGGCCACACCCAGTGACGCTCAGGGGTTACTCCTGACTATGCGCTCAGAAATAGCTCCTGGCTCGGGGAATCATATAGGACACTAGGGGATTGAACTATGGTCTATCCTAGGTTAGCCATGTGCAAGGCAAACACCCTACCACTGCACTACTGCTATGGCCCCCATGACTTTTCTTATAAAAGGGCCACACTAAGCGGTGCTGGTATAGAGAGGACCTAACTAGTGTTCAGTCCGACACTATTTAACTTGGTGTTTGGGGATTGTTTAACATTGCTATTGCTGTCTTCCAAATCAGCATTTCTCAACTGGTAGGAAAAATATGGGGTTCAAGATATTCCAAGGGAAGAACAGGCTGCTTTGCATGCAGCTGACCCAGGACAGGCCTGGGTTTGATCCCTAGCATCCCATATTGTCCCTGAGCAATACTGTCCCCTGCCAGGAGCAATTTCTGAATGCAGCGCCAGAAGTAACCCCTGAGCACCACCGGATGTGATCCAAAAACAGGAAAAAAAGAAAGAAAAGAAAAGAAACATAGGTCTAAACTATCCACTCTCTGATCATCAGCTCTTTGGAGCAGATCATGAGTTTAAGGCTCACCACATTTTAGCTACACTCTAAGCAGCCCCTTGTGATATCCAAGTTCTAGAGCAGTCAGTAGTAAGGACCTTCAAGGAGGCTGAGTTTTGCCAGTAGACTCTTGCACTGAAATTAGTAATTTGGTCTCAGAGACCAAGGAAAGTCCTGTTCCATCTCTGTGCCTCAGAGACCCACAAAAATGACATTTATAAGGTTGATTCATACACATTTTGAAACAAATTGCTTTTTATAATTGCACTATGAAAGCCATTAGTACTATAACCATCACCCTTATGCAACGCAGTCATTAAAATGAAGTAACATCATAAAAAAGGATAAGCAAATATCATAATTCACAATGACCAACAACCATAAGAAATTGGAAGATATCGTTAATGAGTTTCTTTTTTCAATAAAGGTATTTCTTCATTCGGCTCCTTTGTACAGTAGGCCTTCCATGGGCAACAACGATCTACATGGTTGAGCCAGCCCAGGCTCAAGGTCCTCAGAGGTTTACAGTAAATGATTGTTCTTTCTGAATTCTCAGCAGACTTGCTATACACTGTCAGAAAATGTTTACACTATCAGGTTATTCGAATCTTCATGCATTTTCCTCCTCTCTGTCCACAGATTTTGAGTCATATAAATTCATTGACAGTGAGTTTCAAAACTGCTCATTTTCTCACAACAAAACTGGATGTCAGATCAGCTTCGATGATGACTACAGTGCCTACTGGATCTATTTTGTCAACTTCCTAGGGACCTTAGCAGTATTGCCAGGGAATATCGTGTCTGCTCTCCTAATGGACAGAATTGGTCGTTTGACCATGCTAGGTAGGTTCTGGGTTTCAGGTGGACATTCAGGAGCTCTTCTTGCAAACCAAAAAGCTCAACTCTCTAGCACATTCTCCAGTTCTTAGAAATTCAGACCCTGGGGCCGGAGAGATAGCGTGGAGATAAGGCGTTTGCCTTTATTGCAGAAGGAGGGTGGTTCGAATCCGACATCCCATATGGTCCGCTGTGCCTGCCAGGGGCGATTTCTGAGCTTAGAGCCAGGAGGAACCCCTGAGTGCTGCCGGGTGTGACCCAAAAACCAAAAAAAAAAAAAAAAAAGAAAAGAAATACAGACCCTGCAGACGAGAGGAGAAACCCCTTCAAACCCTTCATTGGAACTACATCTTAGTGAAAATTCCATCTAATTACATTTCATCTGAGCAGCTTCCATGAGCTTACAGACTGAAAAACTAATTATGTGTGACTAATATGTATTTTTCCACTTAAGTAGCTGAGTAATTGATGTGCATTTCATGCTCACAGTGTTCAGAAGGCAGTTAGAGATACAAACCTTCCATACAGGTGAATACCCATGTACCACAGCTTTCTGCAGCCCCCTCTACAGTCTGTCCACCAGACCCTCTGCATGATTCCATTTCACTGCAAGCTCTTGAAGACCCCAGGTGTCTGGAATAAAAGCCCTTTTGTTTGTTTTTAGTGTTTTTGTGGTTTTTTGGCAGGTGGTTCTATGGTGCTCTCAGGGATCAGCTGTTTCTTCCTTTGGTTTGGCACCAGTGAGTCCATGATGATCGGCATGCTATGTCTGTACAATGGATTGACAATCTCAGCCTGGAACTCTCTTGATGTGGTCACTGTGGAACTGTACCCCACGGACCGGAGGTATGTTGACCTGGGACTCTAACAAGAGTCATTTAGCCTCATGATGTGATTGTGAAAAGTCATAGAAATGAGCCAAATTGGCATTCTTCCCCCTCCCCCCAAGAAATTGAAAACCAGAAAGTAACTGTCTTCTGATATTTTTAGTTTCTCTTGTATCTATTGAAAATAAAATAATCTTGTATTGGGTCAGGGGAATGGCTCAAAGGGCTGAGTGCAGGATCCCCAGTACCACTTCCTGAGCACTTAACTATGGCGAGCCCCCACCTCCCAACTCTCACACACACACACACACACACACACACACCACACACACACTTTTTAAAAGGGTATGGCAATAAAAAAGAGACAGGAGAGATCAAGTAAGGAGAAGGTAGGGGGCTAAGGAAGGAGGGAGGGAGGGAGGGAGGAAGAAGGAAGGAAGGAAGGAAGGAAGGAAGGAAGGAAGGAAGGAAGGAAGGAAGGAAGGAAGGAAGGAAGGAAGGAAGGAAGGAAGGAAGGAAGGAAGGAAGGAAGGAAGAAAAGAGGGAGGGAGGAAGGAAGGAAGAGGAAGAGGAGGAGGAGGAAGAAGGAAGGAAGGGAATTTTCCCCAACCATTTTTATGAGATCCTTCATGGATCTCAGGGCAAGGAGCATCCATCACAAGAATTGAAGAGATCCAGGATTGCTTTACTGGCTCAAAACTCTGCATAGAACCCCCAAGCTCCACAGTATTTTCAGCGGTACCCCAGCACTGCACACCTGCCTCTCTGGTGTGATCACCTATTTTTTCCCCTTCTGTGTGCTCAGTTCCCAGCATGATCTCTGTAAATAAAACCATGCCCCTACTCACCCCCTTTTGCTGTCACCAGTCAGCTATGGAATGGTTCTAGCATGTTGAGTTAATATCAAAACGCTTTCCTCAAAAATTAACCAATTTTGTCTTCTAGCAAATGTCAAACCCTTTATTATCTCTGTCAGAAGTAGACAGTAAGAAGATAAAAAAAAAATGTGTTTCCTGCTTATAAATGAGTTCACTCCCAAATAATTATTACTGTGGAAGCAAATATTACCTGAGATACCAGTGTACCCCCACAGCAGTTCCTCAGTCTGCTATTGTTTTGGGTTTCTTGTTTGTTTATTTGTTTCAGGGCCACACTCAGCAGTGCTTAGGGGTTACTCTTGGCGCAGTCAGGAATTACTTCTGGTAATGCTTGGAGAACTATGTGGGATGCTGGGGATTAGCCTGGATCAGCCACATGCAAGACAAATGACCTACCCACTGTACTATCACTCCTGCCCCTTTCAGTCTGTCCTTGACTCCAGAGAAGTTCTCTCTCTTCTTGGTGATCAAACAAGCCTTTGCAGGAAAGCCCTGGAGAAAGCATAAAATGCTGACAGGCCCATCAGACTTGGGCTGGTCACAGAGCAGTGCCCCTTTCTGGGGGGAAGGGGGTGTCAAGAGATAGGACCCAAAGGGCTCAATTGTTGCCAATCCTAGAAAATGTTTGCTAAGGAGACGACTTTTTTCCCAATTCAATGGCATATCTTGATTTTTTGTTTTGTTTTTGTTTTGGGGAGCACACCAGCAGCAGTTGGATTACTCCTGGCTCTGCACTAAAAACCACTCCTGGTTGGCTCCAGGAACCACATGGGATGTCAGGAATCAAACCCGGGTGGGCCTGCAAGACAAATGACCTACCTACTGTTCTATCACTCTGACCTCTTGAATACTATTCTTGTCACCAATGAACAATTGTCTCCATGTTATCACACCTCACATATATTTCTCTTCTTCTTCTTCTTCTTTTTTTGTATTTGGGCCACACCTGGTGACACTCAGGGGTTACACCTGGCTATGCACTCAGATCACTCCTGGCAGGCATGAGGGACCATATGGAACGCCGGGGATCAAACTGTGGTCCATCCTAGACTGGCATGGACAAGGCAGACGCCTTACCACTTGCGCCACCACTCCGGCCCCTCACATGTATTTCTAAATTGTTGTTTAAAGCCCTAAATAATCATACCTGTCCTATTAAATTCTTGATGAACTTGCTTTAAATCCTGTGGGCTTATATTACTGATGCCTTTCAATGCTATACTAATTGTATAGCAAATTGCCAACTAGACTTCTGCTATAAGGCATTATTTATTTGCTGTCAGTCCCCACTACATGAAGTTGGAAGGCCACAGGTGCTCGGTCTTCCTGCTTTACTGTCATAATTCAAGTAAAAAAGGAATGAAAGAAATGACCAGTTTTTTAATTTAGTCATTTATAGGCTATGTCTCCCAGAGACTTCCAGTTGTCAGTTCCCCATTTCCAGAGAAGCTCTGTTAGAATTTCACTTCCTCTTTTCCCATCTCCACTAACCATGTGGTAAACATTTCCCCATGACTGTTCTCCACTTCCTGCCATTTTCTATGAATGCATCTAAATGGATAGATGGTCTATGTGATGTTCTCATTGCCATGACTTGTATACATTTCCCCAATCTTGGGAAGCTCCCAGTTCTCCAGCAGCATAGTGACAAAAATCTTAGTTTTGTGCTCTATCAACTCACTTAAAACAAGCATATGCAACATAGGGAAAACGTTTTTTTAATCTTCTCAAATATTTAGGTTTTTCTTTTTTTATAATAATTTTTATTTTGAGCAAAGTGGATTACATATCTTTCACAGTAATGTTTTAGGTACATATTAGCATTGAATCAGGAGAATTTCCATCACTAAAGTTGTCCTCCCTCCACCCCTGTTCCCAGCTTGCATCCCATATCTCCCACCCTTGCCCCCGGGCTACTAGTATAAGTTGACCCCTCTGTGTCTAGCTTACTACTTAGTGATCATACAACTGTTTGGTCTTGTTACCATCCATTATGTCCCCCCTCAATTTGAGAGGTAGAGCTAGATGGTTTAAGTTATGTGGTTGTTTGAAGAAAAGAAAAGAAATAAAATGGAGGTAAAAATCAAATAAGCCAAAAATAGGCAGAGTCCTTCTAGAGGCTCTCAACATCAGTTTGAGAGAAGAAAGGGAAAAGGGAAGAGAAACACCACAACAATACAAAAAGAAATATCTTTTTAATGATTCAAAAAAAGTAGAAAGCAAAATTATATGCATTGTCTGACTTTTAGAAATGTGGCAATGATTGGGAGCACATGAAAATGGTTTGTGGGAGGAGTGGGTAAATGTTTTGTCATTTCCTTGAGTATATAGTAGTTAACCCAAATCAATTTAAAGCTAAAACTTCCTCTGGGATAAAGTTAGGGCTCTCCACCCTTGCTGATACCTTATCACACCAGGCTTCTGAGAATACCAATGACTGGGTTCGTAAGTAGAGCTGTTGAGTCATCATTTCCATGGGCATGGCTCTAGCATTGGTGTGCCACATGTTTGAACTACAGTTGACACTAATGCTCCTTGTTTCAACCACATGATAAGGCTGCGGTTATGTGAGGTTAGGCAGATTGTAATCCAGACCCCAAGTTAGGAATAGCTGCATGAGGAAGGGGAACACTTGTTTGGGAGCTGGAGAAGACAGCACAAATGCAGCAAGTATTTGATAGAGTGATTACTTCCCTGAGGAAAGGGCCATTTTATGTTGTGGAACAGAAGCACTAATGTAAAGAGGCCTTATATTGTGTATCACACCAGACTTTTATCTGAAGAACTATTTGGTAAATGAAAACAGGCTCTTTAGGAATAAAAATTTAATCATTTTATGTAGAAGTTTCAAATATCTTGGGGGCAGAGCGATTATACCGCAGGAAGGGCATTTGCCTTGCATGTAGCTGACCTGGTTCAATCCCCAACATAGTGTGTGGTTTCCTGAGCACTAACAGGAGTGATTTCTGAGTGCAGAGGCAGAAGTAACCTCTGAGCGCTCCCAGGTATGGCCCAAAAACGAACAAGGAGGAAGGAGAGGAAGAGGGGGTGGAGAGAAAGAGGAGGAAGAGAAGTAGTAGTAGCAACAGCAGCAGTAACAGCAGCAGTAGTAGTAGTAGCAACAGCAGCAGCAGCAGCAGCAGCAGCAGCAGCAGCAGTAGTAGAAGTTGGGACCAGAACGATAGCAATCCTCAGCATTCAATATGGTTCCCTGAGCCTTCAGAGTGATTTCTTTTTGTTTGTTTATTTGTTTGAGGCCCACACCCATTGATGTTCAGGAGTTACTCCTGGCTATGCACTCAGAAATCGCTCCTGACTTGGGGAAACCATATGGGACACCGGGGGATCAAACTGCCATTTGTCCTAGGCTAGAGCTTGCAAGGCAGATGGCTTGCCTCTGCCACCATCGTTCCAAGAGCCAGGAGTAACCCCTAAGCACTGCCAGGTGTGGCCCAAAAACAAACAAACAAAACAAAAATAGACTCACTGTATGCTTTAAGCTTTATGACACTCTGGAAAAGCAAGATTATAGAGACCAAGTAGAGGAAGAAGGAATGATTGGGGAATCATAGAGATTCTTTTTTTTTTTTATAGGGATTCTTAATTCTTCTATGTGGTACGTGCAGTTGGATACATGATGTGTTTATCAGTGTCGAAAGAATGTACCACACAGGCTGGAGTGGTAGCACAGGCAGTAGGGCATTTGCCTTGCACATGCTAACCTGGGACAGACCTCAGTTTGATCCCCCGGTGCAACCTCCCGTGGGGGACCCCCGACCCTCGGGGGTGTGGAAATGAAGGTTGCTAGTTATTAGTGGGTTTGCCTGAGCAGAACCGACCTGTAAAGAAGAACTTGAGAAGTTAGTAAGAGAAGCCCTCAAGACTGCACATGCTGTTCAAAAGGGATTTATTGTCGGGGGGGGGAATCAGCTTTTAAGGGCTGAAATACGTCAGAGGGTGTTACAAGTTTTCCACCAATCACAGTTACAAGCATTCATTAGCATAAGCTGGGGCAGGTAATAGGGAGGGGCAAAGAGGTAGAGAGCACGTTTTACTTGAAAGCATGAGATTCAAACAGAGTTCTATAAATTATACTCAACAAGCATAAATAGAACATTAGCTGTAATCCTAATAACCTTTTGCTAGCACAAAGGCAAGTTGCTCTATATTTTTCTTTCTGGCTGGATGTATTGGGCTGCTTTGAATTACTTTAGTATTTGTCTATTTCCTTTGTTCTCAAGGCATGGGCGCCTTTGGTCACGTGGGTGACCAGATTAGGAATTACTGAGGTGTCCTATGTTCTAGGTTTCATCAGCTAGGCTCCCCACACCCCGGCATACCATATGGTCCCCCAAGCCAGGGATGACAATTTCTGAGTACATAGCCAGGAGTAACCCCCTGAGTGTCATCGGGTGTGGCCCAAAAACCAAAAAAAAGAAAAAAATTTATCACACAACGAAAGAATCTCAATTCAATCTGTGGTCTCTAGTTAATAATAAAGTACAAATAACCTGTCTGCTCATTCCACAGTAACAGATAGATGCCCCACACTTGTTAATAGCAAGGAAAACAGATCAATGGGGAGTGAGGCAGTAAATCATTTCTACTCTCTTTACTTTTTACTCTTCAATTGTTGTTACAGTAAAACTGATGCAAGAAGTGTCTTTTGGGGACTGGGGGTTGGGCCACACCCAGTGACACTCAGGGGTTACTCCTGGCTATGCACTCAGAAATTGCTCCTAGCTTGGGAGACCATATGGGACACTGGGGATTGAACTGCAGTCCGTCTTGGGTCAGCCACATGCAAGGCAAATGCCCTACTGCTGGGCTATTGCTCCAGCCCCAAGAAGTGTCTTTTTTTTTTTTTTTTTTGGTTTTTCGGGCCACACCCATTCAATGCTCAGGGGTTATTCCTGGCTATGCGCTCAGAAATTGCCCCTGCCTTGGGAGGACCATATGGGACGCCGGGGGATCAAACCGAGGTCCTTCCTTGGCTAGCGCTTGCAAGGCAGACACCTCTAGTGCCACCTCGCCGGCCCCAAGAAGTGTCTTTTTTAAAAGACAGAGAAGTCAGCCTCCTGGCCACCTCGAATGCGTAGGGCAATGGAATGTGTAGGATGATGTTCTTCCACTGAAGCCTCCTTTCTTGATCCCCAACACAGACCCTCAAATAGTTTTATTTAGAGATATCAGTATAGTGAGCCTCCTTATCTTAGTACAACTAGTGTGCATACCTTCCACCTGGCCAACCCAGGTTTTATCCTGAACACTCTAGATGGTCTCCCAAACCCTGCTACCAGGAGTGACCGCTGAGTGCGTAGCCAGGAATAAGCCCTAATTACTGCCAGCTGTGGCCTAAAAACCAAAACAAAAATTCTTTGTTTCTGGTTGATATTGCTTCTCTCTTCTCTTTCTCTTCTCTTTTCTTTCTCCTCTCTTTCTCTCTCTCTCTCCTCTCTCTCTCTCTCTCTCTCTCTCTCTCTCTCTCTCTCTCTCTCTCTCGTCTCTCTCATGGGAAGCTGGAGGAAAAAAAACAGGATTTGGCCACTTGCAAGGCAAAATCCCTACCTGCTGTGCCCTACTGCTCATCTTCTTTTTTTGTTTTGTTTCTTTGTTTTGGGGGCCACACCCTGTGACGCTCAGGGGTTACTCCTGGCTATGCACTCAAAAATCACTCCTGGCTTGGGGAACCATATGGGACACTGGGAGATCGAACTATGGTCTGTCCTAGGTCTGTGCGTGCAAGGCAAAGGCCCTACCACTTGCGCCACTGCTCTGGCCCCACTGCTTATCTCTTAAGAAAAACAAAAGGATTGGGCCAGAGAGATAGCATGGAGGTAAAGTGTTTGCCTTGCATGCAAAAGATCAGTGGTTCAAATCCCGGCATCCCATATGGTCCCCTGAGCCTGCCAGGAGTGACTTCTGAGCACAGAGCCAGGAGTAACCCCTGAGTGCAGCTGGGTGTGACACAAAAAAAAAAGAGAAAGAGAAAGAAAGAAAGAAAGAAAGAAAGAAAGAAAGAAAGAAAGAAAGAAAGAAAGAAAGAAAGAAAGAAAGAAAGAAAGAAAGAAAGAAAAAGAGAAAGAGAGAGAGAAAGAGAGAGAGAAAGAAAGAAAGAGAGAGAAAGAGAGAGAAAGAAAGAAAGAAAGAAAGAAAGAAAGAAAGAAAGAAAGAAAGAAAGAAAGAAAGAAAGAAAGAAAGAAAGAGCTGCTGACCCAACTTTCAGCTGTCATGCCCCACCCCCCATCCCCCAAAAAAAAAGAAGTTCTGAGAGGCTGGAGGGATAGTATTGGTGTTATAGCACTTCCCTTGCATACAGTCAACTTCAGTTCAATCCCTGGCACCTTTTATGATGCCTTTGCCTTGCATACATACAGTTGACCCCTTTGATCCACTGTACTATTTAATCCTCTACAGTGCTAGTATGACCCCTCTCCTTCAAGAGAGCTGGGAGTAGACCTCAAGCACCGTGACCCCAAAACAACAGCAAAATACAAAAGAGAAAAATATCCCTTTTTACTCAGAGAAAACAACAAATTTAAGATGGCATACATTTATATTTAACTGCAAAGAAAAATTCTTTCAGTTGGTGTAATTTCACTTCTTTTTCTTTTCATGATAAATCAGACTCATTGGCAGAAGACAAGTGAGTCGTTAGAGAGAAAGTTCAGAGGACTGAGTTCAGGAAAAGCCTTGCGCTGGAGTTCACTTCTTCCACGAATGCTCACACACTTTTGTTTCCTTCAAGCATGTATGAAGCGAGCAACCTAAAACTTGTGGTGCAGGGTCATTGCACTTGAAGTTGGAAGTCACTATCTCAACTTTGTCTCTTTTCTTTGCAGGGCGACAGGCTTTGGGTTCTTGAACGCCCTCTGCAAAGCAGCGGCTGTCCTGGGAAACTTAATTTTCGGCTCCCTGGTCAGCATCACCAAAGCCATCCCTATCTTGCTCGCCTCTACTGTGCTTGTGTGTGGAGGGCTGGTGGGGCTGCGCCTGCCCGACACACGAACCCAGGTCCTGATGTGAAGTAGCCCAGCCATCGCCTGTGTCAGCTCCACTGGCGGACTCAAGGCTTCCAGTTTCCCAGATTGACCAAGGTGGCCCCATACCAGAACACTCTTCACTCTTGCTGTGACTGTCGCACCCTGCCACGTGATCTTGCAGTTTTCTTTTGTTTTGGTATGTTGATGTATTTGTTGTTATCTTTCCTAATGGGACGCTATTGCCTGCCAAAAAAATAAAAGCCTGAGGAAGCCCTTTTCAGATACACTGAGTCAGCCAAGCCTCCCTGAAATTCTGCTTATTGAAGGGCCAGAAGCCAAGAAGAGGACCACGTTGTTGGAAGAAAGAGATTCCCATTTAGCACTCAAAGTATATGGAAGTTGGTATGTGATGACATCTGAGCTGAGGAGGTTTTTATTTTCCTTCAAGCAGAGTGATATTTCTTATTTCCTAGCAGAGAACTACAGTATTCAATGGGACAGCAGGACCTTTCAGAGAAGCCATGAGGTATCAAGCTGGTCTGGGTAAGGCACCCACAGTTAAAGGAAGTCTCCAGATAAGGAAAAGAAAAGTTTTCAGTGAGTGACCCAAGTCTGCAGGAGCTTCTCAAAGGCCCAATGAAATATCAGGAAAATTGGAGGGCAAGGAATCTGAAGACATCTGTGACATGGGGGTGGTGGGGTGGGGTGTGTGTATCACCGTGTTAGGAAATAAGAGATCAAACTGGAAGGGAGAGAGTATTGAGAAAAAGAGAGGGAAGGAGGAGAAACATAGAGAGAAAAAAGAGAAAGAGCATACTCTGCATTTCCTCACTCGAGACGCTCTCCCCACCCTCAACTCTGTGGATCTTGTTGATTTCGATCAAAGATAAGGCAAATAATTAAGTCTGTAGCAAATGGTGTCAATTTGTTGGTAGAAGATGGTAGGTAGGTGATGGAGTCTGGCATATCAGGAAAATGGAACTGTAAAGGTGGTAGAAAGAAAGCAACTGATAAGAACTCTCTAGGGTCAATTAGGATATCAACAGCACAGGACAGGGATGGACTTTACTTTCACAGGAGCCCCTTGATTATTGTTTTTTTTAGCAAGTAAAGTAAGCAAACAACCCAGGAAAGTAAGCCTGTGTGTGATTCTCCTAAATGAGCATTATTTCCCTCATCTCTCCCTTGATTTTTCTTCTTCAAAAAGAGGCTTGGGGCACTGAGCAGGGTCTGTAACTGCCAGTAGCAGGCATAGTAATCTCCCCCACAACTCCAAAATGTGACATATCTCCATCAGGAAAACAGAAACATACTTAGGTGCTTGTGTCTCTGGTTTCCTGTTATGGATCTCTGGGCTTTTAGAAACATTTGTGGAAATGAAGAAATGTCTGTTCTGGTTCTAAATACATTAAACTCTCCACCGGGTGGCAGAACACTGTTGAGGCAGAATTTTGCATGTCTCCTATCCTGGCTTGGGGCAAGATTAGGACAGGTTGCACAGTGAACTCTGCCACTACTATGCAAGAAGGACCTTGCTTGGCCTTCATCATACCTCATCCAAGCCTTCCAGGTGGCCCAAGAGGGATCTCTTCTAATCTCTGGACAGTCTGTGGTCACAAACCCTTCTTGGTCACCACCACTCCCCTATCATGCTTTTTCTGCCTCCTTGCTGTTCCCCTCCCTTTGCTTTTTTTTTTTTTTTTTTCTGCTAGAGCTCAAGTCCTCTCCCAAAACAGGTGGTGTGGCTCGTCTTACTGGCTCTGGGTTTTAACTGGATTACAAGATAGCCAGGTTCTGAAGCAGAAACCTTTATTCTGTTAGTGGTGCCGGCTGCTGGCACACAAGCCACATAAACGTGCACCCTGAAGCTCATTTATCTGCAGGAGGAAAAAGAGAGTGTGCGAAAGTGAAAGCCTAGGAAACAGTCCCACTTGTTCCTCTATTTCTGACTTCTTCTCTATCTAAAACTTCCTTGTACTTCTTTGGAATCAGTCCAGAATGCACCCAGATCCTATTATTATGAAAGCATCTCCTTGGTAGAAAGGAAAAGCAGCTGCTATACCCTGTTAATCCTGTCAAGAGTCTTTCCCCCAACTCACAAGTAATCCTGCTGCCAAGACCCCCCCACCCCGCCTGAAATCCCTTTAGAAATCCCTCTTCAACCCACCTCTGATCCTGAAAGATAAGACAGGATCCTCGTCCAGGTTTGCCCACTGACTCACAGCAAGACCAAAATGAGAATGGATGCAGACTGTAAGTTATTAAACATCTCTGGCCTCAGTTTCTCCATTAATAGGATAAAGAACTGAGATTAATTTGCTACTGGAGCTACAACAGGCATCGCCTTGCATACAGCTCCATCTCATCATTTGTCTCCTGCTGAGGCTAGAATATCTTCATGCGCACTGAAGAGGGATTGAAAGGTTAGAATGGAGAAAAGTACTAGAGAACTCAGGTGGTTGTTTGGAAAGTCCCTGTGGAGAAGGCCTGATAACTCAGTTGGCATCTTCTCTGTGTTCTTAGCTCCCTGACCAGGGTCTTTGCAGTATCATTATCCTTTCTGCTTCCCAGTACTTTCGGCATCCTATAGCTTTCCCTCACTATGCTCCATTTTGTTCCTAGGCAGACCTGGACCCTTCAAACAAGTCCTTCCTTAGCTTTCCTTAAATTGGCATATGAACTTTCCTTTGTAAATCTCACCAATGTAGAATCCAAAACTATTGAGTGAGCAGCTGCTTTTCTGGAGACCTTGAGATCCCAAGGGAGAGAGAGAAACAAAAATGCTGGGAGTGACTGAAATGAAAGTCTAAAATATCATTGAAAAGTTTCCAGAGGAGAGATTAAGGCACAGTGAGACTTTCTAATCCCTGGGATCATTTCAAAGACATTCCACAGAATACCTTCAAATTCCCCCTGCCAACCAAAATAGAATATGATACTCTCCATTCTTTTCCTGCTCAATATCAAAATGGTTTAACCTATTTTTTCAATAATCTGCTGCACCTGTTCATGCACTGAAGCCAGAAATATCTGTCTTTGACCTTGACCTAATATCGTAGAATAATGGGCTAGTTGGTAAGGAGCATACAAGGCAGATGATTAACCCTCATTTTTTCCTTAAAAACCCCCAGTTGTTCCTTAACCCTCATATCTTGCTAAACTTAGTCCAGTTTCAAACGAACCAAAGTCCCCTCAAGTTGAAAAAAAAAAGTAGACCACTTTATTGGGAGGTGAAGGTGGGCTTGCTTTTTGTTTTGTTTTGCTTTGCTTTTGTTTTGAAGCTGCACCTTGCAATGCCCAGTAGTTACTCCTCTTGGGATTTAAGGAATCACATGCTGGGCCAGCAAAGATTAGGACACTACAAATTAGACTAAACATTTCTTACAGCTTTGTTTCTGCCAAGGCAAGTATGCCTGAGTGAAACTATCTTAAAAATCTCTAAAGTGTGAACCAAAGGACCAGAGGGACAGTACAGTGGAGAAAGCACTTCCCTTGCATGCATCTGGCACAGTTTGTTACCTAGCATCTCAGTAGTCCTTTTAGCACTGCCAGCAGTGATTCCTAAGTACAGAGCCAGAGGTCAGCCCTGAGTATCATCTGGTGTGGCTGAAGAAAATTGAAGAGTTTACAAAAGAAAATGGTCAGAACAGGGGCTGGAGAGATAGCACAGCAGTAGGGCATTTGCCTTGCATGTGGCTGGCCCTGGAGGGACCCGGTTCAATTCCCAGCATCCCATATGGTCCCCAGTCTGCCAGAGGCAATTTCTGAGTGCAGAGCCCTGAGCACTGCTGGGTATGGCCCCAAAACCAATCAATCAATCAATCAATCAATAAAGATTTAAAAAAAAAAAAAAAGGAAAGAAAGAAAATGGCCAGAACTCCCCCCTAAAGTATCATACCTTTATTCTTTCAGAATAAAGGGAGTTAAAACTTCTGTCATGTCCCTTTGCTCTATTGGCTCTTGAGAATGGCTCAGCCATAGATCTGTTTGTATGCACGAGACCCTGAATTCAGTCCCTCACTGCATCTCATCAAACATGGCCAACATTTCCTTGGGTCTTTCTCAGACAGCACTCAGATCCAGTTTAGCAAGCAAGCTCTGGATTTTGAATAGACAGTTAATGGGGCCATGTCAACTCTTTTTTAAGGCTGGCAGAGATAGATGAAGAAAGAGCTGGATGGAAACTCTTTGGCTCCTGTCATATCAGGTGGTGATTAAATATTTATTGAGCACCTTCCAGGTGCTAGCTATTGAGACACTATGCTGCATCTAATTAACCTTTTGCAGAACCTAAATGAAAGTAGAAAGAGTAAGAGAAAAACAACTCTAAATTGTTTATATAGTGTTTATAGCCTTATAGTGACCTCATTACATATCGAACCTCTTCACTTCCCCAAAACAGAGTGTTATTTTTCCAAATGTAAAAGAAATGCTTTCTAGCAGCAGGCAGAACAGTAACTGCCCCACAATTGGGAAGGTCTTTGATGGGAGGAAAGACATCCTCAATTGCAGCCTTTGGAGGGAGACCTTACTCTCACTTGAAGGGGGGAAAAATGAGGGGGAAAAAAGAGTATTCCTAGGCTTTCTTTCAAGGTCTCAGTAGGAAATCATACCCAACTAATATCCACTGTAATCTATGAAAGAACCTTTCTCTGATAGAGAGGAGATGTTCCTTGCACAGTGCAGTTCTTGCCTAGCTTTTCACTGGGATGCAGGACTCCAGGCAGGAGGGAAGGGTGTGGAAGTAGAGGTACATCCCGGCCTTCCAGCCTGTTTCCTCCTGATTTGATGTGGCAGAGCCTGACTGACTGCAGATCCCTGCCCAGCTCCGTCCACAGATAACCCAGACAAAACCATCTGGCAGATCTTGAGGTCCAATTGCAACCCCCCAATTTGCATGGGGGGTTGCAATGGGACTAGAAGATATGAAGAGGTGGGGATGAAAAGACCAAAGAGACGGGTCCCTTGAGAATCTTGCTCCCCACCCCCATCCCAGCTCTTTCCTTCTCTCCTCCCTACACACTTCTTTTATTCCTTCCTTAGTCTTCTTCCCCCTCTGCCACCTCAATGCCCAAACACAAAGCAAATCTTTCCAGGGGCTCTGGGGATACTTAGTAACCTCCCTTGGAGGCCAAAGACTGGAGGATGTGCTGGCCCGAAGGTGGAGGATGTGCTGAGTTGGAGTGGAGGCTTCAGGCTGTGAGCTCTAGTACAGTGGTTTTCAGTGGCCAGTCTGCAGACTACAGACATCCACAGGCTGAAAACCGATACTCCCACAGTGATTAGCAAGAGCCAGTCAGTGTTACTGACTGTAGTAACAACAAACAGTGCCAAGCTTTGGGAGTCAATGATTGAAAAACCACTGCAGTTGGCTTAGACGCCCTGTTCCAGGTGTGATTTTTTTGTTGCTCCTCAGCCCCTGGGATATTGAGCCTGGCACCTGGGACATAAGTCTGAGGAGGGAGATGGCAGCTTGAGAAATAGCTGAGAGAGCTGGAATGCATACTTAGCATGCTTGAGAGCCTGAGTTTTAGCTCTAGTTTTATATGGCCATTGTGCACTGGCCAGTGTAGTTCTGGTGGCCCCCCAACACCTGTAGACCGAAAAGCACCCTGAGCACTAGACTGCTTAGCTTAATTGGCTGAATATAATAAAAAGGTCCTTAGACACCCCCCACACTGAGTATTTTGGAGGAGCATCTTCTTCCCACCACCAGCAGTAAAAATCTGGGTCCAGTAGGGCACTTGCCTTGCCTGTGGCCAGCCTAGGTTTAATTTCCAGAATCTCATGGTCCCCCTGAACTGTTCAAGTAGTGATCCCTGAATGCAGACCCAGGAGTAACCCTTAAACACAGCCAGGTATGGCCAAACACCCCCAACCCCAAATTAAGAATTTGAGGAGGCCAGAAGTCAAAGCCAACATTTGAGTCAAGGTCACAGAAAATTGATACCTTCCCCACACCTGCAGAGGCTCCTGCTGATGCTGAAGTTTGGGACCCTCCCCTACCATTTAAAACTGGTAGATAGTACAGGGGTGCATGTGCCTTGCAATACAATCTAAGTTCAATCTTTTGTGTGGCAAATGGTCTTCTAAACATTACTGTGAGTGACTCTGAGCACCATAAAGTGTAGAGCAGTGTTGCAGTGAGGGCCTTTTGCCTTGCACACGGCTGACCTAGGACAGACCGCAGTTCGATCCCCTGGCTTCCCATGTGGTCCCCCAAGCCAGAAACGATTTCTGAGTGCATAGCCAGGAGTAACACCTGAGCAGCACTGGGTGTAACCCAAAAAGACAAACAAATAAATAATAAAGTGTGGGCCAAAAATCCAAAATTAAAAAAAAAATAATGACTGATGCTGAGATGACAGAGGTGTCCCCCTTGGGGTCTACCTGGCACATTCATGCTCCATAAAGCCTGGATTGCCCAGAGCTAGGGGAGAAAGAAGCCTTGTTCTCTGTTCAGATCCCAAGGGGGCTTGGCACCCAAATAGCAACCCACCCTTGGAATGATGTGTGGAGTCCGAACAAGCTTCCGGCTGCTTAAAGAATCACAGGCAGAGCCTGCACAGCGCCCCAAATCATGGGAAGCCATTGTGGAACCAGCTCAGACCAATTGTTTTAGGAAGAGCCAGTGGATGGTCAGTTACCACTATTACAAATTTAGTGCTGTAAATTTATAATTATATAAACTATATTTCAACACTAAAATAATACAATTTGCGAAGCATCACTTGCTGTTTGCATTTTTGTACTGTCTGTGCCCTTGAGATGACAGAAAATACCCTTATTCATGTGTTTGTGGTTGAATACAGATGATGGTAGCTGCCAGGCACCTCTTGCCTATGTGAATGGTTTTGAATTGATATGTGATTTACACATTTGTATTTATAGGTGATTGTGTTTTTGCACCATAAAAATTGACAGATACTACAAATCCCAGACCTCTGCCACTGGTTGCTAACCATTTGCAGTATGCCATTACTTATGTGTGCCCCCACCCCAACCAGGTCTCACCACATGAAGCCCAAAAGAAGGAAAGACATAGCAAGCTCAGCATCATGTCACTAAAAAGGTTTCTTTCATGTCTGTATTGACTCAGAACAGCCTGCAGTGCACAGCATCCTCCCAAGTTCTGTAGCTATTGTTCCTGCAGACAGAATGAATGACAGATGGGCCATTTGATGCTGTACAAACAATAGTAAACTTGTCTGAAGGTACAAAGTGTCTCCCCTCCACCCTGCAGGCAGAGGTCCAAGAAAGAAGATCTTTCCTTACCTTTGACATTCACCAGATCAGCCCCCATAGATCCTGATAGACAAGCTCAATCTCATGTCCACTACTACTGATACATGTTTATTGTGTTGAATCTGAGTCCTAAACAGATAGAAAAGGGGAAAAGTCTTTATTGATTCATGCATTTATAATATCAACAATGTAGTTGCATATCCTGACCCAGAACATCTTGAACAGATCCTCTGGCTTCCGCTAGTGTTGAGAAACTGTAAATAAAGTCCTTGAAGAGTTACCCCTCTCAGGTGCACAGCCGTCTTAGACACATACGAATCCTCCATCCACTCTCTGCCATAAGATCTTGGCAGCGGCTCTGTCTCGGGTTTGGGCTTATGGATGTTTTATTTCATTTTGTCTTGTTTCTTTTCTGCTTCTTCTGCTCTGTAAGGCCTCCTGCTTTGAATGTCCCAGTTACCCCTCTTGTACTGTATATATGTGCTGCATGTGTGAACCCCAATAAATTCTGTTTCTGGAGTTTTCATCTTAAGTCCAGCTGGTCCTGTTGTGAACTCATCCTTCTGGTATGCTTCTTTGTGTCTGATTCCCGATTGCCAAAACGTTTGACCAAGTGTGTTTTAGCAAATGTCCCAAGACAGCCATGCATATCCATAGGAAGGGCATGCTCCATGTGGGACGAGGCGTGTACAACTTCAGTCTGTCAGATGTGGACATGTGTATACATTTATATGCCAGATTGCTAACTTCATATAACAGCTGCAAAGACATTCAGTGTACATCAGATGAATAAAAGAGCATTTTTTGCTCCATTATATTCAAATAAAGATTGCTGTGTACTTCCTTTCTAGCGTGAATTGGCCCTTAAAGAACATGTAACTTTTGGGGTTTTGTTTGTTTCTTTCGTTGATGTCCTTGAGCATTTGTAAACTCTAGTTGCCTTGATTCAGACTTACTTGAGTTATTTCTGGGTACTACTATGATGACAATGGGTGTAAGTTTTATTTTACAGGAACTCTGCAATTAGTAGCCTTGATCATGGGGAAGAAAATGTTTTACTGGAGAGTAGGGTTGGGAGTTTTTGTCAAAGGAGATGCTTGTACTAAAGCAAAAAGAACAATATTTTTTTGCAGAGAATTGGGACATACCCAATAGTGTTCAAGGTCTGCTCCTGGCTTGGTGCTCAGAAGTTTCTCTAAGTGAAGCTTGGGGGAACTAAGCAGTATGGAGAGTTGAGCCAGGGGCTCCTGCATGCAAATCATGCACCCGGTGAGCCAATCTCCCCACCCTACAGATAATAGGTGAACTCCAGTTGATCAGTAGTAGCCACTGGAACATTAGTTTGAGAGGAATGGTTGGGGGTAAGTAGAGTGTGTCGGAGTATTGGCACTGGAGGCAAAAACTTGAATTGCCTGCCCTAGGTTTGCTCATCTTAAAAATAAATACTTTTGCATTAAACAGCAAAGGGAAGTGTTATTTTATGTCATTGGGCCAGAACGATAGCACAGCAGGAGGGCATTTGCCTTGTATGCAGCCAACACTGGACAGACCCCGGTTGGATGCCCAGCATCCCATATGGTCCCCTGAGCCTACTCAGAGTGACTTCTGAGTGTAGAGCGAGAGATAACCCCTCAGAGCCACCCAGTGTGATCCAAAAACCCCCCAAAGAAAGGTCTAGCAGTCTATGACTTGACAACATCATTTAAGACCAAGGTTCTTTCCATCATTTACTTTGACCATCCTTAGATTACTAACACCCATACCCTGGACCTGAGATTTTTCCAGCAATTCTAAGCATCGTTGATTTACATGGAAATCTGAGGATCAGGAGAAGAACATCTCCCACTTCACCTGCATCTTTATAAATAAGATGAATAGGGCCCGGAGAGATAGCACTGTGGCGTTTGCCTTGCAAGCAGCCAATCCAGGACCAAAGGTGGTTGGTTCGAATCCCGGTGTCCCATATGGTCCCCCGTGCCTGCCAGGAGCTATTTCTGAGCAGACAGCCAGGAGTCACCCCTGAGCACCGCCGGTGTGGCCCAAAAACCAAACAAAAAAAATAATAAATAAATAAATAAGATGAATAGATTCTGAATCTTCCAAAGACATCCCTCTGTTCTCCTTGGCTTACATTATTTGCCTCCTCTTAAAATAGCAACTAAATCACTGACCAGAGAAATGTAATTGCCATAAATGACTTAAATTCATCAAGCCTCATCTCCCTACTCTGGCCCCCTTGAGTTTGAAAGAAGCTTATTCTCCCTGGAAAGTTGACTTCTGACTGCCTGAACAGAACTTTTGGCTAGCAAGAAGAAGGAAAGTAAACACTGGCTAACAAGACAATAGTGAATCATCCACTCTGAAAAAAAGTCTACCAAAGAGAGTATAGGGAATAAAGTGGTTGCCTAGTATGTAGAAAATGACCCACTTCGATTCCCAGCACTGTTCCCCAAGCACTGCCAGGTGTGGCCCCAAAACAGATGACTTTTTTTAACTTTATTGATTGATTGATTGTGTTTTGGGCCACACCCAGCGGCGCTTGGGGTTTTCTCCTGGCTCTCCACTCAGAAATGCCCCTGGCAGGCTGGGGACAATATGGAATGCTGGGAATCGAACTGGGGCCCTCTCAGTCAGCCACATGCAAGGCAAATGCCCTACCTCTATGCTATCTCTCCAACCCCACCAGATGACTTTCAAAGTTTGTCATAGTACTAGCCACAGATGGCTGCTTACATTTACATTTAAGATAACCTAAATGGGGGCTGGAGTGATAGCATAGTGATAGGGCTTTTGCTTTGCATGCAGCCAACCCAGAATGAATTTCGGTTTGATCCCTGGCATCCCATATGGTCCCTTGAGCCTGCCAGGAATGCTTTCTGAGCACAGAGCCCTGAGCACTGCCAGCTATAACCCCAAAATAAAATAAAATAAAAATAAAGTAAATACAATAAGGACCAGAGAGGTAGCACAGCAATAGGGTGTTTGCCTTGCATGCAACCAACCCAAGATGGACCCGGGTTTGATCCCCAGCATCTCATATGGTTCCCCGAGCCAGGAGTGATTCTGTGTGCAGAGCCATGAGTAACTCCTGAAAGCCACTGGTGTGGCCCAAAAAACAAACAAACAAAAAATAAAACAAGATAACCTAAATGAAATCACCCCTCAATCACACTAAGGCGTGATTCAGAGGCTCTAGTCATACAATCAGTGAATACCTACAGATTTATTCATTGTACAGATTTGTTTTATCTGTTTTATCTCATAAGAGCAATGCTCTTATGAGGTGCTGCCCTACTTTGGAAATTGTGTTCCTTCTACTCTTCCCTTCCCTCTCCTCTCCTCCAGGATGCTCCTGCCCCTCTCCTTTTTGCTATGACAATTCTGGCCCCTCCTTTTCCCTCTTCCAGCTGACGGAAATGTCCTGCTCACTTCACCCTCCCTCTTCTCCTATGTGTTCACCCAGCTCTTCATCTAAGATCAACTCAGCACTGAAATAACATGAAGAAAAAAAAGCTGACTAGCTTTTCTCTTGGTCCTGTTACATGATAAGGTTTTAATTTAAGGGGAGTGAGTTTAACCCAACAGACTAAAACCACATCAATAGCACTGAAGGTGAGGCCAAATGTGGAATCCCACTAAGAGATACAGGGGTGCAGGTGAGTTCAGCAAGGATCATTGTGTGGCCTCAGTGGAGTAGCCACAGATCTCTCCAGGACCAGAGAAATTCCTAGCACTGTGTTGAAACAAGGCCCTCAGAACGTGGCTTGCATCTCAGGGTCCAGTACAATAAAGTCACTATCACTATCTACATTTGTTTGCCAGAACTGCAGTCCCCCAGCACCATGTGCAGTGCCAACACACACACACACACACACACACACACACACACACACACACACACACACACACACTGTAATGTTCTCACTATCCAGGAGATGCAAGTTCAGTATCAAGACTGGGAAGGGTTTGATCTCTTCTAAGGGGGCTAGTCCTATAAATGAAGTTCCATTTGAATAATGGCATTTTAGCATTATTACCCCTTTAAAAACACAGTTGAAGACCCTCTAGCCAAATGCAGGCACATGTTGAACAAAGGAATGAAGACTTTGACACACAAGTTCAGCCCCTGTCAGCTTCCAAAGACCAGTGTGTCATATGTAGAGTATGTGAAGAATTGTATTCTGGGTTGTTTTGGTTTTGATTTTGGTTTGGGGGCCACACCCGGTGATGCTCAGGGTTACTCCTGGATATGTACTCAAAAATAGCTCCTTGCTTGGGGGACCATATTGGATGCCAGAGGATTGAACTTCAGTCCACCCTAGGTTAGTGCATGCAAGGCAAATGCCCTAACGCTTGTGCCACCACTCTGGTCCCAAATTCTGAGTTTTATATTGTGTATAGAATGTCATTGAAAAGCTTAGGGGCCAGAGAGATAGCATGGAGGTAGAGTGTTTGCCTTGCATGCAGAAGGATGGCGGTTTGAATCCCATATGGTCCCCCAAGCCTGCCAGGAGTGATTTCTGAGCATAGAGCCAGGAGTAACCCCTGAGAGCTGCCAGGTGTGACCCCAAAAAAAAAAAAAAAAAACAACAACAACAAAAAAAAGCTTATAGTCACATAGGTAAATTGTGTGTGTGTGTGTGTGTGTGTGTGTGTGTGTGTGTGTGTGTGTGATTTCTGTTTTTGAAATTCAGAGTAGACATAAGGGGAAGTTATGTTAGTATAACATTTAACTAGGGAAGTTAAGTTAGGATAGGGTCCTGCACTCAAACAAGAAACAAGAAAGTTAACTGGACCCAGAAGTGATAGCAGAACCAGTAAGGGCATTTGTCTTGCACCCGTGGCCCTCCCGGGTTTGATCTCCAACATCCCATATGGTCCCCAAACCTTCCAGAAATAATTTCTCAGTGAAGAGCCAGGAAGAAACCCGAGTACCACCGGGTGTAGCGAAAGAAAGGGGGAAGGAAGGAAGGAAGGAAGGAAGGAAGGAAGGAAGGAAGGAAGGAAGGAAGGAAGGAAGGAAGGAAGGAAGGAAGGAAGGAAGGAAGGAAGGAAGGAAGGAAGGAAGGAAGGAGGGAGGGAGGGAGGGAGGAAAGGAGGGAGGGAGGAAGGGAAGAGAGAGGAAGGAAGGGAGGGAGGGAGGAAGAAAGGGAGGAAGGAAGAGAGGAAGGGAGGGAGGAAGGAAGAAAGAAAAAAAGGAAGGAAGGGAGGAAGAAAGAAAGAAAAGGAAGGAAGAGAGGAAGGAAGGGAGGAAGGAAGAAAGGAAGGGAGGGAGGGAGGAAAGAAGGGAAGGAGGGAGGAAGGAAGGGAGGAAGGAAAGGAGGAAGGAAGAGAGGGAGGGAGGGAGGAAGGAAGGGAGGAAGGAAAGAAGGAAGGGAGGGAGGAAGGAAGAGAGGAAGGGAGGGAGGAAGGAAGAAGGAAGGAAGAGAGGAAGGGAGGGAGGAAGGGAGGGAGGAAGGAAGAAGGAAGAAAGGGAGGAAGGGAGGGAGGGAGGAAGGAAGGGAGGAAGGCAGGAAGGAATGGAGGGAGGAAGGGAGGGAGAAAGGGAGGAAGAAAAAGAGGAAGGAAGGGAGGAAGGGAGAGAGGGAGGAAGGAAGGGAGGGAGGGAGGAAGAAAGGAAAAAAGGGAGGAAAGAAGGGAGGGAGGGAGGAAGGAAGGGAGGAAGGAAAGCAGGGAGGGAGGAAGGAAGGGAGGAAGGAAGGAAGGAAGGAAAGAAGGAAGGAAGGAAGAGAGGAAGGAAGGAAGGGAGGGAGGAAGGAAGAAAGGGAGGAAGGGAGGGAGGGAGGAAGGAAGGGAGGGAGGAAGGAAGGGAGGGAGGAAGGAAGGGAGGGAGGAAGGAAGGGAGGGAGGAAGGGAGGAAGGAAGGGAGGAAGGAAGGGAGGAAGGAAGGGAGGGAGGGAGGAAGGAAGGGAGGAAGGAAGGGAGGAAGGAAGGGAGGGAGGGAGGAAGGAAGGGAGGAAGGAAGGAAGGTGGAAGGAAGGGAGGAAAGAAGGGAGGAAGGAAGGAAGGGAGGAGGGAAGAAGGAAGGGAGGAGGGAGGAAGGAAGGGAGGGGGGAGGAAGGAAGAGTGGAAGGAAGGGAGGACTTCCTGCCTCTGCATATGAGGAGCTGGATGGACAGTTAGGGTGCTTGTATTCCATTCCTGGTGCCGTATATCAACGTTTTTCAACCACTGTGCCATGGCACACTAGTGTGCCGTGAGATATTGTCTAGAGTGCCATGGGGAAAATTCCAATTTCATCTGTAACATGTGGCTTCGGCTCACAAAAAGACCAATCATTAAGTCATTTCATAATAAAGCAATTATAAAATAATTTGTGTTTATTTGATTCCTATTCAAGAGAATTACTTTATATATAGTCAATATAGGCACCGAGTTAAATTTTTTTTAACATTTTCTAATGGTGGTGTGCCTCGTGATTTTTGTTCATGAAAAAAGTGTGCCTTTGCATAAAAAGGTTGAAAAAACACTGCCATATATGGTCCAGGCTCCTAAGCAACTCCAGGAGTGATCCATCCCTGAGCATGGAGCCAGGATTAAACCCTAAGCACACTCAGGTATATGGCCCAAGTGAACTAGCCAAACTTTGAATGAACCCCCTACCCTCTGTACATTTTTCTCAAACCTAAGATGACGAATGAGTGCATCGTTTCCCAGCAAAGCTGCGCCGGGCAGAAAACTGGTTGGCTGTGCACCCAGGCCCACACCCCACGTCCCGAAGGACGCCTATTCCTGGAGCTCTGGGCCGGCTGCTAGAAGCTCGCGTTTGCCTGTAATGCGCGGGACAGCCGCCAGGTGGAGAAGTGAAACGCATCTAGAGACCAGAGCCTGGCTTGTACTCAGCAGCCCGCAACCACGCGTCCTCCGTGGGGCCTGATTTAATGCGGTGGTGTGGCCCAATCTAGTTGTATACCATACGCACCAACTGTGACCCTAAGTGCATCCGTGGCCATCCTCCTCCCTGCCCACTGGGAGACAGAGAGGACCGTGTTGCCACGCCTCCTCCCGCCCCTCGCATTGCTTATGATCAAATTTGCATCCAGACTGCACTGGCAGCGCCCCCAAATGCCCTTTTGAACTAAGGAATCCAAGGAAATCTCAGCAAATTCCATTGGGGAGGAGACGCTAGGGAAAGTTATTTTGCACCACAAAAGCCTCGGGGCTGAATTGCCCGCATCCTTTTGTCTTCGAAAACTTTGGAGCTAGACGGCCTATGCAGTAGGGCGCCTGCTGCCTCCCCGCTGCATTTAAAAGTGCATGTGGCACTTTTTCCAGGTGCAGATAGTTCTGGTTTTTGCAGCCCCCCCGAGGCTCAGTTCTCCGTGGTGTCTGCACAAAGGACCTCGAAAGTTCTGATGCAAAAGGTAAAACGAATATTGTCCTCACCGAGTCTCCGAGTTTGAGCAACAGTTCCTGGTTGGGGATGAGGAATCTTCCAGAAAACGGATTTTTAAAACTATAAAATGAATGTAGGGCCTTGCTTTGCATATGTGAGGCCCTGGGTTTGATCCTCAGCACTGAAGAAAAAAAAAAAGCAAACAATAAATTAACTACTAAAGTAGCTGTTTAGAAGGGGGAAGCACCCACAATTTATAGTTTGAAAACCTAGGGACTGGAACAATAGTATGGGCTTAAGTCTTGCATGCTGCCAATGGTGGTTCTATCCCAGAACTACAAATGATCCCTCAAGTACCACCAATGAACACCTTCAGGTGTCCCCATTCCTCCTTTAAAAAAAAAACATATCACAGATCATAACAAAATCCTGAGAAATGTGATATTAAAAAAATACTACTGGCCTACCTCTATAATTTTTCCTGGTTATATTTTTGGCTGTTTACTCTGTAAACAGTTTTGTGGTAACTTTATAGTTAGTTATCACAAAGAGATAAAAGATGAAAATTAGGGGCTGGAAGATAGTATAGAGAGTACCATGCTTTCCTTGCACAAGTCAATCTGACTAAATTCCATTCTTTTTTTTTGGGGGGGGGGTTTGGGCCACACACGGCGGTGGTCAGGGGTTACTCCTGGCTGTCTGCTCAGAAATAGCTCCTGGCAGGCACGGGGGACCATATGGGACACCGGGATTCGAACCAACCACCTTTGGTCCTGGATCGGCTGCCTGCAAGGCAAGCGCCGCTGTGCTATCTCTCCGGGCCCAAATTCCATTCTTGGCATTTCATCCCAACTGGTCCCCAGAGCATCACCCAGAGTAATATAAGTACAGGGCCAGGAGTAAGCCCTGAGCATCATAGAGTGTGGCCCCCAAATCAAAAGTAATACAAAGATGAAAATTTCAATCATGAGTAGTTTGGAGGTCATTTTCACTTGTGTATTTCTTCTCTTTCCACATAGTCTGGGAGTATAGATACAGGCCACATACAGACCTCTGGGCCAATCTCTGACTCTATTGGAGCAGGCATTTGGGCTGAGTGGGCCAGAAGGAATGACCTTCCTGCCACTTCAGCAATGGGACAGCCGGTATCCACTAAACAGTCACTGCAGGGATGGCAAATTCAGTCAAACAGATCCCATCCCTCAACAGATCCCATCCCTCTCAATTGCATTCATGCCTGGTTACACTAAGCAGAGCCAGTGATCCAAAATATTCAGATCCATCCAAAAGCCAGACAGATTTGAGAGACAATCTCAAGTAGAATGAAGCCAATTTTTTTTTTTTTTTGGTACTTTTTTGGCCACATCCATAGCACTCAGGGCTTAGTCCTGGTTCTATGCTCAGGGATCATCTCTGGCAATCCTTGAGGATTATAGAGGGTTCCAATCAGATTACTACAAATCATGCAAGGCAAGCACCCTATCTGCTGTACTATCTTTCTGTTCAAAACTATAGTTTCTGCGTTTGTTTGTTTTAGTTTTTGGACCACACCCGGTGACGCTCAGGGGTTACTCCTGGCTATGCGCTCAGAAATTGCGCCTGGCTTGGGGGACCATATGGGACCCAGGGGATAGAACTGAGGTCCCTCCTAGACTAACGTTGGCAAGGCAGACATCTTATCACTTGTGCTCCCACTCCAGCCCCTCAAAACCATAGTTTTTAACTAAAGAAACCATCTTTGTTTTTCAGTGAAAGCCATTCTTTAGTTTACTATAAATTTAAAGAATGCATTATCATATGAATCTATGATTAGGCCATTCCCAGCCTTAAAAGTCTGTACCTCATCTCCTCATTGGGGAGGGTGCTAGGGAAAGAGACCCTGAGGCCTCAGCTTCTTTGGCTTTGTGGTAAACATGCCTTTGAATTTTGAAATCGCACAGATGAGGGTTGGAATCTTGATTTTCCATATGGCAGCTGTGAGGGCATGGAAGAAACTGAAATTAGTTTTGGTGGATTGTTTTCATCTTTTTTGTTTCCGTGTATGTGTTTTTAATTCCCCTTCACTTTCTCCATTTCAACTATTGTCACACACACACAGTTGAGGTACTCGCCAGGGGTCACACACTTTAGTTATGGTGCTTATACACACATTAGGCTTGGCTACTCTTAAAGAACATGAATTTTTCTTAGGGTTTTTGAGGGGTCCCAAATAACAGAGTTGCTGCAGTCATGCTCACTGAGCCTCATCATCTTCACCCTGGCAAGGTAGGTACTTAGATTTCTGAGCCATTCTGGGCCTACCTAAAATAAGTCTTTCTGAGTTCCTCTCCACAATGTACCTTAGAAATGACAAGAATTTGGTTGCATTGGAGCTTGTGAGAACTGAAGAAGAAGGCTTAGCATAGGACATAGCATCTGAGTCCTCAGTAAAGGGCAACCAAATTAACAGAACTAACTTCCACAGTCTCCTGGAGACAGATTTGTGATTCCTTTCACTAGCAAAGTGCTAAGATGAAGCTATCAGGGGAGCCTGTGTTCCCTGAGGGTTCTTGAGTGGGGTGGCCAGAATCCAGGCAATGATTAGTTCTTCTTGGACCATGCAAGTTTTTTTTATTTGTTAGGTTGGTTTGCAGTCATGCTCACTGAGCCTCATCATCTTCACCCTGGCAAGGTAGGTACTTAGATTTCTGAGCCATTCTGGGCCTACCTAAAATAAGTCTTTCTGAGTTCCTCTCCACAATGTACCTTAGAAATGACAAGAATTTGGTTGCATTGGAGCTTGTGAGAACTGAAGAAGAAGGCTTAGCATAGGACATAGCATCTGAGTCCTCAGTAAAGGGCAACCAAATTAACAGAACTAACTTCCACAGTCTCCTGGAGACAGATTTGTGATTCCTTTCACTAGCAAAGTGCTAAGATGAAGCTATCAGGGGAGCCTGTGTTCCCTGAGGGTTCTTGAGTGGGGTGGCCAGAATCCAGGCAATGATTAGTTCTTCTTGGACCATGCAAGTTTTTTTTATTTGTTAGGTTGGTTTGTTTGGGGGCCACATCCAGAGATGCACAGCACTTACTCCTAGTTCTGTGCTTTGTGATCATTCCTGGTAGGGTTTGGGGAACTGTATGATGCCAGGGGTTGAACTGGGATTGGCCATGAGCAAGCCTAGTCCCTTAACCTTGTCTCTCTGGTTGTCATGCAGCTATTTTGTTATTTGGGAGTCATCTGATGGTGCTCAGAGATTACTCCTGGCTCTGTACTTAGGGGACATCCATGAGACCAGTTGGGATGCTGGGGATAGAACCATTCAGCCATGTAAGGCTAACAAATGTCTTACCCTCTTGTTCTGGCCCTTAATACAGCTCTTCATGGTGTCATTTGACGTTTCTCCTTCTACTATGGACTGATTTATTAGCCTTTCCATTTAGCTTAGTACTTTGAATATCATACAAAAGAAACTGGCCCGAAAACTTCAAAGTCATGAATATAGTCTCTATCTTAGCTGCCTTTGTTTCCATTTTACATTTAAATTTGCATTCAGTAGAAATTTTTGCTTTTGTGTATTTTTAGTACATTCTGTGTACTATGTACATTTAATACAGACTATTCCTATTATTCTGATGTGTGAGAAGATCAAAAGATACTGCTGAAGAAATGAAAAGACAAGCCATAGAGAGGATATTGGCAATTTAAATAAGCAACAGGGGGGTTTTACCCAGAATATGAAAAACTATAGATCAGTACCAAAAAAGTTCATAGAAAAAGAGAAATGGCTTAAATGGAAACATCACACAAGATATTAAGAAGAGGACAAAGAAGTGAATATAAGGTTTAGGGTGCATGCCTGCATGTGCCCCATCTAGATTTGATTCCCAGCACCATATGTTTCCCCCAAACACCTCCAGATGTGGCCCTCAAAGCCCTAAGCACCACAGGAGTAGCTCTGAAGGTCCAAGCAGCACAAGGCCTGAGCAGCACTGCAACCTCAGGTCCTCACATCAAATCTAGAGATACAGTTGGCCAAGAGCATCCAGGAGCAACAGCAGATCTCCTAAGCACTTGCTTGGGAGGCCCTCCCCAAAAACAAAATATCCAGGATAATATAGTAAACACATGAAAATAATATCATGAATCATCAGATAAATAATTATAAAAACATATTACATATCATTAGATACACATACTCATCAAATGCCAAGAATGGCTACAATATAAATGACTGATCCTACCAAGAGCTGACAAGGAGCTCTCACCAAGGAACCCTTAGGAGAGTAGATTGGTCTGACCACTTGGGGTAAAGTTTTTGGAAATACTTCTTAAAGCTAGCAGACTATTTTTTTTTTTTTGATTTTTGGGCCACACCCGGTAATGCTCAGGGGTTACTCCTGGCTATGTACTCAGAAGTTGCTCCTGGCTTGGGGGACCATATGGGACACTGGGGGATCGAACCGCGGTCCGTCCAAGGCTAGCGCAGGCAAAGCAGGCACCTTACTTTTGTGCCACCGCCCGGCCCCCAGACTATATATCTTCTATACAGAATTCCTCTCAGTGGTATTTGCTTCATACAATTGCTTGCATCCTTGTACAAAACAAGTTTCAAGAGAGTTTGTATCTGTCAATGCCAGCTATGAAATAAGTTAGGAAATACCATTTTCCCCAGATTTCCTGACACTCAACATTGATCCTCATGCCATGGGTTAATATATTTTCTGACATTCATACATTACCCTAAACTCCCTGTATTTATTCTTACTTTTTCCTATTTCAGTATTTAAAAATAATGTTTTTGTTGATTTTAGGCTACACTCAGCAGTGCTCAGGAGTGACTCCTGGCTCTGCTCTCAGGAGTCACTTCTAAAGTTCAGGGAATAATAAAATGTGTTGGGGATCAAATTCAGGCCTACCGCATGCAAGGCAAGTGGACTACCTGTTTTACCATCACTTTGGCCCCCTTATGACAGCATTTTTGTGAATCCTCCTTTTTTTTTTTTGTTTTTTGTTTTTTGTTTTTTGGGCCATACCCAGTGATGCTCAGAGGTTACTCCTGGCTCTGCACTCAGAAATCACTCCTGACAGGCTGGGGGGACCATATGGGACACTGGAGATCGAACTTAGGTCTGTCCTGGACCAGCTACATGAAAGGCAAACACCCTACCACTGCACTATCGTTCTAGCCCCCTGTGACTCCTTCTAAAGTGAATTTCTTTCTGGTTTTCTAAATCAGCATGATTTTAAATGTCAAGGTCACTGAAAAAATTTCAAAACAGGCAACTTATCCTTCAGTTGTTATAAAAGAAATAATTCTCTAACTTTTTTCTTTTAAATTTTATTGAAACCATTGTAATTTACAAAGTCCTTCATAGATGGATTTCAGGCATAGATGGATTTCAGTAAATTAGGGCCATTCCCACCACCAATGTCA